>NC_042983.1:19344863-19668759 GCF_901001165.1 Salmo trutta | reverse complement strand
ACAATAACTTCCAACCAGTTCAGAACTCAATCCGTTTGCAGCACACACCACTGCCCAACGGGAGAGAGTTTGGAAAGTTGGAAATCATGGTGTGTCAGGCCTACCGCGGGGCTGTGAGGAATCCAGAGACTTCCTTGGCTCCAGACACAGTCTGTCCCACAGTCACAGTCAGGGGCTTCCCAGAGGGTGCCACTGCATTGGAAAACAGACCATGAAGAGAATAAGCCAAATCTGATCGGACAACGCCACAATATAACATTGACAATGGATTCTAATGAGTTTTGAAATGGTGGAAATGACTATGATCCATATAAGCCCTGCAAATATTTAAATTAACTTGGAAACAATTTCAAATTTTTCTTTACTGAATCATTCATTTAGAGGAGCAGAAAACTGCCCAAACTTAAATCTGAGCCAGTTACCTTCCTGTGCTGCAGAGCTGACAGCGCCCCCTGCGGTCTCTCCATGCAGGATGGTCACCTTGATCTTGGCTCTCTTTGAGGCCTTGGTGGGAGTGGGGCTGGGCGTCTGCCTCCTCTTCAGATGGGCCTTCAGCTCGTCTCTCTCCAGGCTCTCAGTCTGCTCACTGGATACAGGCACTGAAACACAGACAGACATCACTGACTGGGATATACAAACCAGACCACTTCAACCCTGATAGAAATTCTCAAAATTGTTATATGACCCTGTAAAAAATGTACATCAATTATCTGGTAATTGAACGTAGAAAGCGTAAAAGAAACATCTAAAACTAGTTCCCCTACATACTGGTCTTGACGAGAAAAAATAAGTAAAAAGGGGCAGGTTCTCTTCTGCATTGTTCAATAAGTCCAGTAAATGTGGAGGAGTTCAGATGAAATGTCGCCTTGTTAACGTCCAAAAGCGGAAGTCACGTCATAAGCTCTTTCCATTTCCCCTGAAAACCGGAACATCCAGTAGTTGGGGACTCGGCAGAGGCTAATGATCTGGCAGTAAGAGGGAGATGGCAGACAGAAGAGAAAAAAGGAGATACTTACCAAAGATACAGGAGGGAGCGCCAGGGGGAAGATTTTTCCTCACAAGCATGTTTTGTTTCATAAAAGCAGCAAACTGGGCTGGAATGAATTAAAAAGGTAGAAGGAATAATAGAAAGAGAAGGGATGAAAATATATCAGTCATGTTCCATTGTGCCCTTCTGTTGTCGTGACTGCTCTAACAAGATTCATGTCTAAGAAAACTATTTTCACCATTCAATATTTCATTCACATTTTCCCAAGCACACTTTGTCAATGGAGGTGACTGACTCATTAGAACAAACTCACACAAACAAATGTGTCAAATGTGAAAGCTGTGTGTGTGTGTGTGTGTTCATACACGCTAGTAAGCCCACAAACCTTGTGCCTGCTTGTGTGTGAGCACCGTCCCAGACCGCTGCATATGGGTCTTGAGGAGTTGTGTGGCGGTGATCAGGCTGGACTTCTGTGCCGGGGACAGTCCCGAGGTCTTTGGCTTTGGGCCGGAGGTGGGACTGCTGCATACACTGGACCGGTCCTGAGGACACAACCAGAAAACACGGCTAATCAAATGAGCAGCAATGTTCACTGAGTGTACAAAACATTAGGAACACCTGCTCTTTCAGTGACAGTCTGATCAGGTGAAAGATATTATCCCTTTTTGATGTCACTTGTTAACCCCCTAAGGTCAATGTCTGCACCTCGTGGAAATAGAATTAGCGTAATAATACAAAATCCCCATAAGAATCTGTCAGCCTAAGCTACATATGTTTCTTTTATTTGGATGCCGTCTCAAGCCGTCCAACACAATCTCACTCAATTCATGCAAATATGTACAAATAGTATTTCAGCAGATTTTGTGATTTTGTGTGTGAAAAGACCCCAAAAATTTAGCGACTTAATTCGTAGGAAAATAATTTTTTGTGGGCAAACTTCGGAACAATCTTTTGAAAGTTAGAGCAATGCATGATGGGCAATGATGTTCTACACTGACTTTTCTTTCTGACCCACATTTATTTATATAATAAAAAAATTAAGTGATAACGACCCTTCGGTAAGTATTCAGACCCCTTGGCTTTTTTCATATTTTGTTTCATTACAGCTTTGTTCTAAAATATATTACATTGTTCCCCCCCCCCTCAATCTACACTAAATACCCCATAATGACAAAGCAAAAACAGGTTTAGACATTTTTGCTAATTTATAAAGAATAAAACAGAAACATCAAATTTACATATGTATTCAGACCCTTTACTCAGTACTTTATTGAAGCACAATCTTGGCAGACCTGTATTTGGGGTGTTTCTCCCATTCTCTGCAGATCCTCTCAAGCTCTATCAGGTTGGATGGGGAGCGTTGCTACACAGCTATTTTCAGGTCTCTGCAGAGATGTTCAATCGAGGTTCAAGTCCAGGCTCTGGCTGGGCCACTCAAAGACATTCAGACTTATCCCGATGCCACTCCTGTGTTGTCTTGGCTGTGTGCTTAGGGTCGTTGTCCTCTTAGAAGGTGAACCATCGCCCCAGTCTGAGCGCTCTGGAGCAGGTTTTCATCAAGGATCTCTCTGTACTTTGCTCTGTTCATCTTTCCCTCGATCCTGAGTAGTCTCCCAGTCCATGCCACTGAAAAACATCCCCACAGCATGATGCTGCCACCACCATGGTTCACTGTAGGGATGGGGCCAGGTTTCCTCCAGATGTGACGCTTGGCATTCAGGCCAAAGAGTTCAATCTTGGTTTCATCAAACCAGAGAATCTTGTTTCTTTAGGTGTCTTTTGGCAAACTCCAAGCGGGCTGTCATGTCTTTTACTGAAGAGTGGCTTCCGTCTGGCCATTCTACCACAAAGGCCTGATTGGTGGAGTGCTGCAGAGATGGTTGTCCTTCTGGATGGTTCTCCCATCTCCACAGAGGAACTCTGGAGCTCTGTCAAAGTGACCATCGGGTTCTTGGTCACCTCCCTGACCAAGGCACTTCTCCACCGATTGCTCAGTTTGGCCGGGCGGCCAGCTCTAGGAAGAGTCTTGGTGGTTCCAAACTTATTCCATTTAAGAATGATGGAGGCACCTGTGTTCTTGGAGACCTTCAATGCTGCAGACATTTATTGGTCCCCTTCCCCAGATCTGTGGCTCGACACAATCCTGTCTCTGAGCTCTAAGGAAAATTCCTTCTACCTCATGGCTTGGTTTTCTCTGGCATGCACTGTCAACTGTGGGACCGTATATACACAGGTGTGTGCCTTTCAAATTACGTCCAATCAAGTCTCATAGCAAAGGGTCTGAATACTTATGTAAATACGGTATTTCTGTTTTTTATTTTTAATACATTTGCAAAAAAATGTAAAACCTCTTTTTTCTTTGTCATTATGGGGTATTGTGTGTAGATTGCTGAGTTGTTATTTTAATTTTATACATTTTAGCATAAGGCTGTAACATAACAAAATATGGAAAAAGTAATGGTGTCTGAATACTTTCCGAAGGCACCGTATGTGCCATCCAGAGGATGAATGGGCAAGACAATATATTTAAGTGCTTTTGAACAGGGTATGGTAGTAGGTGCCAGGCACACCGGTTGGAGTGTGTCAAGGATGGCAATGGTGCAGAGTTTCACGCCCAACAGTTTCCCATGTGTATCAAGAATGGTCCACCACCCAAAGCACATCCAGCTAACTTAACACAGCTGTGGGAATCTTTGGAGTCAAGATGGGCCAGCATCCCTGTGGAACGCTTTCGACACCTTCTAGAGTCCATGCCCCGGCGGACTTAGGCTGTTCTGAGGGCAAAAGGTGTTCCTAATGTTTTGTACAGTCAGTGTATATAATTCCTAGCATTACCTTGCTAGTTTTCCTAAGCGTGACTGAGTGATGCAGGATGTACCTCGGAGCCTGAGATGGGTACTCTGAGGGCAGGGGAAGAGGGGCGGGCCCTCTCCAGGTCAAAGGGTAACTCCCGCCAGGGCTGCTTCTTCTTCTCTGTGTCCAGGTCCCTCAGCTCTCCGGAGCCGTGGCCGTGGCTCTCCGCCCGCTCCAGCACTCCCGACAGGAAGTCTGCTATCTCATCCTACACACGAGAGACAACAGGCATGTATATCTGCATCAAAAGCATTTCACTGACACTATATGTGAAGAGTTTGATGGCCATGGATTCATTCTCAAAATTCATTGGAGTTTTTGTAGAAACTCCTGCACTTAGCCAACATTGTCTGAATAAAACAAACATGGTTCCTTTCCAAGACAAGGACAAGAAAAATGGACCAACCTGAATGCAGCGATCCACCATGGTCTGTGTCAGTCCCTCTGATTTGATCTTTGTTGAGTTGATTCTGAGGAAAGACACCATTTAATCATGACTGAGAAATAAACTGAAATGCTCTCAAATTCTTCAATTGAATAGCCATGCAGAAAATGACTGTGAGCAGTCAACAAGTTTAAAATTGCTTTTTTAAATTCCAATGTCTTCATATATATTTCAATAGCGTGTGAAGACCACTAACCCTCCTCAGAGTAAACCCAGGGTAGGCTTAACCCACCTGAGGTTGTCTTCAGCTCCCCCCACCACCACCATGCTGTTGTCGACTCTAAGTTTCTCTCGGAACTCCTCCATGGCCTCTGTGCCACACTGCAGAGCGTTCTGACCAACCACAAACAGCACTGGGGTCTTCATGTCCAGTAAGGGGTCGTCCACATCCTGCCAGTCAACAATACAAATATAGTCAATACAAGTCTATGACTCACATCCCTGACCGGTGAAAGAATGTTGAAACTGTAAGACAAGTAGAAGCATCATATCCTAATGTCTCCACAAGGCAGAAAACATTTGAGCATATTTCCTTACCCCTCTTGACCCATTGATTGTTAGCAGAGGAAAGCCAAGACACACCACAGCGGTCAGGTACTCCATGAGGGAGACCTGGGATAGGACAAACACGTCAATGTGTGCACCAGTGTCACATCCACCCATCGCACACATCAAACCACGGATTGGTTTTCAATAACCAACAGATGTATATCTTTCTGAGCATCACAGAGAATACTCTTAGAAAATGTGGACACCATATATACTGAACAAAAATATACACGCAACATGTAAAGTGTTTGTCCCATGTTTAATGAGCTGAAATAAAAGATCACAGACATTTTTCATATGCATAAAAAGCATATTTCTCTCAAATGTTGTGCACACATTTGTTTACATCCGTTAGTGAGCATTTCTCCTTTGCCCAGATAATCCATTCACCTGACAGGTGCGGCATATCAAGAAACTAAACAGCATGATCATTACACATGCATCTTGTGCTGGGGACAATAAAAGGCCACTCTAAAAATGTGCAGATGTCTCAAGTTGAAGGAGCGTGCAATTGGCATGCTGACCTCAGGAATGTCCACCAGAGCTGTTGCCAGAGAATTTCATGTTAATTTTTCTACTATTAGCCGCCTCCAACGTCATTTTAGAAAATGTGGCAGTACGTATAACGGGCCTCACAACCGCAGACCACATGTAACCATGCCAGCCCAGGACCTCCACATCCCGCTACTTCACCTGCGGGATCATCTGAGACCAGCCACCCGGACAGCTAATGAAACTGAGGAGTATCTGTCTGTAATAAAGCCCTTTTGTGGGGAAAAGCGAACTCTGATTGGCTGGGCTTGGCTCCCAAGTGGGTGGGCCTATACCCTCCCAGGCCCACCCATGGCTGCGACCCTGCCCAGTCATGTGAAATTCATAGATTAGGGCCTCATTTCTTATTGATTGATTTCCTTATATGAACTATAACTCCTTGAAATTGTTGCATGTTGCGTTTATAAGTGTTCAGTATAGACAGAGACAGTATTCATAAAGCAGCCTTACGTGACAGGCGATGAGAGCTCCCACATTCCAGCCAACCAAGATAATGGGTTTGTGAGGGAAGTGACTGTGGACCTGGTGAATAAATGCATTGAAAAGCAAATGAATAGAAGCAAATGAATAGACAGATCAGTCTGGTACATAATATTCAAACAACAATCTCAATTAGTAGCAATGGTCAAATCCATTAGGAACATTAATCTGGATACACAACTTCAGATTCATAGAACAGCCTTACCTCCATGACTTTGGCGCGGACTGTGGCCAACAAGTGCTCCAGACACTGAGTGATGCCCACATTGGCTCCACTGTTTACATGGGTATTTACTGGGATGACCTGGGATAGACACATTATACAGTAATTCAATTACTTGCCCAAAAGCCTATTGGGTGTGAATAAAACACAGAGACGCAGTCACACTTGAGTATGAATAGAATAGATACAAACCTTTCCCAAGCAGGAGAGTTGTGACTGCCAAAATCTAAATCGGCGCGGGGTAGAAAGAGCAGGATTGGTGGGACCTGATGGTACAATTAAGATGAGTGGGGAGCCAGGAAGCTTGCTCTGCAATACAAACAAGCACAAAGATAGGCATCTGGTTATCATCACATCATTTGGGAAATGTAATCAAAGTAGTGCAAATCAAAACAGTGGTCAAAGTAAGACAGTTAGCCAAATAAAACAGTATAAAAATGAAACTACTAAGAGCTTTCTCTTACTGCCACAACTATCACTTTCATCCCTATTATAATTTGGAATGTGTGTTTGTTTCCATTGTCCTATTCATTCTTTGACTGCAGTGAATTCTGATTGCTCCCAGCACCACTGACAGGGATATCAGCATTAGAGACATACCGGTTTGTTGTGAGACAGAACGCCCACGGCTGGATCCCAGGGCCTCTTCAGGAGCAGAGAGAGGGCTTCTGCACCAGCCGCTCCAGTCTTTACTGACGACGTCAGCAGCATCCTGTCAATCAGCAAGGGCAACTGCACAGACAGAGAGGAATAGTGAATCATCCTGATAGAATGTATCCCTCTATATAAGAATGCATGTGTCATAACATCAAAGTATAATCACATTTTGAGAGAGAGAGATAATGAGTACCTTGCTCTTGAGTGTCTGCAGTACGTCCAGGTAAGCAGCCAGCATGGCCAGACTGAGAGACTCTATCAGGGTGCTGTGTAGCCACTGGGTCAGTTTGGTGTCCCAGTTGACACTGGCCAGTGCATGGCGCACCTTCCGGGCACATTTGTCCACAGCAATCCTGCGCAATACTGGCTCATTGGATGCCTACGAGTCAGAAGGGATGGTGAGACAACAGGGACAGGAACTTTGATAGTCATTCAAACTGAAACATGTCAATGCAATATTTTCGTGTTGAATCACTTTTAAAACAAAATCGGCACCACATACAAAAGCATTTAGGTGGTGTTTATGAACTCACATTTTCATTGGCAAGCCGGGCCAGTCTTTCAGCTTGCAGAGCTTTCAGCACCTTATTAAATAACTTGTTTTGAGTGACCGACCATCCAGCCCTGTAATACAAGCAGTGTGTACCAGTAATGAAGTTTGAAGATGATCACTATTTGCAATGGAGATTGAGACATTAATAATTTAGGAAAAAAGTGTATACAAGAGCTGAGCAAACAAGGCAACTGCACCACAGAAGTCCTTACAGAAAATAATGTATATTTTGAAAAACTCTATAGGGTTATTCAAAGGGATGTTGGGTAGAGGCCACTCACTTGTTGATGCGTTCGTCCCAGTCATCAGGGGGTGGGGGACCATCGGCAACTGTGCGAGCAAATAAAACATGTCGCTCACACTCCTTCATAACACTGCGTGCTTTCTGGTTGTCATAGAGTGGAATAGGTGTAGGCGTGACAGAGTCCACATCTATTGACAGATCTGATTCCCTGCAAAAGACACAAACATACTTCAGTCAATGTTATCCAGTTTTAGCAGTCACTTAATTATTGCCTTGATAAAGTTACAAAATTAAATTTGTTCTGAGGCAGAAAGATGGACATGTCTTCAGTGTTGTCATATGTGTGCATAAAATAATTTGGGCATTGAGTCATTAGTGAGGAATATGAGGGTTGACACTCACGGAGTGGCATCAGGTTGGCGACGGGGTGTGACGAACAGCATGCGCGTGGGCCGGGCACTGCTGGCGTCCGGGTGGGCATTCCATGGCTTGGCATAGCTGTGGTCCAATAACACCAAGTCCTGCTCACGCTCATGAACAGACAACTGGAACATCAAGGATGTACCCATCCTCTGCGCTGAAGTCTGGAAGTCCCTGTCCCCACTACGGTACATCCTCTACTGGGGCCCCAAGGCCCTACAGCTCTGAGAGAGTGGTCCTTTCAACACAAGCCTGAAGGGGGAGGCACCATGATCAATATCATATACGTCAAAACATAATGGGACATCACGTCATGTGAGTTGGACCACTCATCTTTAACCCACAACTGGTTCGTTACAAGCATCCTTCTTATGCATTGGCTTAATAACCAACTTTGTAACGCTAGCTAGCTGGCTAGTTAGCTAACGGCATTATTTTAGCTAGCTAGATTCTTTAGAGATGTTCTCATAATGTTGATAGCATGCAACATGCGTTTGCTTCATGCATGGCGGAGAGCGAGCTGTGCGCTGTTGACATTACTTTATTATGTAGCTGGCTAACTTGCTAACGTAAGCTAGCTGCATGGCCTAGTCAGATGCGCTAACTCTAACTAGCTAGTTAGCTACCTAACAACACGAAATATGCATTACACTAACGTTAGCGCATAGCTTACAGAAGGGGTAACTAACAACCATACCGGGCATTACAACGTGGCTACGTAGCTAGCTAACTTGGCAAGCATAGTAGCATTAAAGCTAGCACGCGCTAGTCGTATTGGCTACTCACCTTTTCATACTACTACCATTGATAGCATTATGTGATTGCAATCAAAATATAATTTAGTCCAAATTCAGTCAAATATAAACGTCAAAATCTAAATTCCGTGTAAATGTTCACATTTGAGGACTACTCGGCCTCGGGTTTCTATATCATTGATTATAGCCGACTTCCTTTTGTTTTGAGTGGGCGCGTGCCACTGTCAGTACACGGATGCAAAACACCGCCTGGATAGCTATTTCCTACGGGCGGTGCATGTACTGGGGTCTTGGCCCGCGCCTGCTCTGAACCCTGAAAAGCAGTGGCTCTATGTAAGCCAGATGGTGAAGAATGTATTAAAAATCTGCTCAGTACACAATTGTCAGCAAATGTCATAGAAACTGCATGGTGGATTTCCGTACGACGTTTACCAGTGCGTGCCGTAGTAAAGTGGAGCTGTTTTGTTCAAAGTACATTTTGTCCTATGCCTAATTATTATGATGATGAGAGTTTAGAACACATTTTATGGAACTGCTACTACACACTGTAAACCATGTTATGTAATAATGAATCCATGTATTGATGTGAAAGCTGATTTGTATTTATATGAACTATTATGATTGCAAAATGTAAAAACAGTCGATAAATATGATTTTTAAACCAATAACCCCTTACCCTAATTCAAACCTTAATTGTATCCCTAAATCTAACCACTTAGCTTAAAATAGTCTTTGTCCTCATGGGGAAGTGGGAAATGTCCCCACAAGGGAGAATTTTCCTTTATTTTACTATCCTTGTGGGGACTTTGGGGTTTTAGGTCCCCACAAGGATAGGTCCCCCCCCCCAACACCACCACACACACACACAATTTTTTAAAATCTGAATTATATTTTTTATTGATATTTTACTGGCAGTAAATGAGAGACAACACTAATAATTTCCCCACACCACCAAAGTACAGGCATGGCACAGCTCGATCATTCTTAAATACGTCATATTTACACCTCTTCATATCAAGTTCTGTCATGCAGTCATTTGGAACGTTGCAGGGGAATGCAGCCCTACACCAAACAAATCAAATTAGCAAATGATATTGTACAGTTCTTTATTTTCATTAGAACCAACAGTGAACTACTTTTATTCCAACAAACTGAAATGGTAAAGACAACGTGCCATGATTATGACCATTTTTAACAACATGTTTGAATCATGTTTCTTACGCATGGCAGCACATCTCATCCACTGTTCCTCCACCTAGACCCTAGAGAATGCCATGTACCATCCACATGGTCCTGGCAATGGATCATGCCTAAAAAGACACCATGTGATTCATCAGAGTAGGCTTCCTAACACAGCACTAGTTTCTGAAATGTAAAACATAGTTGACATTCTTCTCATTAATTTATGCTCTATAGGATAATGTAGGCCTATATGTTTTGTCTTGTTTGAGGGGTTGTCTTGTCCTTTGCCTGGTTTCATATTTTGAAAGATGACACGCAGCATGGGACAGTGGAGGCAGAGCAAACAGGATTACAGCTAGAGCTGTACCTATAGGAAATGAGAGAACAATCAATAAGCCCTACAGATAGATTTTCAGTTACATTTTTGTTCCACATTGTGTTAGGTGTTTAGTTTCTCACTCACTATGACTTTGCCTCAATGCCCTTTACTTCTCAGCTTATTATCTGACATACCTAAAATGTAACTGAATTAGATATTGTCGTATTAATAATATCCCCAGAGTCTATTGACGCACTGGTACGGCAATATAAGTAACATAATAAAACAAATCTGTCAGTTTAAGCTAGATATACAGTATCTGTTTTTTTTTTGTTGCATGGGCTGCGTCTCAATCAATCGCATCCGCCTATAAGCGTCTACAAGCTCCACTTCATTGATGTGCGTACACGTGGGTGGAGTCGTTTTTTTTGTGGCAGCGGACTCTTTAGTTTCGTCCCACCCAGAGAGGAAGTCCGTCTTGTGTAGTGTATATCCACTAAAGGGCTTGGTGAGACAGATTATTTTACCAAGGGGCGGAGGCACTCTTTGACTCTAGTTAGTAACGACATTTGAACTTCCAATCTGGTGTTATGCCTGTTTACAAATACTAGGAAGCTACCTAGCTACATATCAGCCTAGTCTGGTGTTATATGCTTTACGACACTACTTTCTTAACCACAGAAGAAACAAACATGTCTCTATTTGAATTGCAATTGCTGAAAAATGGGAAGAAATCCCCAGAGATTTTGGGGGTCATTGGAATTATCAGTTTTGTGCAGGAGCTGTCAGTGCCGGGAAAAATATTCGGATCCGAGCCCCGGCAAACTCGGGCAGCGAGTACTACAACTACAAGGGCTTTTAAGCAATGGTCCTGAAGGCAGGCTGCGATCCAAGGTACTGCTTCACCATGATCGACGTTGGCGTATATGGTCCGGAGGGAGATGCGGGAATCTTCTCATGACTCAGGTTTGGCTCCCATCTCATTGCAGGCCAGCTGCCGCTACCAAGGCCGGAGTGCTTGCGGGGAACCCAAACATAGAGCCCATATGTCTTCGTGGGATACCAGGCATTCCCTCTGAGGATAAACCTGATGTGACCATATCCAGATAAGATATGCTAACTAAACTCAGCAAAAAAAGAAACGTCCTCTCACTGTCAACTGCGTTTATTTTCAGCAAACTTAACATGTGTAAGTATTTGTATGAACATAACAAGATTCAACAACTGAGACATAAACTGAACAAGTTCCACAGACATGTCACAGTTGTCGTAAGGATTGGACCAAAACACAGTGGGAATATGTATACTCATCTTCTTTTTATTTTGAAGAAGGAGAAACAAATAAATACGTATACAAAAAAACCCAAAACGAAACAGTCCTGTCAGGTGCAACAAACACTAAACAAGGAACAACTACCCACAAAATCCCATAGAAAAACACCCCTCTTAAATAGGACCTTCAATTAGAAGCAACTAGGAGCAGCTGCTTCCAATTGAAGGTCAACCCAACAAACACCACATAGAAATAGATATACTAGAACTAACATAGAAATAGACTAACAAAGAACATAGCCCAACAAACCCTGAAACACTCTAAACAAACACCCCTCTTAAATATGAACATAGCCCAACAAACCCCAAAACACTCTAAACAAACACCCCCTGCCACGTCCTGACCAAACTACAATAACAAATAACCCCTTATAATGGTCAGGACGTGACACATGTGACTAACAGAAATTGAATAATGTGTCCCTGAACAAAGGGGGGGTCAAAATCTGGTAACAGTCAGTATCTGGTGTGGCCAAGTAATGCAGTGCATCACCTCTTCATGGACTGCACCAGATTTGCCAGTTCTTGCTGTGAGATATTACCCCACTCTTCCACCAAGGCACCTGCAAGTTCCCGGACGTTTCTGGGGGGAATGGCCCTAGCCCTCACACTCCGACCCAACAGGTCCCAGACGTGCTCAATGGGATTGAGATCCGGGCTCTTCTCTGGCCATGGCAGAACACTGACATTCCTGTCTTGCAGGAAATCACGCACAGAACGAGCAGTATGGCTGGTGGCATTGTCATGCTGGAGGGTCATATCAGGATGAGCCTGCAGGAAGGGTACCATATGAGGGAGGAGGATGTCTTCCCTGTAACGCAAAGCGTTGAGATTGCCTGCAATGACAACAAGCTCAGTCCGATGATGCTGTGACACACCGCCCCAGACCATGATGGACCCTTCACCTCCAAATCAATCCCGCTCCAGAGTACAGGCCTCAGTGTAATGCTCATTCCTTCGACGATAAACGTGAATCCGACCATCACCCCTGGTGAGACAAAACCGTGACTCGTCAGTGAAGAGCGCTTTTTGCCAGTCCTGTCTGGTCCAGTGACGGTGGGTTTGTGCCCATAGGCAACGTTGTTGCCGGTGATATCTGGTGAGGACCTGCCTTACAACAGGCCTACAAGCCCTCAGTCCAGCCTCTCTCAGCCTATTGCGGACAGTCTGAGCACTAATGGAGGGATTGTGCGTTCCTGTTGTAACTCGGCCAGTTTTTGTTGCCATCCTGTACCTGTCCCGCAGGTGTGATGTTCGGATGTACCGATCCTGTGCAGGTGTTGTTACACATGGTCTGCCACTGCGAGGGCGATCAGCTGTCCATCCTGTCTCCCTGTAATGCTGTCTTATGTGTCTCACAGTACGGACATTGCAATTTATTGCCCTGGCCACATCTGCAGTCCCCATGCCTCCTTGCAGCATGCCTAAGGCACGTTCACGCAGATGAGCAGGGACCCTGGGCATCTTTCTTTTGGTGTTTTTCATAGTCAGTAGAAAGGCCTCTTTAGTGTCTTGAGTTTTCATAACTGTGACCTTAATTGCCTACCGTCTGTATGCTGTTAGTGTCTTAACGACCGTTCCACAGGTGCATGTTCATTAATTGTTTCTGGTTCAACACGGTGCATCCACCCCACGTTTGTTGACCACTCCAGAAACACTGGGGACCTGCGTCCAGGAGAGTGGAGACAGCTTCCTGGACCCAAGAAACATGTAAATGTTGGAATGTGGCTTGGAAAACATGCGTACATACGCTCTCTTCTTCTGGTTGATGTCTGTTTATATGTCATGTTGTGAGCTACACATTTGGTTTTGCTGTTTGGATTTTGATATTTTTCTTATTCACATTTTACAAATCACAATAAAGACTACTATAATGAAAGTCACTTCATCCTTGTTGTTTAAGTTTTTCATCTTTTTTGGAGGCTAGACCCTCAAGACATATACCTAACCTTGTGTCATGGGTGGTGGCCTTTCAATGAGGACTTTCCTGCTATGGTAAATGGGTGAGAATGGCTGTCCAGCTGTAGACAATAAGGTTAGACCCTCGAGTCATTAACCTGATCTACATAACACAAGGTTGTACATGGTCATGTGTAGTGAGTGGCCTTTCAATGGAGACCTTCCTGCTATGGTACATGGGTGAGTATCCAGGTGTAGACAATAAGGGCAGACCCCCAAGACATTAACCTCATCTGCATATCTCATGTACAAAGCAGTACAAGTTTACTGAGTGACTAATTCAAAACAGTAATGTTTTCTGTCACAAGTACAAATAACCAGACAAATACATTTGCAGACATTTTAGATATGTATTTACTCTCACAAGAGGAAAATAGTGATATGTAAAACAATGTAATACACAGGTGAAAAGTGTGATGAAAGTAACATGTGAATGAGGAAATACAATAAGTTTAAATATATATATATATATATATATATATATATATATATATACATTTGAAGTCGGAAGTTTACATACACCTTAGCCAAATACATGTAAACTCAGTTTTTCACAATTCCTTACATTTAATCCTAGTAAAAATACCCTGTCTTAGGTCAGTTAGGATCACCACTTTATTTTATGAATGTGAAATATCAGAATACTAGTGGAGAGAATGATTTATTTCAGCTTTTAATTCTTTCATCACATTCCCAGTGGGTTAGAAGTTTACATACACTCAATTAGTATTTGGTAGCATTGCCTTTAAATTGTTTGTCTTGGGTTTGTCTTCCACAAGCTTATCACAATAAGTTGGGTGAATTTTGGCCCATTCCTCCTGACAGACCCGATGTAACTGAGTCAGGCTTGTAGGCTCCTTGCTCGCACACGCTTTTTCAGTTCTGCCCACAAATTGTTTATGGGATTGAGGTCAGGGCTTTGTGATGGCCACTCCAATACCTTGACTTTGCTGTCCTTAGGCCATTTCGTCACAACTTTGGAAGTATGCTTTGGGTCATTGTTCATTTGCGACCAAGCTTTAACTTCCTGACTGATGTCTTGGGATGTTGCTTCAATATATCCACATAATTATCCCACCTCATGATGCCATCTATTTTGTGAAGTGCACCAGTCCCTCCTGCAGCAAAGCACCCCCACAACATGATGCTGCCACCCCCGTGCTTCACGGTTGGGATGGTGTTCTTCGGCTTGCAAGCATCCCCCTTTTTCCTCCAAACATAATGATGGTCATTATGGCCAAACAGTTATATTTTAGTTTCATCAGACCAGAAGATATTTCTCCAAAAAGTACGATCTTTGTCCCCATGTGCAGTTGCAAACCATAGTCTGGCTTTTTTATGACGGACTTGGAGCAGTGGCTTCTTCCTTGCTGAGTGGCCTTTCAAGTTATGTCGATATAGGACTCGTTTTACTGTGGATATAGATACTTTTGTACCTGTTTCCTCCAGCATCTTCACAAGGTTGTTTTACTGTGCTGTTGTTCTGGGATTGATTTGCACTTTTCGAACCAAAGTACGTTCATCTCTAGGAGCCATACTTGCGTACTATTACTATTTATACTTGCGTACTATTGTTTGTACAAATGAGCGTGGCACCTTCAGGCGTTTAGAAATTGCTCCCAAGGCTGAACCAGACTTGTGGAGGTCTACAATTAGGGTCTTGGCTGATTTCTTTTGATTTTCCCATGATGTCAAGCAAAGAGGCACTGAGTTTGAAGGTAGGCCTTGAAATACATCCACAGGTACACCTCCAATTGGCTCAAATGATGTCAGAAGCTTCTAAAGCCATGACATAATTTTCTGGAATTTTCGAAGTTGTTTGAAGGCACAGTCAACTTAGTGTATGTAAACTTCTGACCCACTGGAATTGTGATACAGTGAATTATAAGTGAAATAATCTGTCTTTAAGCAATTGTTGGAAAAATGACTTGTGTCATGCAAAAAGTAGATGTCCTAACCAACTAGCCAAAACTGTAGTTTGTTAACAAGAAATTTGTGGAGTGGTTGAAAAACTAGTTTTAATGACTCCACCTTGGCCAAATACATTTAAACTCAGTTTTTCACAATTTCTGATGTTTAGTCCTAGTAAAAATTCCCTGTCTTAGGTTAGTTAGGATCAGCACTTTATTTTAAGAATGTGAAATGTCAGAATAATAGTAGAGAGAATTTTTTCAACTGTATATAAAAAAGGGGAAAAAAACAAAGTAGATTACCCACCACCCTAACATGTGAATAAGAAAAATGCACACAACACCAGTTTTTGGGGTGAGACGGAGGGCTCTGTCTCACTTGAGAGCGGACGGAGCGGACAAACAGTACTGATTGATGTTCCTGTGAAAGTACATTGTCATGTCCCTGAGAAACGGGAGACATTGATCAGCAGGAGTCATCCATCTGCTGCATAGTGTGCAAAAGACCCACAGCTGTCTTCCTCTTCCGGCCATTGGAGCTGGGTCGGGGAGATGGGGCGGAGGTTAATGGAATTGCAGGGCAGAGATCAAGGGTGCGCCTGGACGGTACTTTGGGTGTTGGTGAAAAGGGCCTGGGCGTTGGGAAAGGGACCGGGGAGGTGATGAACCAGGCTGGGGAGATGATTAATTAAGGGGCGATGAACCACCTGTAGATGGGCCCTCAGGGCTCTGCTCTGTCTCTGGGCTGTCCAAGACACCAACACCCTCCCACACCTACAAGCAGATGGCGAGTACATTAGAATACAATGCAAACAATCTTAAAACATCTCCATGGGCTCCTTTGAGTTAAAATGTTTAACCAAAAGAACTGACTTTATAAACATCTCAATCTAATTATGTTTGAACTAGCCCCTGCTAATCATTATGATTTGACAACACAGGCACTGAATATTTCCCAATCCCAATTTCTCCTATCCAGAAAAGAGCTGATTTCACATGTTCTAACTAGGTCTGCTAAACATAAGATCACAAACACATACAAAAGATCTCGGCTTCATGACGAGTACGTTAATGGTGATCTGGCCTACCACTGTTGTGTCGTCAGCAAACTCAATGATGGTGTTGGAGTCGTGCTTGGCCACGCAGTCGTGGGTGAACAGGGAGTACAGGAGGGGACTAAGCACGCACCCCTCAGGGGCCCCCGTGTTGAGGATCAGCATGTGTGTTGTTGCCTACCCATACCACTTGTGGGCGGCCCATCAGGAAGTCCAGGATCCAGTTGCAGAGGGAGGTGTTTAGTCCCAGGGTCCTTAGCTTAGTGATGAGCTTTGTGGGAACTATGGTGTTGAACGCTGAACTGTAGTCAATGAACAGCATTCTCACATAGGTGTTCCATTTGTCCAGGTGTGAAAGGGCAGTGTGGAGTGCGATTGAGATTGCGTCATCTGTCGATCTGTTGGGGTGGTATGCGAATTGGAGTGGGTCTAGGGTTTGATGGATTTGATGTGAGCCATGATCATCCTTTCAAAGCACTTCATGGCTACTGTGGTAGTCATTTAGGCAGGTTACCTTCACTTTTCTTGGGCACAGGGACTATGGTGGTCTGCTTGAAACATGTAGGTATTACAGACTCGGTCAGGGAGCGGTTCAAAATGTCAGTGAAGACACTTGCCAGTTGGTCCGCACATGGTCTGAGTACACATCCTGGTAATCCATCTGTGAATGTTGACCTGTTTAAAGGTCTTGTTCACATCGGCTACGGAGAGCGTGATCACACAGTCGTCCGGAACAGCTGGTGCTCGCATGCATGCTTCAGTGTTGCTTCCCTCGAGCATAAAAGGCATTTAGCCTGTCTGGTAGGCTTGCGTCACTGGGCAGCTCACGGCTGGGTTTCCCTTTGTAGTCTTTAATAGTTTGCATGCCCTGCCACATCCGATGAGCGTCAGAGCTGGTGTAGTAAGAGTCAATCTTAGTCCTGTATTGACGCTTTGCCTGTTTGATGGTTCATCTGATGGCATAGCAGGATTTCTTATAAGTGTCCCGCTCCTTGAAGTGGCATCTCTAGCCTTTAGCTCGATGCAGATGTTGCCTGTAATTCATGGCTTCTGGTTGGGATATGTACGTACGGTCACTGTTGGGACGACATTGTCGATGCACTTATTGATGAAGCCGGTGACTGAGGTGGTATTGAATGAATGCCATTGAATGAATCCCGGAACATATTCCAGTCTGAGCTAGCAAAACAGTCCTATAGCGTAGCATCCGCGTAATTGACCACTTCCGTATTAAGCGAGTCACTGGTACTTCCTGCTTTAGTTTTAGCTTGTAAGCAGGAATCAGAAGGATAGAATCATGGCCAGATTTGCCAAATGGAGGGTGAGGGAGAGCTTTGTACATGTCTCTGTGTGTGGAGTAAAGGTGGTCTAGAGTTTTTTTTTTCATCTGGTTGCACATGACATGCTGGTAGAAATGAGGTAAAACGGATTTAAGTTTGCCTGCATTAAAGTCCCCATGCCACTAGGAGCGCCACTTCTGGATAAGCATTTTCTTGTTTGCTTATGGCCTTATACAGCTCGTTGAGTGCATTCTTAGTGCCAGCGTCGGTTTGTGGTGGTAAATAGGAAGCTACGAAATATATAGATGAAAATTATCTTGGTAGATAGTTTGGTCTACAGCTTATCATGAGGGACTCTACCTCAGGCGAGCCATACCTCAAGACTCCCTTAATATTAGACATCGCGCACCAGCTGTTATTGAGAAATAGACACACACACCCCCCCAGCCCTCGTCTTATCGGACGTAGCTGTTCTGTCCTGCCAATGCACGGAAAGCCAGCCAACTGTATATTATCCGTGTCGTCCTTCAGCCACAACTCGATGAAACATATGATATTACAGTTTTTAATGTCCCATTGGTAGGATAGTCTCGAACGGAGCTCATCCAGTTTATTCTCCAGTGATTGCACGTTGGCCAATAGAACGGATGGTAGAGGCAGGTTACCCACTTGCTGATGAATTCTCACAAGGCACCCTGATCTGCTCCCCCTTTATCTCCTTCTTTTCTTGCCCTGTGACAACAATTTTGGAACACCTTGTGGCACCCCTAAATGTGGAGTATGAAATAATTTTTACATAACTAATTTTTGCTATCGTTCTTTTTTTACATCCTTTATTAGACAGTGGCAACGATGATGATTATGAACATGGTCTTTGCCTGCTAATACCTGCAATGCAGGGATGAAAATGATATGACAACAATAACGTCTAATGTAACTGGCCACTCTAACAGTACAACTGGCCCCAGCTTGGCCCCACCAGTTGAAATGGTCTAGAACCGCCACTGAATGGAAGGCAGAGAATTCTCTGATGCTATGAATCCAGTCTGTCTCAATTGAGTCAGGAGGCTCTCATCACTGGGTTGGGGACAAGCACAGGCTGCACACACATGCACTGAGCCTCACAGCAGCGCACTTCTCTTATCTTGTTCTTTTCTTTTGCTCTTTCTTACTGTTGGGAAGTAGGACAGGGGAAGTGTATTCCAGGCAGCTCCAGAGAAACCTATGTAATTGTGTCTAACTTAAAGTCTCCTTCCACAACTCTGACTTTATTTTCCTTTTTTCACATGGTTGAAGAGGTAATGAAGACAGCGAAAGAAAGGCTAACTATTCCCTTCTACTGCCACCTAGTGGTGATAATCAGTGTGACAAGGTTCTATACCAGGAGCTCATAAGATCAAGTCAAATCACATTTTATTTGTCACATGTGCCGAATAAAACAGGTTTAGAATTTACCTGAAATGCTTACAGTAAAGTCTACATTTGTTATATTCGGTGCATGTGAAAAATAAAATTGTATTTAATTTGATATGATGAGCTCCTGGTATGGAACCTTGTCACACTGATTGTCACCACTAGATAGATAGTTTGTCTTTCTGAAAGTTTCAGTCTGTTTACCTGAGGAGTATACTATAAAGCAGCATAAAGGTGTTAGCCAACTAACTTGCGTAAATATACTGAATGTATTTTTATTGTGTAGAAAGATAGGCTTGTAATGGTCTAACTGATTTAACAAACGAAAAGACATATGTACCTTTAGCTTTTTTAATAAATAAAATCAATAGTCATTTCTGGTTGCTTATCAAAGTTAGCTGGCTAACTCATTGATTATGCTTTGTAGTAAATATCTCTGGACTTCAAACCTGTTACGTTCAGTTTCTTCTAAATTGGGAATAGATTAACTAAACATTTCATAACCACAAAACAAATAAGTCAATGACCTGAAACAAACACTGTCAGTACATGGTGTGTGTGGACTTAAGGGGGACATCTGAATTTAAGGTCCTTTATGCAACAATGCAACACTGCAAATAGCCATTTTAAGTCGTTTTTTTACTGGCTTGAACTAGACCTTACAAAAACACTCTCACATCTTTGTGTATTGATATTTTTCTGGCAGTAAATGACAGTTAACATCTATCACGATGTTCTTGAAGTAAATAAAGCACGACACCCTAAGGTGAGGTGCTGAGTAACAGAGGATGATCTATACAAATTAAACAGAAAGTTGCTCACTAATGCGCATCTTTCTTTTTCATTTCTATCATGATGTTTTTACCATTTCTATTCAACCAATCCAATGAATCAGACACCAAAACCTTCACATTTGACACAAAGTAAGCTGACAACATATTTTATTCATTGTATACTGAGAACACAGTGAAGTAAACAATTCACTTCCCCACACCGCTGAAGATAGGGCATGAAATTGAGTGATCACTCTTCTTAACCACCTTGAATTTACATGCCTTTTGGTCCCACTCCTTCATGCAATCACCAGGAAAATCTACGGGAGTCATATACCTGCAAACAAACAATCAACACCAGCAAATAATTTTGTTGTGTAAATCAATAGAATTTCACTCACTCAGTCTATTAATTATCCTCTGAGATTGCTTGTGTGGATATTTTGAGAAGATAACAATGGGTTGTATATTCCTTTAGTGTGACAAATACAGACTGGGAAGGCTGAGGGCTACATAGACCATGCATTTGGTGGGTGCTAGAATAAAGCTGTGTTTACTGTACTTACCCCTGGCAGCATTCTAAACAATCACAGTCCATGCAATCACTGTTCCTCCAGCGGGAACCAACAGGATGCCATGTCTTGTCCTTGTCGTCACGACAATGGGTTTTGCCTAAACAAGAAAACAATTAACAATATTGTGTAGGTTTGTTGTCTTTTCCAATGTACTAGCGTAATTAAAAAATGTTTGTGTTTATGTGGGTGGTTAGCTGGTTAGCTTAGTCTTTTACTTTACCCGGGTCAGAAGTCATAGCTTTCCTGTAGCAATAAGCATGGAACAGTGGCAGTAGCGCACACAGTATTAAAGCTAGGGCCACGGACCTCTTCACAGGGAGAAGGGAGGGAAAACGTATGTTATTGAGGGGAATAAACAAGCCATTGGTCTACCGTTGAACCTTCAAAACATTGAAGATAAAGAACTAGAAAAGGGAACTGACATATTTAAACATGTTAAAATAATTGTTAATTGACCCTACTCTAGAAAATAAATACCGGTAACTTTATTTTTCCAATGTCTTTTCTCTATTGCGTCGTTTAAATCCACCATCCATTCAGACTCAAACAAAGGTGATTTTGCAGTATTTATTTTTATGTCCACATTATCATATCAAAATGAAACCCCATTAGGCTACTTGCAGTGCATTTGGAAAGTATTCAGACCCTTTGACATATACACATTTTGTTACGTTACCACCTTATTCTAAAATTGATCAAATATTTTTTTCCATCATCAATCTACACACAATACCCCATAATTCCTCTTTGGAAATGGGAGAACCTTCCAGAAAGACAACCATCTCTGCATCACTCCACCAATCAGGCCTTTATGGTAGAGTGGCCAGATGGAAGCCACTCCTCAGTAAAAGGCACATGACAGCCCGCTTGGAGTTTGTCAAAAGGCTCCTAAAGGACTCTCAGACCATGAGAAACAAGATTCTCTGGTCTGATGAAACCAAGATTGACCTATTTGGCCTGAATGCCAAGTGTCACGTCTGGAGGAAACCTGGCCCCATCCCTACGGTGAACCATGGTGGTGGCAGCATCATGCTGTGGGGATGTTTTTCAGTGGCATGGACTGGGAGACTAGTCAGGGTCGAGGGAAAGATGAACAGAGCAAAGTACAGAGAGATCCTTGATGAAAACCTGCTCCAGAGCGCTCAGACTGGGGCGATGGTTCACCTTCCAAGAGGACAACGACCCTAAGCACACAGCCAAGACAACAAAGGAGTGGCTTCGGGACAAGTCTGAATGTCCTTGAGTGGCCCAGCCAGAGCCCGGACTTGAACCCAATCGAACATCTCTGGAGAGACCTGAAAATAGCTGTGCAGCAACGCTCCCCATCAACCTGAAAGAGCTTGAGAGGATCTACAGAGAATGGGAGAATCTCCCCAAATACAAGTGTGCCAAGGTTGTAGCGTCATACCCAAGAAGACCCATGGCTGTAATCGTTACAAAAGGTGCTTCAACAAAGTGCTGAGTAAAGGGTCTGAATACTTATGTAAAAAAAACCTCAAGGGGTCTGAATACTTTCCGAATACACTGTATGTTACTGGAGTTATAGTAAATTACAGTAAATTAGCAGGAACACGGCTTCTGGTGTTGTTACATATCATGGAAAATCAACCAAATATAAGGACTGTTCTATCACCTTCAAAATTCTGAAAACATAGCAAAATGACCTACCATGATTCACATGAATGTAGACTGGATTGTAATGTAATTCTACTGGAGTTCTTGTAGGGAAGTACATGCTTTTAAATAGTGGGTCTTTTGGAAGTAGCCTGCCTTTGGAATTAAATAAAGGGGTGGGGATGGGGAAAGAGTAAACAAAAGTGAGAAACATGCTTACTATGTTAGATTCAGGGCTAGGGTTAGGAGTTAGGTTTAGGGTTAGGGTTAGGGTTAGGGTTAGATTCAGGGCTAGGGTTAGGAGTTAGGTTTAGGGTTAGGGTTAGGAGTTAGGTTTAGGGTTAGGGGTTAAGATTAGGGTAAGGGTTTAGTTTAGGATTAATAGGAGTAGGAGTTTGAATGGAAATACATTTTAGGTCCCCATGAGGATAGAAGAACAAAATGTTTGTGTGTGTTTATAAAGTCTGGGTTGAGCCAGTAAACAAGAAACTTCATAGCTTCAAAATATGTCCAATAAATTATATATTTTTATATATTTTTTCTCTGAATTAATTTTACCACTACATATCATACACACTAAGGGCTATTTACAAGTTGCTTTGTTGCGTAGAGGACATTCAATTCTGATTTACCTGAAGTCCACGTGCACTATTTACTGACAGTGTTTGACCCCAGCCCATGTTTGATTCCAAAGGTAAGCTACTTCCAAAAGACCCACAAGCGTGTGAAGTTCTCTACCCTAGAAGATCCCTAGAATTACCTTAGAATCCAGTCTACATTCTTGTGAATCATGGTAAGTTTCTTAAAATTTGGCATGTTATGTACAAGTTAGTAGGAATTTGGAGGAGCTGGAACCGTCCTTGAATTTGGTTGATGAAGCTGTGTTCTTGTTCCAACTCCTAATGGAAAATAGGTGATGGGGTTTCAGTTGCATGTGTTATTTATCACAATGTGGACATAATAAATACTGCTGGCAAAATGAATCTTTTGAACTCCCCCACATATGTGTTTTAAACCGGAATGGATGGTGGATTTAAATTACATAGTAGAGGAGGGCATTGGATAAATATGACGTTATTTTATAACCTAGGGTAGGGTCAATGATAAGCTCAAAATGTAGAAATGTGTCAGTTCGGTTTTGCTAGTTGTTTATCTAGAATTGTTTTGAAGGTTCAATGGTAGGCCAATGGCTTGTTTATTCCCCTCAATAGCATATGTTTCCCTCTCTTCTCCCTGTGAAGAAGTCCTTGGCTCTAGCTTTAATCCTGTGTGTGCTGCTTCCACTGTTCCATGCTTCTTGTTACATGAAGCCTATGACCTTGAAGCCAGGTGAAGTAAAAGGTGAAGTAAAAGGTGAAGTAAAAGGTGAAGTAAAAGGTGAAGTAAAAGAAGTAAAAGACTATTAACCCCCCCCCTCACTCACACACACACAACATATAATAGTCTGGTTACCAGTCTTTTTAGCTTTTTAGCACTTCTGTTATTTGTCAAAGAGACTGGCCTTTCGGCAATCTCAACGTTCAATATGCAGCTGGATTTCCGACAGAGTTGCTCATTGGTTGTTGGAAATAACATTCATATATTCCATGACAACATGTGGAGCCTCAAAAATAGAATTAGAATTATAACAAATTAAAAAACAAACATTTAGAGGTTAGCTAGGAAAGTTGTTGTATTTTGAGGCTTAAAATCAAAGCCAGGGCCGACTTTAGCCTTTTACAAGGTGCACCTGTGTAATGATCATGCTGTTTAATCAGCTTCTTGATATGCTACACCTGTCAGGTGATGGATTATCTTGGCAAATGAGAAATGCTCATTAACAGGGATGTAAACAGATTTGTGCACAAAATTTGAGAGAAATAAGCTTTTTGTGCTTATGGAAAATTCCTGGGATCTTTTATTTCAGCTCATGAAATACATGAAGTACATGTTGCGTTTATATTTGTGTTCGGTATATTCAGTTTAAGAATTTAGACTTGAGCTAGCAACTGTTGACAGACTGGTTTTTGTCTGGACAACAAAACATGATTGCTTAGCAACCGTACACCAAAGCTGGAACATCCATCTGTGGAGAAAAATAGAGATAGAGTTCCAATTTGCATAACTTTGTGATTGATGATAGCTATGGGGGTTACCAAATCAGAATCAGATCTGATCTCCTCGAGCTCATTAATGATAGAATGGTGATATTTGAAGATTAAAGAAAGGCCAGTCTCTTTGCAAATAACAGGATTGCTAAGGAGTGGAATGTTGGCTAAAAAGAATGATATGCAGGCTACATCAAATACACAAATACAACAAACATATACAATATGCTATACTATTTTCTTGTTTAGGCATGATTACCCATTGTCGTGATGACAAGGACAAGACATGGCATCCTATTGGTTCCCGCTGGAGGAACAGTGATTGCATGGACTGCACTTGTAATTCATGCTGCCAGGGGTACGGCTTTATACTATCACCTACAAAATGCATGGTTTATGTAGCCCTCAGCCTTCCCAGTCTGTATCTATCATTCTAAAAGAATATACAACCCATTGTTATCTTCTCAAAATATTCACACAAGCAATCTCAGGCGTTTATTAATAGACTGGGTGAGTGAAATTCTATCGATTTACACAATATTTACACAATTTACACATTTGTTGATTGTTTGATTGCAGGTATGCAACTCCCGTAGAGTTTCCTGATGATTGCATGAAGGAATGGGACCAAAAGGCATGTGAATTCAAGGTGGTTAAGAAGAGTGATCCCTCCATTTCATGCCCTATTTTCGGCTCTGTGGGGAAGTGATTTGTTTTCTTCACTGTGTTCTCAATATACAGTGAATTTAATATATTGTGTCAGCTTACTTTGTGTCAAATGTGAATGTTCTGTTGTCTGATTAATTGTATTGGTTGAATAGAAATGGTAAAAACATCCTGATACAAATGAAAAATAAAGATACGTGTTAGTGAGCAACTTTCTGTTTAATTTGTATAGATCCTCCTCTGTTACTCAGCACCTCACCTTAGGGTGTCTGTGCTTTATTTACTTCAAGAACATCATGATAGATGTTAACTGTCATTTACTGCCGGAAAAATATCAATACCAAAATATGTGAGAGTGTTTTTGTAAGGTCTAGTTTAAGCCAGTAAAAAATACTTCAAATGGCTATTTGCAGGTTGCAGTGTTGCATAATGGACCTTACATTCAAATTTCCCCAAAAGTTTACACACCCTTTACTGACAGTGTTTGTTTCAGGTCATTGACATATTTGTTTTGTGGTTATGACATTTTTAGTTAATCTATTCCCAATGCAGAAGAAACTGAACGTAACAGGTTTGAAGTTTAGAGGGGTTTACTATAAAGCAACCATAAATAACTAGTGATTTTATGATGTATTAAATGTCTTTTTATTTGTTAAATTAATTAGACCATGCCCATTTCAAGGTTATCTTTCTACACATTCAAAAGTTAAATCAGTATATTTATGCTGGTTTATAGTCTACTCCTCAGGTAAACAGACTGAAACGTTCAGAAAGACAAACTAGCCATCTACTGGTGACAGTCAGTATGACAAGGTTCCATACCAGGAGAAAATCAAATTAAACTGTATTTGTCACATGCACCGAATACAATAGTTGTAAACTTTACACTAAACATTTCATGGTAAAGTCTACACCTGTTGTATTTAGTGCATGTGACAAATACAATTAGATTTTATTTAATCTTATGAGCTCCTGGTAGTGATTGACACCACTAGATGGCAGTAGAAGGGGATAGTTTGTCTTTCACCTCTGTCTTCATTACCTCAACCATGAGAAAAAAGGAAAAGAAAGTCACGGAGTCGTGGAAGGAGACTTTAAGTTAGACACAATTACATAGGTTTCTCTGGAGCTGCCTGGAATACACTTCCCCTGTCCTACTTCCCAACAGTAAGAAAGAGCAAAAGAAAAGAACAAGATAAGAGAAGTGCGCTGGTGTGAGGCTCAGTGCATGTGTGTGCAGCCTGTGCTTGTCCCCGAGCCAGTGATGAGAGCCTCCTGACTCAATTGAGACAGACTGGATTCATAGCATCAGTGCATTCTCTGCCTTCCACTTCACCCTTTTGGATAAGTTATGTTCAATGCTGAAGAATATTGGATGAAGATACAGAAATAAGGAATCCTTTTTTCTCCACTTGTTTTCCAAGGGGGTGTTATTCTTCCTCTCATGTGAAATAGCTCCTCCAAACTGGAATAATGTATTTATATGGGTGCAGAGGCTCCTGGTTACCAGTGCTGCTTGGTGCTGTAAGTGCGCTGGTGGTGCTGACAGCTGGTAACGCTGGGCACAACCAGGACAGAGGGCATGGTGGACCATCCTGCTTCGGGGGCTTTGACCTCTACTTCGTTCTGGACAAGTGAGTTTGTCATTCATCCTTCTCTTTCCACCTCACCTTCGCTGCTTGTCATGTCTATTGGGGGCAGAGTTCAGTTGGGGAACTGTTGGTTGTTGAGTGCACCTTGTCAAATCTGGGAACTTCGACTTTAAGGCTAGGTAGATAGTATCCATCTTATTTCATATTTCACCAAAGCACAATTCATGTTTAATTTGCAGAAACATCTTGTTGTCACATCTGTCGTTGCCAGTCTCAATGTTTCAAATTTTGTCATGATGTCATACTTAGACACGTTCAGGAATGTTATTGTTATTATCATGCCCCCTGGGGCCATATGAAGCAATTTACATTTTATTTTGCCATATGCTGGTAATAATGCCCATGAAAATATCAAATTGCCAAAATGTCAAAATGAAAGGCTCACAAGCGTTTTCTCAATGTTATTACACTTATCAAATAAACTATCTGATATGACATAATTGCTATATTTATGTATACTTTATACAATGTTGAATGCAGTCTGACTAGAAATGTAATATAACCTAATGGGTAAAACATATATTTTTGGTTCCTGTATCTTTGACAACCAGTATCTTATACAAGGTGAGTATGATGGTGGGACAATGACCGAGCATTTGGTCCAACTATCTGTAGTTGTGGAATTCCCCTTTGGGCCGGGATGAATGAAGTGAGCAGATGCTTTCTTGTAAAGTTCTCAGGCCACGCTTTATGGTCCATGATAGATCTGGATTGCTGGTGAACAGTGGCACATTTGATACTCCATCAGTCACATACAGTAAACATGCATAAGTTGTGCAGGCTGAGCTCTTGTTGAATCACAACAGTCAAATCAATATCTTTTTTCTACATGCTTTACTACAGTTGGGCAAAGAGGCTGAATTTAACTGATCCAACTACAATCCAATACCTCATTTATGCTGCTCTATGAGGTTCTCAAATTCATTTATGAGTAGAGTTTCCCTGTTAGTTCACCCAAATGACCAAATTACATATTGGTTTCCTTAACCTCCACTAAAAAGGCCTGATTATTGTGAGCAAAGACGAGACAGACCTAACGATTGGGTAAACAAATGGAGCCTCATCTGGTTCTAATAGATGTTGCTACCTTCTGGACTTCAATACTTTAAAACTATAACTTATTGTTTGGATGATTATCTGTCTAATGTGGAAGAGCAGGCTTCAGCTTATTCTTCTTTCATTTGGGCCTGCCTTTCCCTCTCTTCATATTGTTTAAAAAGTCTTTTACTCTTGGATGAAGATTGATTTTCAATTTTCCCCTTAAATCAGAATGCCAACTCTAGGCAGACATTTCTGTGGTGGCACAACATTTAGCTAAGTGGAACTTCAGACAGAGATCTGGAATTGTAGGATCCAAAAGACAGATGTAGAGAGAATGATGAACATTTACATACTCTACCTACTGCTGTGTGTGTGTGTGTGTGTGTGTGTGTGTGTGTGTGTGTGTGTGTGTGTGTGTGTGTGTGTGTGTGTGCGCACATTGTTTTAGCTAACAGAAGAATACATGTGAATACAACAAGAATATTAGACACCCAGCACTGTATTACTCTGTGTATTTGCTTGGATTTGTACTTGCTGTCCCCCTAATTCTGTTATAGTCATTCCTCTGCTGCGCTCTTCCACCTGCTCTTCCTTTGTTTGAATTGATATCCCTCCCCTTTTTACCATAACTGTCCTGCTTCATTCTCTGTCTGTTCATCACTCTCTGTATCTCCTCCTCTCTGTGTCTGCAGAACCCTTTTTCCATTAGGTCCAGATGTTCCAATGTTTCAGCCTTTTGGCTGCGCTGTCTGTGCTGAGACTCGTATCCTGTTAACAATGGAAAAAGAGAAATGCTTAAAGAGAGAGAGATAATAGGGCAGTGAAATGAGAAGATGAGAGTAAAGACAGGAATTAAAACAATGACACACACACACACACACAGAAAGAATCTAACCTACAGTTAACCTACCTACTGTATCTAACCTACAGTTTCGCAATATATATATATATATATATATATATATATATATATACTGCTCAAAAAAAGAAAGGGAACACTTAAACAACACATCATAGATCTGAATGAAAGAAATCATCTTATTAAATACTTTTTTCTTTACATAGTTGAATGTGCTGACAACAAAATCACACAAAAATAATCAATAGAAATCCAATTTTTCAACCCATGGAGGTCTGGATTTGGAGTCACACTCAAAATTAAAGTGGAAAATCACACTACAGGCTGATCCAACTTTGATGTAATGTCCTTAAAACAAGTCAAAATGAGGCTCAGTAGTGTGTGTGGCCTCCACGTGCCTGTATGACCTCCCTACAACGCCTAGGCATGCTCCTGATGAGGTGGCGGATGGTCTCCTGAGGGATCTCCTCCCAGACCTGGACTAAAGCATCCGCCAACTCCTGGACAGTCTGTGGTGCAACGTGGCGTTGGTGGATGGAGCGAGACATGATGTCCCAGATGTGCTCAATTGGATTCAGGTCTGGGGAACGGGCGGGCCAGTCCATAGCATCAATGCCTTCCTCTTGCAGGAACTGCTGACACACTCCAGCCACATGAGGTCTAGCATTGTCTTGCATTAGGAGGAACCCAGGGCCAACCGCACCAGCATATGGTCTCACAAGGGGTCTGAGGATCTCATCTCGGTACCTAATGGCAGTCAGGCTACCTCTGGCGAGCACATGGAGGGCTGTGCGGCCCCCCAAAGAAATGCCACCCCACACCATGACTGACCCACCGCCAAACCGGTCATGCTGGAGGATGTTGCAGGCAGCAGAACGTTCTCCACGGCGTCTCCAGACTCTGTCACGTCTGTCACGTGCTCAGTGTGAACCTGCTTTCATCTGTGAAGAGCACAGGGCGCCATTGGCGAACTTGCCAATCTTGGTGTTCTCTGGCAAATGCCAAACGTCCTGCACAGTGTTGGGCTGTAAGCACAACCCCCACCTGTGGACGTCGGGCCCTCATACCACCCTCATGGAGTCTGTTTCTGACCGTTTGAGCAGACACATGCACATTTGTGGCCTGCTGGAGGTCATTTTGCAGGGCTCTGGCAGTGCTTCTCCTGCTCCTCCTTGCACAAAGGCGGAGGTAGCAGTCCTGCTGCTGGGTTGTTGCCCTCCTACGGCCTCCTCCACGTCTCCTGATGTACTGGCCTGTCTCCTGGTAGCGCCTCCATGCTCTGGACACTACGCTGACAGACACAGCAAACCTTCTTGCCACAGCTCGCATTGATGTGCCATCCTGGATGAGCTGCACTACCTGAGCCACTTGTGTGGGTTGTAGACTCCGTCTCATGCTACCACTAGAGTGAAAGCACCACCAGCATTCAAAAGTGACAAAAACATCAGCCAGGAAGCATAGGAACTGAGAAGTGGTCTGTGGTCCCCACCTGCAGAACCACTCCTTTATTGGGGGTGTCTTGCTAATTGCCTATAATTTCCACCTGTTGTCTATTCCATTTGCACAACAGCATGTGAAATGTATTGTCAATCAGTGTTGCTTCCTAAGTGGACAGTTTGATTTCACAGAAGTGTGATTGACTTGGAGTTACATTGTGTTGTTTAAGTGTTCCCTTTATTTTTTTGAGCAGTGTATATTTCCACACTATGAGTTTGGAAGAACACAGTACTGTGAAATTGTGAAAATTATGATAATTTATTTTTAGTGTAAGAGCTGTTTGAAAAGACTGCCTGAAATTTCAGCCTGTTTTGGTGGGATGGCGTTTTGGCCTGCCTGGTGACATTATCAGGTGGTAAATTACACTAATAGACCAAAAAGAAAGAGAGTTCCAAACCTGTCTGCCAATAACAGCTAGTTTTCAGTTTTCCCCTCCCAACTCAGACCACTACCAGACAGTCCTATCAAAATTCTTGCTTGAGAAATTGCTCTTTGCTAAGAACCCAGCTAGCACATTTAGTTCCTTGGACGCTGTGTGAACACACGTTTTTGGTTTCCTATTGGTTTTGGGAACGGAAGGGAAAATGTAGCCTTTTCTGAGATTTTTTTTTTTTAGTTTGCAGGGAGGTTCTGAGAACATTTTACTCTGGTTCCTTGAACATTTTCCTGGGAGGTTTTATTAACAATCTGAGAACAGAAATTAAAGATTATTTGGAAGTTTTTTAATAACTTCCTTAAAACTTTCCCTGAATGTTTCAATAAGACTTTTAATAAAACTGTTAGCTTATTTTGAGTTAACCCTTTTAAACTCCAAGCACAGATAAAACACATGGAAATGAATCATGCTTTAATCATGCAAACACATTTATTTTTTATTGTGATACGGCATCAGTGAGATTCAAACCGATAATCTCTTTTCTGTCCATGGAATTAGTACACTGTGCCAACAGGACGGAAACAAGCACTAATTAAGATCAGGTGTGGCCAATTAATGGGGGAGGCCAACACACCTGAACACACTTAACAAAATAGAGGATAGAGAGAGTTTTTATTGATGCCGAGAATGGAATGTATACGTTTTTAAATCTTTTTTTTTTTAACTCTGAACGTTACTAAAGTTGTCTTAATAGCCTCGGAACAATTTGAGAACATGACTTTAAATACAGTCATGAGAAAAAGCAAGTACACTCCCTGGAAAGTTGTATTTCTTTGGACATATTTGGACAGGTGGATATGTAATCTTCACTTCAACACTATTGACAGATAAAGGAAAACTAATTTAACAAATTACACTGAAAGATTATACTTTGCAATCATTTATTCATCAAATCTACAGAAATGCAATTCCATAGTGCGGAAAAAACAAGTGCACCCTTAGCTTCAATAGCTGGTGTTGCCCCCTTTGGCTGAAATAACTCAATGTAGCCATTTCTTACAGTCTATCAGTCTCTTACATCGACTCAGAGGAATTTTTGCCCATTCTTTACAGTACTGCTTCAACTGTGTCATGTTTAAGGGCTTTCTTGCATGCAAGTCTCCCCATAGCATTTTGACAGGATTGAGAGCTGGGCTTTGACTTGGCCATTCCATAACCCTCCATTTATTATTTTTGAACAATTCTGTTGTAGCTTTGCTTTTGTGTTTTGGATCATTGTCCTGTTGCAATATCCATGTTCGGTTCAGCTTCATCTATTTGACAGATGGCCTCACCTTTTCCTCAAGAATTCTCTGGTACAATATTGACATTATGGTTGACTCAATAATGGCAAGTTGGCACGTCCCTGAGGCAGCAAAGCAGCCCCAAACCATAATGCCACCGCCGCCATGCTTTACGGTTGGTATGAGGTTCTTCTATTCAAAGGCAGTGTTTTGTTTTCGCCAAACATGGCATCTGGCATTGTGGCTAAACAACTCCCCCTTTGAATCATCTGTCCAGAGCACATTGCTCCAGTAGTTTCAGTCTTTACCCAGGTGTTGTCTGGCAAACATCCGTCGTGTCTTGGTATTATTTTTTGAGAGCAGAGGCTTCTTCCTTCCTGACCTCCCATGTAGGCCAAGTCCCTTTCTGACAGTTGACTCATGCACATTGATTGTGGTAAGAGAGGCATGTTGATCCCTTCATGTTATCCTGTTTTTTTTAAAGTCTTCTATGACATCTTTTGGTCAGCTCTTGGGCTGAATTTGGTGGGACGACATGTCCTTCGTAGATTGCCAGTGGCCTGGAATTTTCTCCATTTGTAGTTGACCGTTGGACAGTGAAATGATGCACTTGGAATTGCTTGGAAATTGATTTGTAACCCCCTCCCAGACTCCTGATCATCAATTATCTTTACTTTGAGGGCCCCGGATAGGTATTTTGATCTTGGAATTATGTGTTACCACACATCCATATGGTTAAGACTAAACCAGACCAAGTTTCTAATCTTAATGGAAGGCTGGACCCTCCAAAACCCGTAGGAAACTTTATGCTGAGGTACTGAAATTCCCACAGAAGAACGTTGTTTCTTAACATTCTTGGACAAATTTGAGAACATTACTTTAAAAAGAACCACGAGGAAACATTATGCTGAAGTATTGAAATTCCCACAGACCGTTGTTTCCCAATGTCAGACAAGTTGGAGAATGTTCCTAGAACATTATCAAAATTGAAATGCAAACATATTTTAACTTTTAGGACACTTTCTTTTAAAGTAATGAAATACCACCCCAAAAAATGTTTTTTAAGATCCTTAAATGTGCTCAGAATGTTCCAAAGCCAAATAATTATCCTGCACCATTCCCAGAAAGTTGTGGGAAGGTTGTGTCATGGAAATTCTTACACAGGGACACTTGAAGTCAGTCTTAAATGAATCATGTTTATTGTCAGCGCGCTGGAGTGGTTCCAACCAACTCAATGCGCCATAGTACACATGTCAATCAGGAGCTCTGCCTGGGCAGTCCCAGCAGTTGTCTTATATACGGCTATACACAGACAAGTTATATTTGCATGATTTAGCATAATTAATGAATCATTACCATTTTCTTTCATTCATGTGACTGACCAATACTGGTTCATAACATGTGACAGACCAATACCTCACAAGGCTTCTCTCTAACCTGAGACCTTATAACTGAGATATCTTTCGTTCTTGTTCTCAAAATAAGGTCTGGGGTACTGTCAAATTGCAGCTACTGATAGTGAGGATTCGTTCAGACAGCCACTTGCATGAACACAGAAATTGGTTTATAGAACAGCACATAAATAGAACACAGAAATTAGTTGTAAGAAAAGCACAAATATTAAAATTCCATTACATTCCATCCTCTTATCACTTGTGTCATAATAATCATTACATTTTTATGTAAGCATTTAGATTTGAGCTTCTATATAAAAAAAATGATATACTCCTATTAAAGTAAGGGAAATCAACATAGAAAATAATTGAAAACCTTTCATTCTGGGTTGTACAATCTACTTAGTATGGTAATACTGTAATCATAATAAAGGTTATATTTCTATTAATGGGAGGGAGTATCAAAAATAGTTTGAGGTGAATAAATCTCTCAATTGTTTCCATATTTCTTACCACAATCGGGTTGCATTGACCTGTTTTTAACTAACTGTCCCTTGGACATCAACTTAGTTAAAATATAAAACACTGTTGTTTAACAATTCTAATAAGACCTTCAAAAGGTTGGTGCTTGCTCATCAGCTCAGTGTTCCACATAATAATTAAGGGTTTAGATGACCTTACCCTCAACTTAAAAGAAAACAACCTTCAATCATTACCCATCGTCCTTATCTACAGCAGGAAATTGGGGCTCATCCAGAGTTGGCAGCTCATTAGTTTCACCATCCTCTGGAGGAGTAGAAAACATGATAGCTTCTGAAATCTTACCAGTCAGAGAGGCACAGATCACCTTACAGCATTTTAAGAACAATTCACAGGGAAGAGAGAGAGAACACATGTTATAACAGTTTCACACCAACCTTGCTACTAAGAAAGACCCTCACTTTCCTCATCACTTGTGGTAATGACAGATTGGTATTTTAATGCATTCTTAGTTTAAATTAGTATATGTTTCACAGTGTGCAGACGTCCACAATCAACCTGATATCCCAAATAAACAATTTTGGATAAGCCTAAATCAATTTGGTATTTTATTAGGATCCCCATTAGCTATTGCAAAAGCAGCAGCTACTCTTCCTGGGGTCCACACAAAACATGATATAATACAGAATATCAATAGACAAGAACAGCTCATGGACAGAACTACAATTACAGGCACGGTTGACCAACCCCCTCCGTCCCCGGCACTCATCCTTCCTTTCCTGGCATTTTTTCATGTTCTTCTTCAGATAGTGTTTCAGTTTGTCCTTTTAATGGCACATGTTCAAAGTGGATGACCCATGATAATGGACCTTACAGTCCATTATGTCTTTATCCATTTTCCTACCAGTACACCAGCAGCATGCGAGAAGTTTGAACTGGATCTCTTTCCATGCTCACTCCACATAGACCCATGTTGCACTCCTGAGAGAAAAAGCATGAGAGAAAAGGCAGTTGATAGCTTTTGGATGCTGGGTACAGGTTGCTGGCTCAGACTCAGGGCTCATGGTAGAAGTGGTGAAGGACCATACTGAATGCTATTTTTGTGATTTTCAGCCGATTAGAGGGGGTGTTGAGGTTCACACGGTTCTCGGCCGAATTATCTTCCATGCATCTAGATACCATCTGTGGTCACCTTCGCCATAACCTCGAGAGAGGACAGACCAGAACAACAGTTTAGTTTAGAATAACAACACACAGTTGAAATTAATTTGGAGTAACTGTCATCCATTACCAACATCTATTTTTTCCTTTTACAGGCAAGCATGTGAAGAAACCAATTTTCATATTTACGAAAGGGCACCAGGGGACTGGTAATTCCCCCTTTGGACACATGACTCACATCGTGAATCATGCATCCCCAAAAAAACAATACTGCCTGTTAAATCAAAAATAAACAAATTAGAATAACAAATCGAATTCTCTCTTGATATCTCCATAAAGGACATAATTGTGTCCCATAAGGTAATGGTAAAATAGACTAGAGACAGTTCTCTCTCTCTCTGTCCTTCTCATGGTGTGAATCACACATAGGACTATTCTTAATTATTTGTTTTTACAAAGCCCATAAAAAGACAATGTCTCCTGTATTTCTAAAATTATGTTTGAGAGTGATCTGTGTGTTTAAGCAGTAGTGATTGAGGTATTCCTATTGGGAAAGGAGACGAAGTTGAGGGAAACGGATATGGAGACTAGTGAAAGTAACAAAGTGAATGGTAATTGGCTTTCATATAGCAATCCAATAATGCAATATCTTAGTAATTTGAAAGAGTAAGACAGAGGGATGAGCATTGGGACTGAAATTAAATTAGAGGGTGCTCACTCTTCAAGGCCTGGTCCACTGCCCTCCTGTTTAAGCCATCTGTTGTTTGGGTAAGAGATAACCTTCCTGTGGAACAATAGATAGCCGCCAGTACACACTGAACTGAAACAGGCTGTGAGAGACACAGTGGAGTGGGGAAATTTTTGTACATAATTCTATATCAATGCAACAGGTCAAAAAGATTAAGATTACAAGATAGTTGTTTACTTTAGAAGGTGCCAAATTCAGCTTTATGGGACACCGTATCATCTGATGTGTCTGAAGTATAAATGTGTCTGAAGTATAGTTCTGTTTACGCATGGGTTTATTGAGACTTCCTGCTCAAGATGCAGTAAACTCGATTAACTCTTTAGTGACAGGGGGCAGTATTTGGAAATTCAGATGAATGACATGCCCAAATTAAACTGCCTGCTACTCGGGCCCAGAAGATAGGACATGCATATTATTAGTAGATTTGGATAGAAAACACTCTGAAGTTTCTTAAACTGTTTGAATGATGTCTGTGAGTATAACATGGCAGGCAGAAACCTGAGACAAATCCAACCAGGAAGTGTGGAAATCTGAGGTTTGTAGTTTTTCAAGTGATTCCCTATCCAGTATACAGTGACTTAGGGTTCATTTTGCACTTCCTACGGATTCCACTAGATGTCAACAGTCTTTAGAACCTTGTTTCATGCTTCTACTGTTACTGGGGAGAGAATAAGAGCTATGGACTGCCTGAGACCAACGAGTTGTTAACTGTGCGGTCACACAGGTGCGTCGTTCCTTCTTTTTCCTCTGTAATGAATACGCTATTGTCCGGTTGGAATATTATCAAAGATTTATGTTAAAAAGACCCTAAGGATTGATTGTAAACATCGTTTGACATGTTTCTACGAACGGTAATGGAACTTTTTTACTTTTCGTCTCGAGTTTTGCGCTCGCGCATTATGCCTTTGGAATAGTGATCTGAACGTGCGAACAAAACGGAGGTATTTGGACATAAATATGGAGTTTATCGAACAAAACAAACAATTCTTGTGGAAGTGGGAGGCCTGGGAGTGCATTCTGACGAAGATCAGCAAAGGTAAGTGAAGATTTATAATACTATTTCTGAGTTTTGTTGACTCCAGAACTTGGTGGGTAACTGTATAGCTTGCTTTGATGGCTGAGCTCTGTAACCACATTGTCCGATTTCAAAAAGGCGCGAAAGCAAAACATTAGATTATGTTAGGACACCACCTAAACAAGAAAAGCCACACAGCCATTTTCCTAGCAAGAAGAGGCGTCACAAAAACCAGAAATACAGCTACAATTAAGCACTAAACTTTGACGATCTTCATCAGATGACACTCATAGGACATCATGTTACACAATACATGTATGTTTTGTTCGATCAAGTTCATATTTATATCCAAAAACAGCATTTTACTTTGGCGCGTGATGTTCAAAAAATGTTTGCCTCCCAAAACTTCCGGTGAATGTGCACATTAATTTACAGAAATACTCATCATAAACGTTGACAAAATATATAATAATTAATTAAGAATTATAGATAGTACTCCTTAATGCAACCGTTGTGTTAGATTTCAAAATAACTTTACAGAGAAAGCACATTGTTCAATATTCTGAGTACAGAGCTCAGCCATCAATGCAAGCTATACAGCTACCCGCCAAGTCATTGCATCAATAAAACTCTAAATTAGTGTTATAAATCTTTCCTTACCTTTGCTGATCTTCGGCGGAATGCACTCGCAGAACTCCCACAAGAAATGTTCATTTGTTCGATAAAGTCCATAATTGATGTCCAAATACCTCCGTTTTGTTGGCGCGTCCAGAACACTATTCCAAAGGCACGATGCGGGAGTGCAAATCAATAGACGAAAAGCTCAAAAGTTCCATTACCCTTTGTAGAAACATGTCAAACGATGTTTACAATCAATCCTTTGGGTGTTTAACATAAATAATCGATAATATTCCAACCGGACAATAGCGTATTCATTACAGAAGAAAAAAAAAATGCTAGCCATGCGTGAAAGCGCATGAAGTAACTACATGACCTCAGAGAGTCCACTGCTTGAACCGGCTGTTATTCCCTCAAAATTCACCATAGAAGCCTCAAACAACTTTCTAAAGACTGTTGACATCTAGTGGAAGCCTTAGGAAGTGCAACATGACCCACAGACACTGTAGTCTGAATAGGCAATGGTTTGAAAGACTACAAGTCTCAGATTTCCCACTTCCTGGTTGGATTTTTCTCAGGTTTTTGCCTGCCATATGAGTTCTGTTATACTCACAGACATCATTCAAACAGTTTTAGAAACTTCAGAGTGTTTTCCATCCAAATCTACTAATAACATGCATATCCTGGGCCCGAGTAGTAGGAAGTTTAATTTGGGTACGTTTTTCATCTGGACGTCAAAATACTGCCCCCTACCCTAGAGAAGTTAACGGACTTCAATAACACACAATGACTGTTCATTTAACTGACTTCAATAACACACTATGACCGATCATTTACCTGACTCCAATAACACACAACGACTGTTCATTTACCTGACTCCAATAAACACACAACGACTGTTCATTTACCTGACTCCAATTAACACACAACGACTGTTCATTTACCTGACTCCAATAACACACAACGACTGTTCATTTACCTGACTCCAATAACACACAACGACTGTTCATTTACCTGACTCCAATAACACACAACGACTGTTCATTTACCTGACTCCAATAATACATAATGACTGATAATTCACCTGACTCCAAAAACACTGAGATCATTACTGGGGCTGCATTATAAAACACATTGACATTTAGGCATTATGACTGATCATTTACCTGACTCCAATAAGATCATTACTGGGCCTGATTTACAAAGACATTGACATGTACAGTACCTGTCAAAAGTTTTATTTCTACTATTTTCGACATTGTAGAATAATAGTGACGACATCAAAATTAAGAAATAACACATATGGATTCATGTCGTAACGAAAAAAAGTGTTAAGCAAATCAAAACATATTTTATATTTGAGATTCTTCAAAGTAGCCACCCTTTGCCTTGATGACAGCTTAGCACACTCTTGGCATTCTCTCAACCAACTTCACGTGGAATGCTTTTCCAACAGTCTTGAAGGAGATCCCACATATGCTGAGCACTTATTGGCTGATTTTCCTTCACTCTGTGGTCCAACTCATCCCAAACCATCTCAATTGGGTTAGGTCGGGTGATTGTGGAGGCCAGGTCATCTGATGCAGCCCTACATCACTCTTCTTCTTGGTCAAATAGTCCTTACACAGCCTGGAGGTGTGTTAGGTCATTGTTTTGTTGAAAAACAAATGATAGTACCACTAAGCGCAAACCAGATGGGATGGCGTATCGCTGCAGAATGCTGTGGTAGCAATGCTGGTTAAGTATGCCTTGAATATTAAATAAATCATAGACAGTGTCACCAGCAAAGCACCCCTACACATCACACCTCCTCCTCCATGCTTCACGGTAGAAACTACACATGGGGAGATAATCCGTTCACCTACTCTGCGTCTCACAAAGACATGGCAGTTGGAACCAAAAATCTCAAATTTGGACTTAGACCAGGAGGACAGATTTCCACCGGTCTAATGTCCATTGCTCGTGTTTCTTGGCCCAAGCAAGTCTCTTGTTCTTATTGGTGTCCTTTAGTGGTATCTTTGCAGCAATTCGACCATAAATCAAATACATGTATTTATAAAGCCCTTCTTACATCAGCTGATATGTCAAAGTGCTGTGCAGAAACCCAGCCTAAAACCCTAAAAAGCAAGCAATGCAGGTGTAGAAGCACGGTGGCTAGGAAAAACTCCCTAGAAAGGCTAGAACCTAGGAAGAAACCTAGAAAGAAACCAGGCTATGAGGGGTGGCCAGTCCTCTTCTGACTGTGCCGGGTGGAGATTATAATAGAACATGGCCAAGATGTTCAAATGTTCATAGATGACCAGCAGGGTCAAATAATAATAATCACAGTGGTTGTCGAGGGTGCAACAGGTCAGCACCTCAGGAGTAAATGTCAGTTGGCTTTTCATAGCCGATCATTCAGAGTATCTCTACCGTTCCTGCTGTCTCTAGAGCATTGAAAACAGCAGGTCTGGGACAGGTAGCACGTCCGGTGAACAGGTCAGGGTTCCACAGCCGCAGGCAGAACAGCTGAAACCGGAGCAGCAGTACGGCCAGGTGGATTGGTGACAGCAAGGAGTCATCAAGCCAGGCAGTCCCGAGGCATGGTCCTAGGGCTCAGGTCCTCCGAGAGAGAGAAAGTAAGAAAGAGAGAGAAAGAGAGAATTAGAGAGGGCATACTTAAAATCACACAGGTCACCGGATAAGACAGGAGAAATACTCCAGATATAACAGACTGAACCTAGCCCCCCGACACAAACTACTACAGCATAAATACTGGAGGCTGAGACAGGAGGGGTCAGGAGACACTGTGGCCCCATCCGACGATACCCCCAGACAGGGCCAAACAGGCAGGATATAACCCCACCCACTTTGCCAAAGCACAGCCTCCACACCACTAGAGGGATATCTTCAACCACCAACTTACCATCCTGAGACAAGGCCGAGTATAGCCCATAAAGATCTCCGCCACAGCACAACCCAAGTGGACTGAAGGCCTGATTCACACAGTCTACTCTGAACAGTTGATGTTGAGATGTGTCTGTTACTTGAACTCTGTGAAACATTTATTTGGGCTGCAATTTCTGAGGCTGGTAACTCTAATGAACGTATCCTCTGCAGCAAATGTAACTCTGGGTCTTCCTTTCATGTGGCGGTCCTCATGAGAGCCAGTTACATTATAGCGCTTGATGGTTTTTACGACTGCAATTGAAGAAACTTTCAAAGTTATTGAAATTTTCCAGATTGACTGACCTTCATGTCTAAAAGTAATGGACTGTCATTTCTCTTTGCTTATTTGAGCTGTTCTTGCCATAATATGGATTTGGTATTTTACCAAATAGGACTATCTTCTGTATACCACCCTACCTTGTCGCAACTTAACTGATTGGCCCAAACGCATTAAGGAAAGAAATTCCACAAATGAACAAGGCACACCTGTTAATTCACATACATTCCAGGTGACTACCTCATGAAGCTGGTTGAGAAAATGCCAAGAGTGTGCAAAGCTGTCATCAAGGCAAAGGGTGGTTACTTTGAAGAATCTCAAATATTTTTTCCCTTTGTTTAACACTTCTTTTGGTTACCACATGATTCCATATGTGTTATTTCATAGTTTTGATGTCTTTATTTTTCTACACTGTAGAAAATAGTAAAAATAAAGAAAAACTGTTGATCGGTATTGCAGGTATTATGACTGATCATTTACCTGACTCAAATAACACTAAGATCATTACTGGGGCTGCATTATAAAAACATGGAAAGTAATCTGAGAAGAATGATGTCACTGCTCTGCATCAGCATCATATCTTTGGGGCAGTCCAAAGATGGCAACTATCTAATAAATCCAGAGTTATACACTACTGTACACTGTAGCTCTTCAACCAAGGTTACGTGTTCAAATGGAATGTGTGCTTCCAAAGCTATGTCGTCATTTTCTGGTAGGAAGAGCATACAGGCCGGAGTGTTGCTACAGTAATGGAGCCAGACAGCTTGAGGAACTGTATAACAATTACACACAGGCAGGGAAAGACTGCATGCAGCCAAGAAACATCACAAACTGTAATAGTTGGATAGGATGAAGCGTGTACACTAGGTGGGGATACAGCATGATGTGCAGAAGAAGTAGCACAAAGTTAAGTAGAAATCTGTTAGTTGCTTACAGAAAATATTGTAGGAAGTGCAAAGGTTTGGTGTGCATATTTGATGCACATTCAAGCCTTTGTGTCAAACACTCTTTGACTGTAGAGAAGGATCCACATAACAGTGAAAATGTTTAACGGCAGACGCTGCCTTCCTACAGACAAAGTACAATTCGACCCCCCTGACTCCCTTTCACAATCAGGTACCTTAACCTCTCAATTTCCTCCAGTGTCACGTTCGTTGGAATGATCGGACCAAGGCGCAGCGTTCCACATAATTTATTAGAAAGTGAAACTTAGAAAAAATACAAAACAATAAAGAATAAACGAACCGTGACAACAATGCAACTACACAAACACATTATCCCATAACCCACAAGTGGAAAACATGCTACTTAAGTATGATCCCCAAATAGAGACAACGATTACCAGCTGCCTCTAATTGGGAATCATACAAATCACCCAAACATAGAAAAACTAAACTAGAACCCCACATAGAAAATATAAACTAGATTAACCCCCCAGTCACGCCCTGACCTACTCTACCATGGTCCGGACGTGACATCCAGACTGTTATGCAAACTCCTCATCAACATGTCATCTCACTTCGCAGATCTGGGAGTGTGCAGCAACACTGGGTTGAAATCTATCACTTTGTGGAACATCTTGTTCACAAGTTCTTAAGGTGAGAATACTTTGTCCCACATTGTTTAAAGGCCCTGTAATGAATATAAACTTTAGATAAATTCAATATAAACACAAATATTAACCATTAACCACACATGGTGTGGGTATGATGTATTTCATTGCTTGTTGTGATTGTTAGTGTACTGACAACAGAGATAACATTAATATAAATGGTCTGGGTATTGTTCATTTCTCTCCAGTCCACAGCTGCGCATGTCCTTCATTGTGTTCTCTACTGAGGGAAGGATTTTGATGCGGCTTACAGAGGACAGGTAAAGGAACCATCTTTTTTTCTTAGGATAAAGGTATTACGTCTGCCCAAGATGTCAGCTATTTGCTGATTCTGAACTGAGTTGATTATCAAGAACCCAGAAACCAGATAAACATGCAGGATTTGTTTCATTGAATTAGAGACATAAAAAAAATCACAATACCCTCACATTGAGCTCAACTGACAATGCTGTCAATCCCTTGGCAAACTGTATGCTTCAGCATGTGGCTTATAATATATCATGTGTTGCATATGTGTCTAATCTTTCTTCAGGCACAGTTTCCACACAGGCACTGAAACTTTTGTAATGTTTATGGTCTTCCTGCTATCTCCTTTTACACAAGACTCATTTCCTTACTCTCTGCTGGACAGTGTCCTGTGGCAATAGATCTTTTAATACCTGAAGCACACACAAAGCCCATCACTACTCTCTGAAATGGAATGCCACTTCAGTAAATAAATTGTTTCTGTGCTTATTAAAAACAATTGTCTTTGTCATTTCATATCTGTCTGTGACTGCTTTTAGTTTAGGGAGAAGATTGAATTTCACAAGAAAACAGTAAAAAATAAAATCTGTTAAATATTAATGCACAGTTCTATTTTTAGGGTTGAAAGTGACTCGCTTGTCATTCAAGATTACGGGCATGCATGCATGCAGTTTAATGCTGTACCCAGTGTTTTAGTTTGACAGTATGATTTAATAGTAGCACATCAACCACATGTATCACTATGATGACTCTATTTACATCAATACCTATAGCTACTTCTTTAATGTCTTGCAATTTACGATTTTCATAGCTTTATAGCTGCAGTTATATCAATGAGACAGGGACTTCTGCAGGGTGAGGGGTGATACATGATGAGTATGTACTGCCCTCTCATCTGTCTTTTGGTCTGCTTGCTCAGGGAGCAGATTCGAAAAGGTCTGGAGGAGCTCCAGAGGGTACTTCCAGGTGGAGACACCTTTATGCACGAAGGCATCCAGAGGGTGAGCTGTCTGCTTTTAGCTTAGCTCTGAGCTGTAATCTATCTCCACTCTGGCTCAAGAACAAAGACCATGGTTCAGAAACAAAATGGCACCTGTATCAGTATGAATAGTTGCTTTACTCACAGGACAGATTTAGCCAGTGTCCTTTTTCAATCCATTCCTCTTCTTTTACAGGCCAGTGAGCAGATATACTATGGAAACTCTGAAGGTGTGTAGTTCAATAATAATATTGAAATGTATTTCTGTTATACGTCTTGCATCATATATTAGTTTCTCAAGTATATCTGTTTGTCTATCATTATTATTATTTGAATAGCTCTGTGGCAGCATTTAGATCTGAATCAAAGGTTTTGTGTCTGTTTATAGGATACCGTACCGCAAGTGTCATTATCGCTCTCACAGATGGGGAGCTGCATGAGGACCTCTTCTACTATGCTGAGAGGGAGGTAAGCACAAGCTGTCTATTCCATTTGCTTTGGCAATGTAAACATATGTTTCCCCTGCCAATAAAGCTCTTTGAATTGAACTGTATTTAATTGTGTGAAGAGAAAGAGAGAGAAAGAAAGAGAGAGGTCTGAGGGCATCTGCCTTTGGCCTAACGAGCAGGAACCCAGACTTCATCAAATAAATTGAAAATACAGACATTGTAATCCTACAGGAAACATGGTATAGATGAGACTGACCCATGAGTTGCCCTCTAGGTTACAGAGAGTTGGTAGTCAAATCCACCAAACTACCAGGTGTGAAACAGGGAAGAGACTCAAGGGGTATGCTCATTTTGTATAGAGCAGACCTAACCCACTCTATTAAATTAGTCAAAACAGGAAAACTTTACATCTGGCTAGAAATTCATATGGAAATGATCTCAACAGAGAAAAATGGCCTCGTGTGCTACCTACACTACCGTTCAAAAGTTTGGGGTCACTTAGAAATGTCCTTGTTTTCCATGAAAACATACATGAAATTTGTTTTTTAGTATGTTAACTTCCAACTTCAGCTGTATGTATTTATTCCATAAAAAATCAGCCGTTTCCAGCTACAATAGTCATTTACAACATTAACAATGTCTACACTGTATTTCTGATCAATTTGATGTTATTTTAATGGATGAAAAGTGGGCTTTTCTTTCAAAAACAAGGACATTTCTAAGTGACCCCAAACTTTTGAACGGTAGTGTATATCCCCCCCAATAGAATCCCCATACTTTAACAATAACAGATTCTCCAACCTAGATGGGGAGATCAACCATTTCCAGGCCCAGGGACATGTACTTCTCTGTGACGACCTAAATGCCAGAACTGGACAAGAACCTGACACTCTCAGCACACAGGGGGACAAACATCTACAGTTGAAGTCAGAAGTTTACATACACCTTAGCCAAGTACATTTAAACTCAGTTTTACACAATTCTTGACATTTAATCCTTGTAAATAATTCCCTGTTTTAGATCAGTTAAGATCACCACTTTATTTTAAGAATGTGAAATGTCAGAATAATAGTAGAGAGAATGATTTATTTCAGCTTTTATTTCTTTCATCACATTCCCAGTGGGTCAGAAGTTTACATGCACTCAATTATTAATTGGTAGCATTGTCTTTAAATTGTTTAACTTGGGTCAAACGTGTTGGATAGCTTTACACAAGCTTCCCACAATAAGTTGGGTGAATTTTGGCCCATTCCTCCTGACAGAGCTGGTGTAACTGAGTCAGGTTTGTAGGCCTCCTTGCTCGCACATGCTTTTTCAGTTCTGCCAACAGATTTTCTATAGGATTGAGGTCAAGTCTTTGTGATGGCCACTCCAATACCTTGACTTTGTTATCATTAAGCCATTTTGTCACAACTTTGGAAGTATGCTTGGGGTCATTGTCCATTTGGAAGACCCATTTGCGACCAAGCTTTAACTTCCTGACTGATGTCTTGAGATGTTGCTTCAATAAATCCACATAATTTTCCATCCTCATGATGCCATCTATTTTGTGAAGTGCACCAGTCCCTCCTACAGCAAAACACCCCCACAACATGATGCTGCCACCCCCATGCTTCACGGTTGGGATGGAGTTCTTCGGCTTGCAAGCCTCCCCCCTTTTCCTCCAAACATAACGATGGTCATTATGGCCAAACATTTCTATTTTTGTTTCATCAGACCAGAGGACAGTTCTCCAAAAAGTACGATCTTTGTCCCCATGTGCAGTTGCAAACCGTAGTCCGGCTATTTTTATGGCAGTTTTGGAGCAGTGGGTTCTTCCTTGCTGAGCGGCCTTTCAGGTTATGTTGATATAGGACTTGTTTTACTGTGGATATAGATACTTTGTACCTGTTTCCTCCAGCATCTTCACAAGGTCCTTTGCTGTTGTTCTGGGATTGATTTGCACTTTTCGCACCAAAGTACGTTCATCTCTAGGAGACAGAATGCATCTTCTTCCTGAGCAGTATGATGGCTGCGTGGTCCCATGGTGTTTATACTTGCATACTATTGTTTTTACAGATGAACGTGGTACCTTCAGGTGTTTGGAAATTGCTATCAAGGATGAACCAGATAAATCTGACCCCAATAACTACCGTGGGATATGCGTCAACAGCAAGCTTGGGAAAATTCTCTGCATTTTCATTATCATACATTCCCTCAGTGAAAACAATGTACTGAGCAAATGTCAAATTGGCTTTTTACCTATTTATGGTACAACAGACCACGTATTCACCCTGCACACCCTAATTGACAAACAAAGAGACCAAAACAAAGGCAAAGTCTTCTCATGCTTTATTGATTTCAAAAAAGCTTTTGACACAATTTGGAATGAGGGTATGCTATACACATTGATGGAAATCTGTGTTGGGGGAAAAACATACCACATTATAAAATCCATGTACACAAACAAGTGTGTGATTAAAATTGGAAAAAACACATTTCTTTCCACAGGGCTGTGGGGTGAGACAGGGATGCAGCTTGAGCCCCAACAAATTGGCAAGGGCATTAGAAGAGTCTGCAGCACCTGGCCTCACCCTACTAGTATCTGAAGTAAAATGTCTACTGTTTGCTGATGATCTGGTGCTTCTCTCCCCAACCAAGGAGGGATCTTCTGCACAGATTCTGTCAGACCTGGTCCCTGACAGTAAATCTCAGTAAGACAAAAATAATGGTGTTCCAAAAAATTCCATCTAGACTCCATTGCCCTAGAGCACACAAAAAACTGTACATGCCACAGCCTAAGCATCTGCGCCACAGGTTCCACAAAGCTGTGAACGATCTGATAGACAAGGCAAGAAGGGCCTTCTACACCATCGAAAGGAACAAAACATTTTACATACCAGTTAGGATCTGGCCAAAAATACTTGAATCAATTATAGAACCATTGCCCTTTATAGTTGTGAGGTCTGGGGTCCGCTCACCAACCAATAATTCACAAAATGGGACTCTGCATGCATAATTCTGAAAAAACATACTCAGTGTACAACGTAAAACACCAAATAATGTATGCAGAGCAGAATTAGGCCGATACCCGCTTTTTATCAAAATCCAGAAAAGAGCCGTTAAATTCTACAACCACCTAAAAGGAAGTTATTCCCAAACCTTCATAACAAAGCCATCACCTACAGAGAGATGAACCTGGAGAAGAGTTCCCTAAGCAAGCTGGTCCTAGGGCTCTGTTCATAAACACAAACCGAGCCGCAGGACAGCAACACACACAATCAAATCATGAGAAAACAAAAAGATAATTACTTGACACATTGGAATGAATTAACAAAAAAAACAGAGAAAACCAGAACGCTATTTGGCCCTAAACAGAGAGTACACAGTGACTGACCCAAAATGATGTACAGACTCAGTGAGCATAGCCTTGCTATTGAGATAGGCTGCCGTAGGCAGACCTGGCTCTCAAGACAAGACAGTCTATGCGCACACTGCCCACAAAATGAGTTGGGAACTGAGCTGCTCTTCCTAACCTCCTGCCAAATGTATGACCATATTAGAGACACATATTTCCCTCAGATTACAGACCCACAAAGAACTCGAAAAACAAATCCAATTTTGATAAACTCCCATATCTATTGGGTGAAATACCACAGTGTGCCATCACAGCAGCAATATTTTTGACCTGTTGCCACAAGAAAAGGGCAACCAGTGAAGAACAAACACCATCGTAAATACAACCCATATTTATGTTTATTTATTTTCCCTTTTGTACTTTAACTATTTGTTCATCGTAAATGTCTCTATTCCTTTGGAATTTTTGTGAGTGTAATACTGTTTATTTTTGATTGTTTATTTCACTTTTGTTCATTATCTATTTCACTTGCTTTGGCAATGTAAACATATGTTTCTCATGCCAATAAAGCCCTTTGAATTTTATTTAATTGAGAGGGAGAGAGAGAGAGAGAGAGAGAGAGAGAGTGGGAGACAAACCACAAATTGTAAACAGAACTTGCACTCCTGTGGTGTCACAAGGATTAGATCAAGGTGCAGTGGGAACGTGTATATACTCATCTTCTTTATTTTTATTAAAAGAAGGAAAAACAAAAGAACCACGTATACAAAACAACACTAAACAGTCCTGTCAGGTGCACAGACACAAAACAGGAGACAACTACCTACAAATCCCATAGAAAAAACACCCCTCTTAAATAAGACCTTCAATTAGAAGCAACGAGGAGCAGCTGCTTTAAATTGAAGGTCAACCCCATTAACTCAACATAGAAATAGAAAGACTAGAACTAACATAGAAATAAACTAACAAGAACATAGCCCAACAAACCCCGAACCACATAAAACAAACACCCCCTGCCACGTCCTGACCAAACTGCAATAACAAATAACCCCTTATACTGGTCAGGACGTGACATGTGGTCACAGATCAAACACCAGCACCATATACTGTACATCACCTCAGTAACACTTTGATCCCCTCTTTTCAGAGAAGGGAAAGGAGGTCAAAGCGTCTGTCAGATTTATATCTCCCATCTGCCCGGTGAATTAAAAAGGCCCAGACATTCGCCACACATCTGCAAAAGGAACCAATGATTTACCCCCCCAGATTGGGCTGGGATTGGGAGTGCAGGTGCAGCAGGGGTGCAAAGCTGGGGCTTTTTAATCACTTCCAAACACCCCTGGACACATGCAGACAGCAAGGCCAGACACTCAGACATTGATGAAGTGAGGCTGATATCTCTCTCAGTAGCTTTCAAAATGTGTGGGGAAAGTGTCACTTACCCTGAACAAGGAGCCTTGCAACAATAGTTTGAAACTTCCTGTCACTCATATTGAATAATATTGTCAGCTTAGCTCTGTAGCTTCTTTCAGATGTTCATGAAATGTAACATTTGGCTCATGGGCTCTATTGGCTCTAGTCTACAGGCTATAGCCAATAAAGGGTTTCCTTCAACGTCTAATTCTTTTTAGAAACGATATTGAATATCAGTCAGCCAGAGGTCAATGCTCTTAGCTATTTGTCAAATCTACACATCAGTGTCCAGAGTACACTCTCAGAAAAAAAAGTTTCCCAAAAGGGTTCTTCGGCTGGAACCAAAAATAGTTCTTCAAAGGGTTCTCCTATGGGGACAGCCGAATAACCCTTTTAGGTTCTAGATAGCTACAGTCTTAGAAAAAAAGTGTTATCTGGAGTGTTATCAGTGTTTGTGTTTTGATTGATCCACTGCAATGCAGTGCTTTAATAGGTTCCAGGTGTCGACAGTCTACTGTTTTTTCTCCTCTGTGAATACCTGTCAGGCCAACCGATCGCGGAGTCTGGGTGCCTCAGTATACTGCGTGGGGGTGAAGGACTTCAATGAGACACAGGTGTGTTGACGCATCTTGCTTCATTGTGCTCTGATTTGACTTGGTCTCAAACTGCATCTCAAACGTAATTTGGAAAAGAGGTTGGTGGGTGTGTAGAACTGTAAGACACTTTTTTTCTTCCTCAGCTGGCAACGATTGCTGATAGCAAGGACCATGTCTTCCCAGTGAATGACGGCTTTGAAGCACTGCAGGGGGTCATTGATTCGGTAAGAGGTTCAGACTTGACGACTAACACAAGGAACCCACTGGGCAAAAACTCAATGTTGTTTCCACGTCATTTCAACAACCAAAAATTATACGTGATAAGGTTGAATCAATGTAAAAACTGATTGAATTTGCAAAAAGTCATTAAGGTAAGGAAATTTCATATTTTTTTCATCCAACTTGTAATCTAAATCAAATGTTATTGTGACATTTTTGGAAGATACCTTAACCAAAAACTGACATCTGTGCCCAGTGGGAAGGCTAGAATAACAGCATCTTTAATGTACACTGCACCATCCATCCAGAGATTGTGTTCAAAACTTCTCACTGCAGTACATATCTAAATCCATTAACACATTAATCAAATAGGAAACAAAGGAGAATAGGATTAAAGAAAACAATAAACAGAAATATTCTATCCATCAAAACTCACCAGAAACAGAATTTCAGGAAATCCTGCTGTGACTCTGACTTCCCAGCTTTTGATCCAAGCTAGTGGAGTCTACCCAAACAGGATCAAAGTGTATGCATTCATTCATTATAGCTTCCACCTCAAAGGTATTGACTTATATTTTTGTATCCGCTCAAACTATTTCAATAGCGGAGGAATGAAAGAAAAGGAGAGTCGTGGAGAGGCCATTGTCGCCCGGGCACTGAGTTCCTCTAACAGAGCTAGAGGTCAGTCAGACAAGTTGACTGGCATCTGGAGCCCATTAACAGCATGCTGAAAGCTGCTGGCTCAGACTCAATGAAGAAGGACAGCATTCAGTAAATCAAACCGATTTTCAGGCTTACAACACATACTTTCTCTGAACAGTGGGGGTATAGAGAGAGACGTACACCCAGAACACAAGAACAGAGAGGAGCACAGAGAGGAGAACAGGAGACATTAAGCAGACCCTATAAATGAGGTGCACAGGTACACACTGATACTGTAATTCCCAGTAAAAGGAGTATATGGATTATATTATTAAACCAATACCCTCAATAAAGCAACACACAACGCTCTGTAACAAGCCAGACCTTGGCCCAAAGCCCACATGTCTCTCTTACTCCCACAGATCTTAAAGAAGTCCTGTATTGAGATCCTGGCAGTGGAACCCTCCAGTATCTGTGCAGGAGGTAAGTGTATAGACCTCTGACCCATATTTATCCTCTCTGGCCTCTCAGATAATTTAATCAGACATTTAAAGGCCCCCTCATATTGGAGCGCACAACAGGACGTGAAAACCAATCTGACTTGGCGGGGCCAGCAGACTGGTGTGCAGTAATTATCTCCTACACACAGTAGCAACAAATTCTTTTGTCATGAACGATTCAACCTGGACCTTGTCCCAACAAAACTACTGTACTAAGGACACACATAATTGCTTTCTCTCTTTTATCTGATGTGTAATGCTGTCGTCATTGTCCATTCTACAGTCTTACAACCCACCACTTTCCTCACTGTAAAAATAAGTATTTACGCTTCATGTTTTCTGCGTTATGTGGTATTGGCTCCAGAGAGCCACTAAATCCCCAAATGTCTGGACAACTGCAGTTAAAGTCTCATTGACTGCAAAATCTCAATTCTTAAGGCATTCAGATAAATCGTTTATCTTCAACAACCACTATGGTCAGGGCATGGTGGTTTAGAGTTTGTTGGCTGAATGTGACCAGAGTGTGAGATGCTGGGATGATAGACTCAGATGTTAGCTTGAACACATGGTGTGACAAATTCAGTTCAGTTTTACACTCTAACTGGCTGTATGCCTCCTCAGTCATTGTGTTTCTCTCTTCCCTCTCTAGAAACGTTCCAGGTGGTGGTGAGAGGAAATGGCTTCCTCCATGCTCGGAATGTCCATAAGGTCCTGTGCAGTTTCCGAATCAACGACACACTCACCAAGAGTAAGTGGAGCACCAACTTCAAAACTAATAAACAGTGGACCTGTGTTCTGTTTGTTTTAAATACATGTTTATAATGCGTAAAGAATTTGCTAATCATGCAATAGGACACACAAAGTCGTATTTACTGCAGCTGTAAGAGTAAAACTGCTCAGGAAATGTATGACAGACGTGGTGTTATGAGTTAGACACAGTAAAAGTCTATGTTTTCTTATTGATGTCTCATAATGCTTCCCAAAAGTGACGTTCAGGAGATCAGTAGGGGTTCTCTATGCCCAAATAAGCGCCTATGCCATTTGTTTCTGGTATTACTGTTTTTTGATTTTAAAGGGTACATTTGTACTTTAACGGCCTGGGACTGTGCCAGAGCTAGAAGATAAAGGGAAACAGTAGCACACACAAGGCAGTCTGGGGAAAAGCCCTGGAGGCACATCCAAGTTCCCCCTGTGGTCTTGAAGTGGCTTAATGGATGTGTGAAACCAGCCCCCTCTGATGCATGCCAACATATAGCTGTGGGAGGGCATGCTCTAATTACAAACAAAGAGAAAATATAATCTGGGCCTGAGAGGAAGGGGATGAGGGGATGTTTAGGCCGGAAGTGATTTATACCCTCAACAGCTGAATGTCAGGACAGGGTCTGGAGCAAATAAATAGGCATAAAGTTGATTTCCATTCTAAGTTATTGGCCTTCATTCTAAAGATCTGAATGGCCATGAAGAATTTAATCTATGGAATGTGATAGCAGATCAAAGTACAGTCTTCAGCTGCGTTCAATATTACGGTTTTATACCTTTTACAGTATGGTGCTACTTAGCAGGAATGACCTGAGGACTGCTAACAAATGTCTTCTATTCTGAATTAGTGTTGAAGAGAACGGTTTACGGTGACCCAGAATGTAAATTGTTTGTATGTAATTAAACATCCAACTCCCCAAGCGGAAGACATGGAAAACATTTAGGAAAAAAGGATACACCACCTCTTTGTTTATTTCCCTCCTCCATCCCTTCTTTCAGATGTAAACCCAAAGATATGTGTACCAACTGTCCAGTAGAACATGTTTACCCCTAAACAGCTCAGTCATTTCAGACACAGCAGGTGCCATCTCTAAATGGCCACTGTTGGCTCATTGTTTCTTGTGGTTGAGTGTCATTGGCCTCATTTGATTGATTCCAATCATTCCACGTTGCGCTCTTCTATAATCTGCAGAACTCCTAATGCACCCCTTGACCATCACCACAGACACCACCACTCCTCTACCGCCTCTCCATATTCTCCAAAGGCTCCAGCCCTCGTAGGAAAGGAGCAATGTGTAGCTACATGTGTTCAGCAACTGAATGTCTGAGTCCATGTCTCCAGGAAAAGCAGCAGCAGCAGATACAGGCCCTCCGAGCTTTGGCAGTGAAGAGACGTCGGGAGCATTCCTTCCTCCCTGTGACAGATGCTGCCCTGATGGCTCCAGTGAGCATCATCTTGGAGATACAGTGCCTTCAGAGAGTATTCAGACCCCTTGACCTCCACATTTTGTTGCGTTAGAGCCTTATTCTAAAATTTATGAAATCATTTATTTTCCTCAGCAATCTACACACAATACCCCATAATGACAAATAAAAACAGGTTTTTAGAAAATGTTGCTAATTTATAATAAGTATTCAGACCCTTTACTCAGTACTTTGTTGAAGCACCTTTGGCAGTGATTACAGCATCGAGTCTTCTTGGGTATGATGCTACTTGCTTGGCACACCTGTAATTGGGGAGTTTCTCTCATTCTTCTCTGAAGATCCTCTCAAGCTCTGTCAGGCTGGATGGGGAGCGTTGCTGCACAGCTATTTTCAGATCTCTCCAGAGATGTTTGATCAGGTTCAAGTCCGGGCTCTGGCTGGGCCACTCAAGGACATTCAGAGACTTGTCCCGAAGCCACTCCTGCATTGTCTTGGCTGTGTGGTTAGGGCCGTTGTCCTCTTGGAAGATGAACCATCGCCTCAGTCTGAGGTCCTGAGCGCTCTGGAGCAGGTTTTCATCAAGGATCTCTCTGTACTTTGCTCCGTTCATCTTTCCCTCGATAATCTCCCAGTACATGCTGCTGAAAAACATCCCCACAGCATGATGCTGCCACCACCATGCTTCACCGTAAGGATGGTACCAGGTTTTTTCCAGACGTGACGCTTGGCATTCAGGCCAAAGACTTCAATCTTGGTTTCGTCAGACCAGAGAATCTTGTTTCTCATGGTCTGAGAGTCTTCAAGTGCCTTTTGGAAAACTTCAAGCAGGCTGTCATGTGCCTTTTACTGAGGAGTGGGTTCCGTCTGGCCACTCTACCATAAAGGACCATCGGGTTCTTGGTCACCTCCCTGACAAAGGCCCTTCTCCCCTGATTGCTCAGTTTGGCCCGATGGCCAGCTGTCACGTTCGTCATAATAATCGGACCAAGGCGCCGCGTGAGTAGCGTTCCACATAATTTATTAGAAACTGAAACTTTAGAAAAATACAAAACAAAATAAAGAATAAATGAACCGTGACTACAATGCAACTACACATAAAGAATATCCCATAACCCCCAAGTGAAAAACAAGCTACTTAAGTATGATCCCCAATTAGAGACAATGATTACCAACTGCTTCTAATTGTGAATCATACAAATCACCCAAACATAGAAAAACTAAACTAGAACCCCACATAGAAAATAATAACTAGAAAAACCCCCTGTCACACCCTGACCTACTCTATCATAGAAAATAAGAGCTTTCTATGGTCAGGACGTGACAGTACCCCCCCCCTCCCCCCAAAAGGTGCGGACTCCGACCGCAAAACCTGAAACAAAAAAGGGAGGGTTGGGGGGGTGTCTAGTGTCGGTGGCAGCTCTGGTGCAGGACGAAGAATCCTCTCATCCTGCGGATCCACCAGCATTGGAGGCGGCTCTGGTGCAGGACGAAGAACCTGCGCATCCCTCTGATCCGCCAGCTTTGGTGGCGGCTCTGGTGCGGGCCGAAGAACCCGCTCATCCTGCGGGTCCAGCCATGGACCCAGGCTGAACACTGTGCCTGGACTGGGCACCAACGCAGAGGAAGACTCTGGCCTTGAAGCTGGACTGGACGCCGTGCTTAAACTGAGCATCGGCGCAGGGGAAGACTCTGGTCTTGAAGCTGGAGGTCCTGAACCGATGACCATCTCAGGAGGTTCCGGACCGTGGGCCGTCTCAGGAGGTTCCGGACCGTGGGCCGTCACAGGAGGTACCGGGCCGTGGGCTGTCTCAGGAGGTTCCGGGCCGTGGGCCGTCTCAAGAGGTTCTGGGCCTTGGACCGTCTCAAGAGGTTCCGGACTGTGGACCGTCTCAGGAGGTTCCGGATTGTGGACCGTCGTTGGAGGTTCCGGACTGTGAAACGTTGCCGGAAGCTCTGGACTGTGAAACGTCGCCGGAAGCTCTGGACTGGTAACAGACCGTCGCCGGAAGCTCTGGACTGGGGACCCTCGCCGGAAGCTCTGGACTGGGGACCATCGCCGGAAGCTCTGGACTGGGGACCCTCGCCGGAAGCTCTGGACTGGTTGGAAAATTCCATAAAATGATGTCATGGCTTTAGAAGCTTCTGATAGGCTAATTGACATAATTTGAGTCAATTGGAGGTGTACCTGTGGATGTATTTCAAGGCCTACCTTCAAACTCAGGGCCTCTTTGCTTGACATCATGGAAAAATCTAAAGAAATCAGCCAAGACCTCAGAAAAACAATTGTAAACCACCACAAGTCTGGTTCATCCTTGATAGCAATTTCCAAACGCCTGAAGGTACCACGTTCATCTGTACAAACAATAGTACGCAAGTGTTAACACCATGGGACCACGCAGCCATCGTACCGCTCAGGAAGGAGACGCATTCTGTCTCCTAGAGATAAACGTACTTTGGTGTGAAAAATGCAAATCAATCCTAGAACAACAGCAAAGGACCTTGTGAAGATGCTGGAGGAAACAGGTACAAAGTATCTATATCCACAATAAAACGAGTCCTATATCAACATAACCTGAAAGGCTGCTCAGCAAGGAAGAAGACGCTGCTCCAAAACCTCCACAATAAAAGCCAGACTACGGTTTGCAACTGTACATGAGGACAAAGATCGTACTTTTTGGAGAAATGTCTTCTGGTCTGATGAAACAAAAATAGAACTGTTTGGCCATAATGACCATCGTTATGTTTGGAGGAAAAAGAGGGAGGCTTGCAAGCCGAAGAACACCATCCCAACCATGAAGTATGGGGGTGGCAGCATCATGTTGTGGGGGTGCTTTGCTGCAGGAGGGACTGGTGCACTTCACAAAATAGATGGCATCATGAGGATGGAAAATTATGTGTATATATTGAAGCAACATCCCAAGACATCAGTCAAGAAGTTAAAACTTGGTCGCAAATGGGTCTTCCAAATGGACAATGACCCCAAGCATACTTCCAAAGTTGTGGCAAAATGGCTCTTGAGGACCCCTTCGAGATACAATCCCGCTAAAGGGATTGGTTGGACAACAACCAGTGAGATAGCACGGCGCGAAATTCCCCCAAAAACAATCTCAAAATTAAAATTCAAGTATTATACGGCATTTTAAAGATACTCTACTCGTTAATCCAATCACATTGTCTGATTTCAAAAAGGCTTTACATTGAAAGCAAAACATTAGCTTATTTTAGCATAGCACCTTAGCAACAAAAAAAAGCCATTTTCCAAGCACGGATAGCCGTCACAAAACCAGATATACAGCTAAAATTAAGCACTAACCTTTGACAATCTTCATCAGATGACACTCCTAGGACATCATGTTAGACAATACATGCATTTTGTGTTGGATCAAGTTCATATTTATATCCAAAAACCCAATTTCTACATTGGTGCGTGACGTTCAGAAAATGTTTTCTCCCCATAACCGCCGGTGAATAGGCACATTTAATTTACAGAAGAACTCATTAACGTTGACAAAATGTATAACAATTATTTAAAGAATTAGAGATAATCTACTCCTTTATGCAACCACTCTGTCAGATTTCAAAATAACTTTACGGAAAAAGCACATTGTTCAATATTCTGAGTACAGAACTTAGCCTTCAATGCTAAGCTATACAGTTAGCCTACAACCACGGCGTCGACAAATCTCTAAAAATATGTTCAAAAAATATTTTCTTACCTTTGCTGATCTTCGGCGGAATGCACTCGGAAGTGCACCCCCTTCCACAAGAAATGTTCATTTGTTCTGCAAAGTCCATAATTTATGTCTAAATACGTCCGTTTTGTTGACCCATCCAGAACACTTTACAATGCCATGTGGCGTGGACGCAAATCCATAGACGAAATGGTCAAAAGTTCCATTACCGTTTGTAGAAACACGTCAAACGATGTTTACAATCAATCCTTTAGGGTATTTTTTAACGTAAAATTGTGATAATTTTACAACCGGGCAATAGGTGTTCATCCCAGAAGAAAAATTAAAAACAACGAAGTCAAATGCACACGCGTCATAAGATACCTGTCCTCAGACTGGCCAGTGATTGACTGAGACACAATTTTCTGCCCAGTAACAGGTGATGGATGAAACCAGTTCCTAAAGATTGTTGACAGCCAATGGAAGAGTTAGGAGGTGCAACGTAAATCCTATGTGTTTTTCAAGGGATTCAAAAGAAAAACTACATTTCTAATTTCTCCCACTTCCTGATTCAATTTTTCTCAGGTTTTTGCCTGCCATATGAGTTCTGTTATACTCACAGACACCATTCAAACAGTTTTAGAAACTTCAGAGTGTTTTCTATCCAAATCCACTAATAATATGCATATTCTATTTTCTGGGCCAGAGTAGTAACCTGTTTAAATTGGGTACGTTTTTCATCCGGCCGTGAAAATACTGCTCCCTAGCCCTAACAGGTTGGACAACAAAGTCAAGGTATTTCAGTGGCCATCACAAAGCCCTGACCTCAATCCTATAGAACATTTGTGGGCAGAACTGAAAAAGTGTGTGCGGGCAAGGCCTACAAACATGACTCAGTTACACCAGCTCTGTCAGGATGAATGGGCCCAACTTATTGTGGGAAGCTTGTGGAAGGCTACCCAACACGTTTGACCCAAGTTATTAAACAATTTAAAGGCAATGCTACCAAGTACTAATTGAGTATATGTACTTCTGACCAACTGGAATGTGATGAAAGAAATAAAAACTGAAATAAATCATTCTCTCTACTATTATTCTGACATTTCACATTCATAAAATAAAGTGGTGATCCTAACTGATCTAAGACAGTGTCAGGGATTTCGTTGTCGTCGTCAGACGATATTGCGAAATCATCGTCGGAAAAAGAGGACCAATATGCAGCAGAGTTGAGATAGTTCATTTTGAACATTTAATAAACTCAAAAATGAACATACAAAATAACAAAACGAACTCACGATTACTAGACAGTCCTGTTAGGCTCACACACACTAAACAAGAAACAATCTCTCACAAATACACAGACAAACACACCCAACTAATATAGGACTTCCAATCAAAGGCAACACCAAACAGCTGCCTTCAATTGGAAGTCCACCCCAATTAACTCAACATAGAAACAGATTACCTAGACTAAACATAGAATTACATAAACAAGGAACAGTGCCCAAAAACCCCGGAATACATAAATCAAATGCCCTTTTTAGAAAAACCACCACCCCGAACCACATAAACCAAATACCCTCTGCCACGTCCTGACCAAACTACAATAACAATTAACCCTTATACTGGCCAGGACGTGACAGACAGGGAATTTTTTACAAGGATTAAATGTCTGTATTTGTGAAAAACTGAGTTTAAATGTATTTGGCTAAGGTGCATGTATACGTCCGACTTCAACTGTATGTAAATAAGGTATTTCTGTTTTTATTGTTAATACATACGCAAACATTCCTAAAAACCTGTTTCACTTTGTCATTATGCCATATAGTGTGTGGATTGCAGAGTATTTGTATTTATTTAATCAATTTTAGAATAAGGCAGTAACATAACAAAATGTGGAAAAAGTCAAGGGGCCTGAATACTTTCCGAAGGTGTAACAGTATAGCTTCCGTCCATCTCCTCGCCCCTACCTTGGCTCGAACCAGGGACCCTCTGCACACATCAACAACTGACACCCACGAAGCATCGTTACCCATCGCTCCACAAAAGCAACTAATTCAAGGTCTCAGAGCTAGTGGCGTCACCGATTGAAACGCTATTAGCGCGCACCACCGCTAACTAGCTAGCCATTCGACATCGGTTACACTGGCACTGTATTAAAGATGAGAATCCACCCCTTGTGACGTGATAAGACTTTATTCTTTAGAAATGCCCAGTAACCGGAGTAATCATAATTTTATTGGGATTGTATAGTCCTCCACAAATCTTACTTGACAGACAGCAGTACAGCTATGTTATTGTATTCTCAGAAGCAATGTCATGTTAATGTCATGTTGTCTCAGTATTGGTTAAATAGGCTGGTCTGCACTGTTGGAGCTAGGAACACCAGATTTTCGCTACACCTGTAATAACGTCTATTAAATATGTGTATGTGACCAATAACATTTGGCTGTAATTTCTGGTAATTTATTGAGTAAGCTTTAACAGTGGGCACATGTCTGCACTCAGTAGTAAATCTTTACATTACCTTTTATCATGCGCACAGAGTAAACTGTGTAATAAAGTGTTGTGACATGAAGCAAAGCTGTTGACGGCAGCATCTAGATCCCTATGGTATTAAATGTTAGAACCCTTCACCTGAGAGAGGGACCAGAGAGTCCGTTATAGTCAGCCAGTCAACCAGTCTTTCTGTCTTAAAAGAGGCCCTCAGCTATCTCGGTCCCCTTTGATAGCTTAGTATAAGGTGGGTGACCGCTGAGTTGAACTCTGAATGGGATATCTGGCTGAGTTTGTGTTGGCTCTGAGCTCAGCTTGGCAGCCTGCAGTATTGATCTCCTCCTGGTCCCAATTCCTCCCCTCCGTCCTGCAGGGTGTTACTGGAGAGGAGAGGAGCGGTCATCCGTTTGCTGTGGAGCTCTCATGTTGATTTCCTCAGTGCAGGGGTATGTTAACCCTGAGCCAGGATAAACAGGCAGTCTTGGGCGATGACCATGCTCACTGGATCTGTTTTCCAACATTTCATTAGTTGGACACAGAAAGAGGTTCTCTTTAAAAATTAAGGCTTTTAATCATTGTCTTTGTCTCTGCTCTGTCAAATGGGTGTACGTGTCAGGACTAGGGTATTGAACTATGGTCCTTAAGCATCTCTGTATTATATTAGGTTGGTATGTTAAATGAGTTACCATCAAGAGAAATTACAACTGCTCTCTGTTGTGATGACTAATCATGTCACAGTCCAATACCGAAAATCCAATAAGATGATGTCATTTCATGATCATTAGTCAATGAACTCCAGACATCAGTTGAAGAGAGATTTGGGACATGATATACAGTGCCTTCAGAAAGTATTCATACCCCATGGGTCTCCCGGTCGTGGCCAGCTGTGACAAAGCCTGGGCTCGAACCCAGAATCTCTGGTGGCACAGCCAGCACTGCGATGCAGTACCTTAGACAACTGCGCCACCAGACATTCTGGGTTCGAGCCCAGGCTCTGTCGCAGCTGGCCATGACCGGGAGACCCATGGGGTGGCGCACAATTGGCCCAGCATCGTCCAGGCTGGGGAGGGTTTGGCCGGCAGGGATATCCTTGTCTCATCGCACACTAGCAACTCCTGTGTCGGGCCGGGTGCAGTGCACGCTGACCAGGTGTACGGTGTTTCCTCCGACACATTGGTGTGGCTGGCTTCCGGGTTGGATGTGCATTGTGCATCCTACACACAATACCACATACGACAAAGTGAAAACATGTTTTTTTATTTTATTTGCTAATTTATTGAAAATAAAATACCGAAATATATAATTTACATAAGTATTCACACCCTTGAGGCAATAGTTTGTAGAAGCACCTTTGGCGCCGGTGATTACAGCTGTGAGTCTTTTTAGGTAAGTCTCTAAGAGCTTTGCACACCTGGATTGTACAATATTTGCCCATTATTCTTTTAAAATTCTTCAAGCTCTGTCAAGTTGATTGTTGATCATTGCTAGACAGCCATTTTGCTAGACTGCCAAGTCTTGACATACATTTTCAAGCCGATTTCAAGTCAAAACTGGAACATTCAATGTCGTCTTGGTAAGCAACTCCAGTGTAGATTTGGCCTTGTGTTTTAGGTTATTGTCCTGCTGAAAGGTGAATTTGTCTCCCACCATGGCCTCATGGTGAAATCCCTCAGCAGTGTCCTTCCTCTCCGGAAACTGAGTTAGGAAGGGCGCCTGTATCTTTATAGTAACTGGGTGTATTGATACACCACCCAAAGCCTAGTTAATAAATCACCAAAGGGATATTCAGTGTCTGCTTTTTTTCTTTTTACACATATACCAATCGGTGCCCTTTTGTGCGAGTCATTAAAAAACCTCCCTTGTCTTTGGGGTTTAATCTGTGTTTGAAATTCACTACTCGATTGAGGGACCTTATGGATATTTGTATGTGTACGGAGATGGGGTAGTCATTCAAAAATCATGTTAACCACTATTGTTGTACACGGAGTGAGTCCATGCAAATTATTATGCGATTTGTTAAGCACATTTTTACTCCAGAATGTATTTAGGCTTGCCATAACAAAGGGGTTGAATGCTTATTGATCCAAGACATTTCAGCTTTACATTTTGCATTAATTTCTAAAATTCCCTACAAACAGAATTCCACTTTGACAATATTGTATATTTTGTGTAGATCAGTGACACAAAATCTGAATTGAATCCATTTTAAATTCGGCCTATAAAACAATTTGTTTTTGAAAAAGTAAAGGGATGTACATACTTTTTGAAGCCACTGTACATCTAAGCTCCTGATACATGTCTGCATCTGCGCCACTTCTCGAAAGGTCAATGGATTCTGATGACTGAAATGGAAGTTTGATCTGACTACAGCAGAACCATTATGGTTTGTGTATGGGTGACCCTTCGTTCTCCTCTACTCCTCTAGGTGTGAAGCCATTAATAGTGGAAGATACATATCTCCTCTGTCCTGCCCCCATTCTACAGGAAGAGGGAATGTAAGTACTACCATCACTGAATGAATGTCAGGTTTTATCTTTATCTGCTATTTATCTGCTGATATTTCTACACTCTATCTCTTTACACTCCATCTGTGTTCCAGGGCAGCCAACCTCTATGTCAGCATGAATGAAGGTCTTAGTTTCATCTCCAGTTCAGTCACCATTACAACTGTGAGCTGTGTAAGAACAAAATGCACCACACCACTGTGCAACACAACTATGTGCTATGCAGGACCCCATCAAAGATTCACAGGAAACAATAACTGTCTCAAACTATGCCTTATTATGTTATTCCCCTGTAGTTACACAATAACAGGCACTTGAACTTTCTGATGGTTCTCAGCCTTTGCACTGTTGTGTAGCTCAGTAGAGACTGAGTTTGACCGGTGTCCCTCACTCTCTGTCTGTCCCAGTCTGATGGAACCATCCTTGCCATCGCCCTGCTCATCCTCATGATGCTCTTAGTCTTCATGCTGCTCTGGTGGTTCTGGCCTCTCTGCTGCACTGTGGTGAGTCACATACACTATCTGTCACATTCACACTCATGGACAGTGTCTTACAAGCTTTAACTTTTTTAAATTAAATGCAAATTGCCCTATACGGTAGGTAAACTTATGTGTAGCTTACAGCATTTCCACTAAGTATTTTCTGAGACAACTCTTTATACTATTTATACACTGTGATCATGGATTTATTTTCCAGAGTTATTTTGTCTGACCTTGGCACACTCAGAGTACCTTACCTACCTGAACAACATTTCCATGGTGAGACGGTTATGAGTTAGTGAAGGATGAGACTCCTTGGCCTTTTTGGCCTCCAATTGATTTTGTTAGTACCTTATGCCCAGAGGTCACCAGAGGTCAAAGCCCAGTGGTAAATGTGTGCTGAAGTAATTAGTCCCTCTGTTGAAGTCATTTGTTCAACTGGAGGTCACCGAACCGCTGCCCCCTCAGCTCATGGAGGTCAAGGGCAATGTAGCTTCTCAGTATTGTTCTAGTATTTAGACAAAAACATTGAGAGAAGAGAAGAAACTTACACCATCATCAAGATATGGGAAGTAGGTTACACAATCACACAGTGTTCATGTTTGCCAAAGCTTCTAAAACAAATTCCATGAGGTCACATCTCTTTCCCAGAATACATAGGTTAGTCATTCTCAGAATAACTCCATGCCAACTCCAATCTACTGCCTCTTCCTCCCAACCATGCCTAACAAAATGCAACACTTCTGGTCTATGGTGTGTATTGCCCTTTCAATATCTGTTTTACCAGCCTGGAAACAGAAAAGTTGGAAAGACGCAGAAAAATATGCCAGTTTTTACTATGTTACTCTCTCTCTCCTTACCTTTATAGTTCTTGTCAGTTATTTTCGGTGGAAATCCTTGCCCAGCACTGTTTAGGAAAGTGATGTTAGGTTACCATGGGAAATCAGCTAGTATTCCAGCCTTTGGGAAGCACAGAGGAAAATCAGTATCATTTCAAGTCATGTATATTAATTGTCTTTGCCAGGTTATTTTCTAAGTGCTTACAGTTATAGTTGCTCAACGTTTTGTTGGCCATAGACACACCACAAGCATGTATTTTGCTATATATTGAGAAGTGGATCTGAGGAAAATACAGTTTTATCTATATTTACTAAACATTTAAATGATTCTAATATTCTACTACATCATCACAGGGCTCTGCCTAAATCCAACAGGAGGAGCTGGTAGTCAAAAGCTGTCTGTAAAATGTTTTAAGATGTCCTTTTCCTGCGATTCGCTTTACCCAGGTTTCCTTGAATTTCATCACAGTTGTAAACAGAAAAACAAGTGCGCATGGAGCATACACTCGCATGCCCTTTACTCTCCCCCACCCCATCCCTCTTCTGCTCCCCACCCAACCACCATCCCAGGTTTAGGAATCTGGATGGCAGATTTCTAGGTCAGTCGCTTGTAAATAGTTGAACAAGGGAGAGAAAAAAACTATTCCTGAGCCATGTGTTTTCATGTAACCCTGTTTTTAAATGTGTATTTTGAAGTACATGTATGTTTCCTTACATGCTCATTACATGAATGTAAACTCTTTCTCTTCACCCCCCAACAACAGATGATCCATGAGCCACCACCACCAGTACTGGAAGACAGTTCGGTAAGAAAAAATACATGAAAAAAATAAACCCTTTATTCTGATTAATGTTGGTGTGTGGGTTAGATTTTCCACAGTATGTCTGACTTTATAGTTGGAGATTGTCTCTGGAAGGGTAGAGAAGTCTCTATTCCCTCACTGTAGCACAATGATATGGCTCTAAATGTAATGGCCATTAAGCAGAAGAGAAATACACTTTCAACCATTTCTTTTATAGGTAAAGTAATAATACTTTTGGTGGATAGTTTTAGTGAACTAGAGAGATACACTACTGTAGGCTACCAGGTTATAGTTGACTGACTGACATGTAGCAAAACCATTTAGAATGTTAATAGGTGTTGGAAACCATTGCTTTTGGTCCATTTTCTTCAATTATCACAAACCTCACTGACCATTTGGAATATTCCCCATGATTTTATAGACTGACATATGATCAAGATATTTCTTCCGCCCATTTGCTGTGGTTTTGTCTTTGAAGTAGTGTCATGATAGATAAGTAGTACTGTATCCATCAACCAGAGCATGGTCAGGACAACACCCTCCCATGAAGACCTGTCTTTTTCCACGCATCATGTAGTCCTAAACCACCCCTTACTCCCAGCAAATACCTTCTGATAAAAAAGGCAGGAGATCGTCCTTGAACAGCCCCCTTCTCTGGTCACTGTACAAATTGATAATCAATTTCTATACCCCCCATGTACAGTATGATAAAAATAAAGCTGAGAATAATTGTCCCTTTACTTCACTGTATGGGATTTTCTTTTAGTTTAAGGTTTCAACTAAGGCCTTATTTAAGAGCCATCTGTTTGGAGTCCTTTCCTTGAAATCCCTCCAGACCTCTGGAAATTCACTGACTAATCAGATGAAACAAACAATACTTCACAACAATAAATACTTTCACGGTGGACAACAAACAACACCGCAAAACAACACAAACATTTTCAACTGTCAACAGAATTCTATCAAATTTAACTCATTTCAATGTCAATAAGCTTTTTTACAGCACACACTCTTTTCATAAATGTTGCAATTATTTCCTTTTAGTATAGACCCATTTTTTTGAGGGGGGTGGGGGGTGCGCGACTATGGTTGTCATCAGGAAAGAATAGAGAGGCAGGTGTATACTGTAGTGACACAATCCAAGTACTTGTCTTCTCAACTGATATTATTATGTTGATACCAGTGCTTCTTTTAGATGTTGATTTTGTAAGATATCGATTGTCGTAAAATCCCCTCATTAACCCGGCACATGGACTGTCCACACAAAATTGGTGAAGTAAGCATCTCCCCCACTCCAATTCAATTAGATCATATAGGAGGTATCTCCTCCAGTTTTCTGTGAAGCTCTTTGCCCATTGTCTGTGTCTCTCTGAGGGTCAGTGAGGGTGATGGCATCAGCCTATTGTTATTGCCACCTCCTCCCTGGCAGGCCCTGATCATAGTCCTGATGGATTCAATTAGTCTGAATCTGGGCTTGTGAAAGAGCTGAAACATGAGGAGGTGGGCTGTGGGCTCTGTCATTTCCTCTGATCTGACGCACGCCACGGAAGGGGACTGGAGGTAATGAGGCGAGGGAGAGAGTGAGTAGATGGAGATTGACTTAGACAATAAAGGAAATCATACCCAGGACCTGAAATATTACACTGAGAGTTGGGTATATGGAAGATGGAGAGGCAGGGGGCTTGGTGTTTAAACTGTATCACAGAACCAACAGTGCCCGTGTGTGTGAAATGATCAATCATCTCAGACCTATATTTTTATAAACCCTGTCTTAGATACTGTGAACCAAATGTGAGATATTGACACCTGTCTTTACACACTCTCTCTATTTCCCCCCACTTCAGGATGAGGAAGAAGATGGGATGCCCAAGAAGAAGTGGCCCACGGTTGATGCTTCCTATTATGGGGGCAGAGGTGTGGGTGGAATCAAAAGAATGGAGGTGAGCTTCCCTGAAGCCCTGTTGTGTTTAAGTTCTGACAATCAGCTTTCATTCCTACTACTGTACTTCATACTACAGTAATGTACCTGCCCTTCCTCACAATCTACAGCTGTCCTCTCCATGCTATTTGACATAGGAAGACTCTGTTTGAAAGAACAGCAATGGCAAACAACCAAGCACACACTTAGTGGTTGAGCCGACTGCTCGAATGTGGTTGAAATGAAGCTAGACCGGTCTGAAAACCTCTTGTTATTTGTCAGGTGCGTTGGGGTGAGAAAGGCTCTACTGAGGAGGGAGCCAAGCTGGAGAAGGCCAAGAACGCCAGGGTGAAGATGCCCGAGCAGGAGTTTATACAGACCCCGACTCGCATCCTCAACAATGGCACGCGCAAGCCTCCTGGCCCTCATAAGTGGTACTCACCAATTAAGGTATTGACCTGGACAATATACACTGCACACACAGTTGTCAAGTTCAATCACATACTCAACATAGGTTCCTTTATGTATGGCCATGTATTTGACTGATAGGATGGGTTGAAGCTGGAGTTTATTATGTAGGCATTTCGTATTTTAGTGTTGGGGTCCCAGTCCTTACATGACCACTGGTATGGAGCCCCTACACACAGGGCCAGGTGCTAGTTAAAGGCATTGTTCTATATGTCTTGACAGTCAGCAGGGGATGGCTAATTGAAACCAGATACACACTGGACTGACCTCCAGGGGACAAGGGCTGCAGAACCAGTAGTTTTGTGTAAAAAAAACAGATTCTTTTTGTTCTGCCCCCTTCCCCAGCCTCTTAGCAATGGCTGGGTCTATGCAGAATTCACAATGAGCAAATATCATTTGTTCAGGTTCTGGCTTTGATAATAATCTGGGTCAGCTGTTTTATAATGAAATTCAATTTCAATCTACAAAGTGAACACTCTAATTGGTAACAGATAGACATGCATTGAGAAAATTATGAAGTTACGGGTTGAGTTCGAAGATAATCCCTGGAAATTAATGTAAAGTATTAGTATAGTGTGTAAATGTATGTTGCATAGTGACTTATAGACACACCAACACAAAGCCATGCACAAAAAGAATCTTATTGGTATTGTGTACTGCTCTGTGATTGCAGGGCAAGCTGGATGCTCTGTGGGTTTTGTTGAGGAAAGGCTATGACCGTGTGTCTGTGATGCGACCACACCCAGGAGATAAGGTAAGACCTAACAAGCTGGATACATGTAGACAGAGCAAGGTTCATGTGAGGCCCCCTTCTACAATCCAACTCTGCCTGCGTCATATGGAATCCAGGGCTCTATGAAACACGTCATGGTTTCCACTGGAGGAAAATTGAATTATTTTTGCAATTTCCCTGATCAAGCAATCTGTAACTAACCGGCGTATAGTAACACAAGTGTTCTGTACAGGAGTCTCTAAAACATACTGTAGCTATACTATTATATTGCCACATGATGTTCATTGACCTGTTTAAATCTATCAGAGGTTGTGACTTTCAACTATTAAACAATAAGATTTTTAAATAAGTTATATTTCAATAGGGAACTATGAAATCCAAGCAAAAAAAATCTTGTGTTAACATTTTTACTTGTAATTTGCTAAGGGGTATAGTCCATTATTCCATTAGAAATAGACTATAATGAACTCCCTCCTCCTCCTCCTCCTCCTCCTCCTCATCCTCCTCCTCCTCCTCCTCCTCCATAAAGCCAGTCTGTGTTTTTATTTGGTGACGCATGAATCAGGCTTTGCATGATGAGTACATTTTGAAGCAACAGAATATGTAGCAACATAAATGGGCACAGCTGCCAGTAATAAAGCACACATACTGTAGAAAAAGAGGACTGCTGGGAAAACTACAGTAGTAGTGAGCTGGCACCCATAACTTTAGAAACCCCCCGAGAGTTACTGCCTGTGTTGAGAGTTACTGCCTGTGTTGAGAGTTATTGCCTGTGTTGAGAGTTACTGCCTGTGTTGAGAGTTACTGCCTGTGTTGAGAGTTACTGCCTGTGTTGAGAGTTATAGCCTGTGTTGAGAGTTACAGGCTGTGTTGAGAGTTACAGCCTATGTTGAGAGTTACAGCCTGTGTTGAGAGTTATAGCCTGTGTTGAGAGTTATAGCCTGTGTTGAGAGTTACTGCCTGTGTTGAGAGTTATAGCCTGTGTTGAGAGTTACAGCCTGTGTTGAGAGTTATAGCCTGTGTTGAGAGTTATAGCCTGTGTTGAGAGTTACAGCCTGTGTTGAGAGCTGTGCATACGTAGGTTGTTGGTGGCACCTTAATTGGGTAGGACGGCCTCGTGGTAATGGCTGGAGCGGAATTAGTGGAATGGTATCAAACACATCAAACACATGGTTTCCATATGTCTGATTCCATTCCTTTTGCTCAGTTCCAGACATTATTATGAGCTGTCCTCCCCTCAGGAGCCTCCACTGGAGCTGTGGTCAGGTTCGACTGGGCTGTGCTGAGGAGAATGAGAACAGGGTGGATGGAGCTAAAGTGCATTGTCAGCAAAGTTCTTCAGTCATGTCATCTGAGGGATGGGCTCAAACAAATAATTCTCCAAAGATTTTAGCATTTTTCCAATGTGGCTGATTTATTAGTTTTTCCTTGTACATAAAGCTATGTGGTTAATTGTGTAACTTGTTGATGCGAATGTGAAGATATTACAGTAAAGTACACAGCAGGGCGAGGGGAAGCATTGTGGCCAGCAGGGGGCACATGAAATGCCTGTTACACTGACTGAACACATAATGACCAATGAGGCTTTTTATACTGTCTTCTTAGGTACAACTGCTTACTGCAGCTCCATTGGTCTGCACACCCCACCGTAAGATGGTGAATAGAGACAATGGAAATTACAGAGACATCAGAAAACTTGGAACGCTGTCATGAATTTACCTTTGCTAGCACATGAGGGGAAATAAGACTTAAAAAGCAAAAATAAAAACTAGCAGACTCTATTCTAATGCCTATCACACTGTAAATGACTGCTGACATTAATAACAACTAAGCCGTACATAATTAAGAGTAGGAGTGAAACCTCGTCTCCATAAAGCTGTTAGTTCATTAGTACACAGGAAGCTAGGCAGAGAGCTCTCTAGTTTTCTTGTTGACTCTCAGTAAACAAGCCTGCTCTGGTTGCAATTAGGATCTCAAGTTAAGGCATTGTTTTTATAGTTTCCTCCAAACCAATGCAGCTGTGGGAGGGAGAGAATCTGGCCAGGATTCCAACAATACTCCCACTGGACATCACATACTTAGTCCGATTGCCTTTATCCAATGTTCCAGTGCACTGACAGGGCTAGTAGGGAGAGAGCTGAGCCCCTGCTTCCTCTCCTCTGCCCCTGCGTTGGTGCCAGGAGAGAACAACTTGCCCCTCTCACTGAAGCCACAGAAGTTCAAGGCCAAGTGCAGAACTGCATAAAACAGGATCCCCAGTCAATGGAAAAATGTAAATCTTCATGTAAATAACAACATTTTTAGAAGACAATCATGGTACCAATAATTGCTTCTAATATACCAGATGTATGTCCTTGAACCAATAATTTTAAAATCACACACAGAAGAAGTTATAAGGACAAATGAGTTGCTAATGGCAGACTGAGGACCCTGGTTGGCCTTAAACTAGAGTTATTTAATAAGAGGGGAGAGCACTGAGCTAGCCTGCAACATCACTTCCTGGATTAGCTCAAACTGTGCATGTTATGTGTCCTTGAGATGCCATCTTAACCAACTTCATTTGGCTTCTATGTGCTATTGAGTCTTCACATAGGAATGAATGGTGTCACATGATCAATGGCTTTGTCCATTCACATACAGTCATTGGTTGGGGCTCCAATGAGGAGCTGTACTGTTTTCAATTTAAGACACAAAGAAAACATCATGCTGTGGTGGCACACAGCAAGGGTTGCATCAGCTGTAGATATTTCATCCACATTTGGTATTCATTGTTTGACGTCTTAGTTTGTGCTTTGAAGTCAGAGAGCTGAACTCAAGAAGTAAAACCTATTTGTATTCCTTTCAGGTAGTCTTTCATAAATGTACTATTTTTCAAAGGTCAGGTGGCAGTAAAAAAAAAACTGCTCTGCTACGTGAGTCAAGGGAATAGGAGTGTTGATTTGAGTTAGTGGTTCAACCTCAGGATTCCCAACAACAGTCAGTAAAGGTCTCACCAGCCTGCCTCAGTGCTCCTAGAGGATGAGGCTCATGCTCTCACTTCAGTCCTCTCTCAGGCTGCTCCACAGGGACTAAGATAGACCCAGACAACTGGTAACCTATCCACTATAGTTGGATTGTAAGGAGAGAGGTAGGTAGGCAGCTTAAACGATTTAAGCACAATAAAGGGCATACACGCAATATTGTCACTGACAATAATCCTGACAAGAGGAAAGCTCACGCAGAAAGCAAAGAATGTACTTAGGGTTATTGTTTAATTTCCAAAACATAAGCCAGTGTTCCAAAACACTGGCTATTGTTTGGAATATAAATGCATAAATACATCCAAACTAAACTGCCTCCTCTTCCTAGTATCCTGATGGCTAATGTCCAATTGCTGGAAAATAAACTTTGTGAACTCACAGCAAGGTTTCAATTGCAGAGGGACATCAGGGAATGCTGTGACTTTGTTTTTACTGAGACGTGGCTTACGGACAATACAATCGGCTCTGCTATTCAACCAGATGGCTTCTCCATATTTTGAATGGATTGAATGGCGGCTTCTAGTAAGAGTTAGAGAGTGAGGCGTATGTTTTCTCATAAACAATTCCTGGTGGACCTAAGTTGAAAACATTGCGAGCTCCTGTTAACCCGACCTGGAGTTTCTGATGCTAAAATGCCGACCCCGCTATATGCTGAGGGAATTCATGTGTGTTATTATAACAGCTCTGTACATACCGCCACAAGCAAACACCAAGACGGCACTCAGCGAACTGTAGAAGATCATTTACATTTACATTTTAGTCATTTAGCAGACGCTCTTATCCAGAGCGACTTACAGTAGAGAATACATACATTTCATGCATTTATAAAAAAATAAAAAAAAGGTTTTGTACTGGCCCTCCGTGGGAATCGAACCCACAACCCTGGCGTTGCACACACCATGCTGGCGTTGCAAACACCATGCTCTACCAACTGAGCCACAGGCTCATTAGCCAACAAGAATCCTCTCACCCGGAAGCAGTCTTTATTGTTGCGGGTGACTTTAGTGCAGCTTTTGACATTATCGATTATAGTCTGCTGCTGGAAAATCGTACGTGTTATGGCTTTACACACCCTGCTATAATGTGGATAAAGAGAGGGTGTTCTTTAATGGAAGCCTCTCAGATATAATCCAACTAGAATCAGGAATTCCCCAGGGTAGCTGTTTAGGCCCCTTGCTTTTTTCAATTTTTACTAACGACATGCCACTGACTTTGAGTAAAGCCATGTCTATGTATGCGGATGACTCAACACTATATACGTCAGCTACTACAGCAACTGAAATGACTGCAACACTCAACAAAGAGCTGCAGTTAGTTTCAGAGTGGGTGGTAAGGAATAAGTTAGCCCTAAATATTGTCACGACTTCTACCAAAGTTGATGCCCCTCCTTGCTCGGGTGGTCGACGTCACCGGTCTTCTAGCCATCATTGATCAGTTTTTCATTATCCATTTGTTTTGTCTTGTCTTCCTACCCACCTGTTTCCAATCCCATTAATCATGTTGTGTATTTAACCCTCTGTTTCCCCTCATGTCCTTGTCGGTGATTGTTTGTGATGTTATGTTACGTGGGTTTATGTATCGGTGTGCGACGGGTATATTTTACCCATGTTATTTTGTACTTTGATTTTGGAGTTAGTTTTTTCATTAAATACTCCAGATTAACCAATTTGGTTTCTCCTGCGCCTGACTTCCCTGCCACCTACATACACGAATATGACAAATATTTATAAAACTAAAAGCATTGTATTTGGAACAAAACACTCACTAAACCCTAAACCTCAACTAAATCTTGTAATAAATAATGTGGAAACTGAGCAAGTTGAGATGACTAAACTGCTTGGAGTAACCCTAGATTGTAAACTGTCATGGTCAAAACATACTGATGCAGTAGTAGCTAAGATGGGGAGAAGTCTGTCTATAATAAAGCAATACTCTGCCTTCTTAACAACACTATCAACAACATACACATGGATTTAGTACTGTAGATATGTGGTAGTGGTGGAGTAGGGGCCTGAGGGCACATAGTGTGTTGTGAAATCTGTGAATGTGTTGTAATGTTTTTAAAATTGTATAAACTGCCTTAATTTTGCTGGACCCAAGTTTCAGAAGAAAGTTATTCATTTCTGCCAATTTTGAGCCTGTAATTGAACCCACAAATGCTGATGCTCCAGATACTCAACCAGTCTAAAGATGGCCAGTTTCATTGCTTCTTTAATCAGAACAACAGTTTTTAGCTGTGCTAACATAATTGCAAAAGGTTTTTCTAATGATCAATTAGCCTTTTAAAATGATAAACTTGGATTAGCTAACACAACGTGCAATTGGAACACAGGAGTGATGGCTGTTGATAATGGGCCTCTGTACGCCTATGCACAGTAGATATTCCATTAAAAATCAGCCGTTTCCACCTAAAATAGTAATTTACAACATTATCAATGTCTACACCGTACTTCTGATCAATTTGATGTTCTTTTAATGGACAAAAAAATGTGCTTTTCTTTCAAAAACAAGGACATTTCTAACTGACCCCAAAATTTGGAATGGTAGTGTACATATACAGTTGAAGTCGGAAGTTTACATACACCTTAGCCAAATACATTTAAACTCAGTTTTACACAATTCCTGACATTTAATCCTTGTAAAAATTCCCTGTCTTAGGTCAGTTAGGATCACCACTTTATTTTAAGAATGTGAAATGTCAGATTAATAGTAGAAAGAATGATTTATTTCAGCTTTTATTTCTTTCATCACATTCCCAGTGGGTCAGAAGTTTACATGCACTCAATTAGTATTTGGTAGCATTGTCTTTAAAATGTTTATCTTGGGTCAAATGTTTTGGGCAGCCTTCCACAATCTTCCCACAATAGGTTGGGTGAATTTTGGCCCATTCCTCCTGACAGAGGTGGTGTAACTGACTCAAGTTTGTAGGCCTCCTTGCTCAAATTGTCTATAGGTTTGAGGTCAGGGCTTTGTGATGGCCAGTCAAATACCTTGACTTTGTTGTCCTTAAGCCATTTTGCACCAACTTTGGAAGTATGCTTGGGGTCATTGTCCATTTGGAAGACCCATTTGCGACCAACCTTTAACTTCCTGACTGATGTCTTGAGATGTTGCTTCAATATATACACATCCTTTTCCATCCTCATGATGCCATCTATTTTGTGAAGTGCACCAGTCCCTCCTGCAGCAAAGCACCCCCACAACATGATGCTGCCACCCCGTGCTTCACGGTTGGGATGGTGTTCTTCAGATTGCAAGCTTCCCCCTTTTTCCTCCAAACATAATGATGGTCATTATGGTCAAACGGTTCTATTTTTGTTTCATCAGACCAGAAGACATTTCTCCAAATAGTACGATCTTTGTCCCCATATGCAATTCCAAACCGTAGTCTGGCTATTTTATGGTGGTTATGGAGCAGTGGCTTCTTCCTTGCTGAGCAGCCTTTCAGGTTATGTCGATATAGGACTCGTTTTACTGTGGATATAGATACTTTTGTACCTGTTTCTTCCAGCATCTTCACAAGGTCCTTTGCTGTTGTTCTGGGATTGATTTGCACTTTTCGCACCAAGTACGTTCATCTCTAGGAGACAGAACGCGTCTCCTTCCTGAGCGGTAGGATGGCTGCGTGGTCCCATGGTGTTTATACTTGCATACTATTGTTTTTACAGATGAACGTGGTACCTTCAGGCATTTAGAAATTACTATCAAGGATGAACCAGACTTGTGGTGGTCTACAATTGTTTTTCTGAGGTCCTGGCTGATTTCTTTAGATTTTTCCATGATGTCAAGCAGAGGCACTGAGTTTGAAGGTAGGCCTTGAAATACATCCACAGGTACACCTCCAATTGACTCAAATTATGTCAATTAGCCTATCAGAAGCTTCTAAAGCCATGACATCATTTTCTGGAATTTTCCAAGCTGTTTAAAGGCACAGTCAACTTAGTGTATGTAAACTTCTGACCCACTGGAATTGTGATACAGGGAATTGTAAGTGAAATAATCTGTCTGTAAACAATTGTTGGAAAAATTACTTGTCTCATGCACAAAGTACATGTCCTAACTGAATTGCCAAAACTATAGTTTGTTTTGCAATGCAAATGGTCTGGGTAGCATTTTTGATTAGATGTTCAGGAGTCTTATGGCTTGGGTGTAGAAGCTGTTAAGAAGCCTTTTGGACCTAGACTTGGCGCTCCGGTACCGCTTGCCGTGCAGAGAACAGTTTATGACTAGGGTGGCTGGAGTCTTTGACAATTTTTAGGGCCTTCCTCTAACACCGCCTGGTATAGAGGTCCTGGATGGCCGTAAGCTTGACCCCAGTGACTGGGCCGTTCACACTATCCTCAATCGTGCCTTGCGGTCGGAGGCCGAGCAGTTGCCATACCAGGCAGTGATGCAACCAGTCAGGATGCTCTCGATGGTGCAGCTGTAGAACATTTTGAGGATGTGAGGACCCATGCCAAATCTTTTCAGTCTCTCGAGGGGCAATAGGCTTTGTCGTACCCTCTTCACATCCGGCTTCTTCACCTGCGGCATGGTCTGAGATCAGCCAGCCACATAGTGGATGAAACGGTGGGTTTGCACATCCGAAGAATTCGATGGCAATTTGAATGCACAGAGTTACCTTGATGAGTTACCTTGATGAGATCCTGAGGCTCATTGTTGTGCCAATGTGCCACCATCCCCTCATGTTTCAGCATGATAATGTTTCAGCATGATAATGTTTCAGCATGATAATGTTGTTGATAATGTTGCAAGGATCTGTACACAATTCCTGGAAGCTGAAAATGTCCCAGTTCTTCTGTGGCTTGCATACTCACCAGACATGTCACCCATTGAGCAGTTGGGATGCTCTGGATCAACTTGTACGACAGTGTGTTCCAGTTCCCGCCAATGTCCAGCATAATTTTTGCACAGCCATTGAAGAGGAGTGGGACAACCTTCCACAGGCCACAATCAATAGCCTGATCAACTCTATGCAAAGGAGATGTGTCGCCCTACATTGAGCCCAATGGTGGTCACACCAGATACTGACTGGTTTTCTAATCCACGTCCCTACCTTTTTTAAAGGTATTTGTGACCAACAGATGCGTATCGGTATTTCCAGTCATGTGAAATCCATAGATTAGGGCCTAATGAATTAATTTCAATTGACTGATTTCCTTATATGAACTGTGACTCAGTAAAGTCTCTGAAATTGTTGCATGTTGCATATACATTTTTTTCTTCAATTCATGCTACACACATCACAGCTGTTGCTACCAGACTTTTATTACACTGCTCAATTTATACCCTTGCCCCCCCCCCCCCCCCCACACACACACACATTTCGAACTATGAATTGTGCCTTCATACGTTATACTTATGCTAAAATCTATTATTCTATTCTATTGCAATTTACTTTATGTTCGTATTCTTATCTTTTATTATTTCTTATTGTTGTTGCATTGTTCTGAAGGAACCTGCAAGTAAGCATTTTGTTGGACGCTGTCTACCATGCGTATCCTGTACATACGAATAATAAACTTGAAACTACATGAATCTAAAAGCATAGGCCTATGTACTCTCCGTTCTTTGCGTTGATATTGTTTGGGATAGCATTACAAACATCTTCTTTTGAGTAAAAGTTTTGCAGCAAGGATTTTTCTTTGGATTTAGCACTGACACTATGCAGACATGAATTATGATGGGAAATCACAGCATGTGTGTTGGTCTCCCTAACCCAGTCATTTGAAATAGAAATGTCGATGGTGGACAGTGCACGCACGCTCTTAAAAAGGTTGCCATGCTGTAGGAACATGTGTTGTAGCAATCAGTCCATTCAATTTGTAACAGTTCGAAGCAAGAGACATTTTTATGCCTCCAGCTAATTCAACTGACCAGCATAACTGACAAAGCAATAGAATAGCATAAAATAAAATCTCCTCACTGGTGTCTGTGAAACATCAATGTGACCAACTTTCCAAATTTTTATCATGAGATCTGTTTCTCTTAGATATGTATAGAGACTGGAGAATGTATACCTTTATTGCTTTTTACTTTGAACCACACCACCTCTACAACTGACCAGTGGATTCAGAAATAATACATTGCGTTATTCTAACCTTGTCGCTCTCTTACATTTCAGGGCCGATGCATGAACTTCACCCGGGTCAAGTCCAATCCTCCTCGCTACCCCCACTACAACCATCACTCAGCCCCCATCTACACCCCTCCAAGAGGCTGCAACCCACCACCTCCCCAAGGCAAACTCCCCCTTCCCACCGACAGCCCCCCAGCCTCCCGCTCTCCATCCTACACCTCCACACTGACTCCACTGCCCTCAAAACCCCCTCCTTTTTCTATCACTCCTCCTCCTCCCATTACTCCACCTCTTACTATCACACCCCCACCTTACACTCCTCCTCCAACTCCAGCCCTTCCTCCAACCACTCTGCATATACCCCCTCCTCCTATGTGCCCCCCTTCCCCTCCACACCCTGCATCCCCAACCAGCTCCCTGCCCCCACCCCCTCAGGCCCCTCCTCCAGGACAAGGCTCCCTGCCCCCACCCCCTGCCCGCCCACCACCACGCCCCTCTCTGTAAATCCTCAGCAGTGATTGGGAGGGCAGGGGTTGACTAGTACTAGTACAAGGAAGATCAACGGGAATCACAACTGTCCCCTCATTCTACTGCCACCCAGGATATCTGTGTGGCTCACTCGCTTGTCAGCTATTTGTTTACAGTGGCCCATGTACACATGTAGGTCAAGAGTACAAAGGGAAGTTGTACTTGAGGTTCCACGGATATCTCCTGATGGACAGCTTTCCTTATAGACAGATCTATGATGTCCATAGCTGGCCAGGTCTGCACAAAACACTGTTACCTTGCCATGGCAATAAGGGCTAAGCCCATCTGTCCATTCTACAACCAACAGAAGAATGGATGGATATCGTCGTAACAAAGTAAAGCCAAGTGTTGGATGGTTGCCTGTTCTTAAATAATGAACTGAGGCTCTTGAGAGATGGCTGAGGTATTAAGTTCAGAAAAAAATTGAGAGATGTCTCCAAATGACATTCCAATAATGTATCAGTCTGAATTTTCCACATGCAATATTTGTTTTTCACTGACAAACAAGTTATTATGAGCAGCGGAAGGATTCTTAGAATCACAAAAATGTCCCAGTGCCAAATGCCCTGCTGCATTGCACAACTTCTGTCAAGTCGAGGACAATTTTTCTTAATGACAGCATAAAGGATGATTTTACACCTTAAATGTGCCTTTAATTAATAACAGAATGTTATTGGAGAGCAATTCCATTCCAGTGGTTTAAGTCATTTGTTCATCCATGTGACAGTGTTAGATTCATATGATGGGTCTTTGTTCGTTTATAGCATTCCTAAAATGTTTTATACATATAGCGTGTATAAATATGTCTTACTTTTTGTCTTTGTATTGTCCATTCAGTATTGGATAACTATTTTGCAGAGTATGACGGTTGTGGTGAAAGAAATAATCATTACGAATAAATGACAATAAACGAGTCCTCACAATTATGCCAAATTCCTCAGAATCAGCACTATCAATGGTTAATGTTATATAGTTGGGTTTACAATGTTGTATTTCATCTCAAAATGTTATGACATATATATATATCTTTGGCCTTCACCCAAAAATGTTTAAAAATGTTTTTGTCATTGCTGCTCCTGTGGTTCAATGTAGTTTATTGAATTCACATTTAAAAAAAAATCGAATTACATATTGTGTAACTGACCAAAGAATATCATTGGGTAATGATGGTTAGACTCTGAACTGGGCCATGACGACTTCAACTATTGATGCTAAGTTTATAGGCAGTCTATGGGTCAAATTATTCCAAGCACAAGGTGGATTATGTAATGCTTTGAGTTGCCCATAAAATAGGATGAGTTTTATGTAAACACACTTGATGAAACTATATGTCTTATTATCACACCCAGACACACATGTAGGCAGGCATCTGCATGTGTGGTTCTGTGCCAGTGACTGGGATCTTGTCCACACAATGGATCAGAATCTCCCCTGCAGCATCAGACACTTTACTATACCTCCAGATGAGGTGTAATATAGGCCAGGCCTTCTGCCTATCCATAAGAGAAAGATTGGAGACAATCATGGAAAGTTGGCTTTGCATTGAGTCAAGTTCATGAAAGTACATATTGATGTACAGATGTCTGATTTTGTATAGTAAAAGGCGCATCCAAATATTTAGCAATTTGAATACGTGTAGCAAAGGAAGGTATTTTAAGTTGGGTCTAGAAAACTTGAAGTGGAGTCACTCTCTGTGTTCCTTTGTGAAGGAATCATATTTTCATTACAGACTTATTGACTTTGCACCTGCCAGGCTCTCAGGTCAAAAGAAGTGTACTGTAGCCTGGAAACTGGAAAGCAAGGCAGTATAAGCAAGTACAGATTTAGCTGTCATTGCTATGTAACCAATTGTCATTTAGAATTTATGAAGTAAACGTTGAATCCTTGACGTAATTTTTTGAAATTGTGTCTTTTTTATGATTTGTTGTTATGCACACATACACTGAGTATACAAAACATGCTCTTTCCATGACATAGACTGACCAGGTGAATCCAAGTGAAAGCTATGATCCCTTACTGATGTCACTTGTTAAATCCACTTTAATCAGTGTAGATGTATGGGAGGAGACAGATTAAAGAAGTATTTCTAAGCCTTGAGACAATTGAGACATGGATTGTGTATGTGTGTCATTCAGAGGGTGAATGGGCAAGACAAAAGATTTAAGTGCCTTGGAACAGAGTATGGTAGTAGATGCCAGGTACACCAGTTTGTGTCAACAACTGCAATGCTGCTGGGCTTTTCACGCTCAACAGTTTCCTGCATGTATCAAGAATGGTCCACCATCCAAAGGACATCCAGCCAACTTGACACAACTGTGGGAAGCATTGGAGACAACATGGGCCAGCATCCCTGTGGAGCGCTTTCAACACCTTGCTGCTCTGAGGGTAAAAGGGGGGGTGCAACTCAATATTAGGAAGGTGTTCCTAATGTTTGATTTGCTCAGTGTAGTAAAATGCTTGTATGTGACATTTAAAGTGGCGAGAGCAATATCTTGGATTCAAAAACACTGATTTAAAGCAGATTGATACAATTCTTGACCTGTGAAATGTACTATTTCGATGTACTTCATGGTGCTCTTAATGACAAGGTGCAAGCAGGCAATGTCCCATTGTTTAAACACATCACCAGAGACTTGTAAAGAGATAAGTAGACTTACCTCACATTTGATAAAGCCACCCTCTTATCCCCAAACCCCACCCAGCTGGATAATAGGCATGCTCCGAACTCATTCTGGAAGACATCCACATGCCATTATTAGTGAACCTATTTCAATGCCTCTTTTAAAAATGTTCAATACTAAAAGCATACAAAAGAGAAACATTACATTTACCAGCTGGTTAGACATCACTGAAGCAACATGTTTTTCAGCCCCTTTCTTTTGTAAACCTTGCTCCTAATGTTGTTAAGGATGTTGGAGTCACTGGGTTCACCAACTATGCACCATTTACTAACAGTGCAAAGACTGTACCTCCCTGCCTCAATCATAGAAAAAAATTAATAAATCTGATTCGTGGCTAACAGCATCCAGATGTTCATATGTTGAATTATGTCACATCTACAAATGGAGTGAGCTATCTAGGAAAATATTAGACATCATCTAATCTGCAGGAAATGTGGAAAGGCTGGAGGAAAGGCGTGCCAGTATTAATTATACATTAGATAATTGTGTTTTGGGCATATAGTGGGAGGGATATAGGGGACATTTGGACCAAATAAAACAATTGTTCACTTGAATCCTCAAACTGAGGAATAAATACATACCAAATATTACTATGTATTAATCAAATATCTCAGAACAAACAACCTATAGACAAAAGGCTTTGGTTGCTTTAAATGGTCTATAGAATATTATCCTTTTTGTCCCTAGATCACAGAGAAAGGAAATATAATGCTCAGGTACTTTCATTGACCCCTTCCATAGCAGCCAAACACAATGCAAGAAATGTCTTGGCAGAAGTTGCACACTTTCCACTCCTCATTTCTTCCAAACCATAGTGTTCAAATTCACTGTGTTGTCCTAAGGAGGCCAGCCCTCATCCATCTATAAAGCACTGTTAACACTGTATCTGGTGGCCCCTCACACTGGATTCAACAGAAGGCAAATAATAACTCAAGAACATTATGGCCCAGTAAATCCAGTAGAAAGCATCTGGTTATTCTTTCTGGGAAGCAAACTGATAGTCAAGTATTCTTCAACTGTGATAAAAGTCAACTGATCACGGCTGTAAGACAAAATGCTCTGTTAAACTCCTTGGTTGAACACACCCAGTCAGTAAACTGATAGGAGTAGGCATCAACAGTAAACACACAACAAAAGCTGTCAATAGACTATATAAGTCTTCATAATGAGCAGAAGAAATGAGTGCAGCTGGATGAAATGAGACAAGGAGAGGAAGCCACTTTAAACTGTTGAGATGCACCCTTGGCAAGGTGTGACAGCTGCAGCAGCTGTTGATAGTTATTCAAGATCAGAGGTAATTGCACTGTTTGCCACTATATTACAATCTTTGCCCTTGTGAGTTCATATTGAGGACTGATAAACCCTGAACGCTTGAGCAAAAATGATGCTATGACACTGAAAAGGTGCGTACAAACAAAGGACGTTTACAAAGCCCGCTGTCGTCTTTTTGACAGTAAAAGATCTTGAAGGACTAAAACATATATTTTCAACAATGTTCACTATGGTTAGAGGATTTAGACTTTTCGGCTCTGTGTATAAGGCTATGGTTGCCTTTAGTGATTGCACAACTCCTGCACTTGAGGGCATTTTAGCACTGTGCCAATGCAATGAAACAATTCTGGAGGCTGCTCTTGTTTTTACCAACTGTTGTGCATGTTTTCTTTCAGCCATACTGAAGTTCAACACAGCCTTTAGGTTGATGCTGTCAGTTGTCATTTCTCATCAGGGCATAAATGTGTGTTCAAGTGTCAATGATCGCTGTTATACCTCCAAGGCTATTGGTTCCAAAACTGGCCAAACTGAGAAAGGCTTCAAGACCACCCAATCAATTCTGCAGGCTTGTTCAACTCTTTGTCAGTGCTCCCTGTCAGTTTGTTCAGCCATCTTAGCTTTCAACAGATTCATTGCACCAGTTGTCTCTGCCATGTTGGTTCTACCGGGGTACGTGAGACCAATGTTCTTCACCATCAGGACTCTCACTGGATACTTTGCAGAGGCACTTGCCTTCATTTGGGACCTGATTCATTGCTTCGAGGAAGTGCTCTTCTCTCAGCAGTTGCTCCTAAAGAAATCACTCCTGTTTCTGTCCGAGGTGGCTCTTTGCATCTTTACCTGACCACTTTGTCTTGGAATGCATATTGTTCTAATGACTTTTCCTCCAGTAAAGTAACTTGAGTAATGCTTTTCTTTTAAAGGAACTGTGCATCCTAGGACTATTGCTTCAACTTCCCTTCAAGTATTTGTTTTCAATTGCCATATTAACTATTAAAATGTTTCCTTAATTCTTAGTTGAATCATTGTCCAACTGCATATTTGGAAATAATGGCAATTTTATGGATGAAATAGGGAAATTGTTAATCCATGGGCATAATTGTGAGTACTTAATCCTACTGTACACTGTCAAAGCCCATTCTAAAAAGACACTGAAAGTATAGTACTAGACACTATTGCAACAGTCATAAATAGTGCCCCACAAGTTTCCAACAGATGTTCCAGGGTCTGAGTGTTAGTGCAGTGGCCTTGTCCATACTTCCTGTATGAACCTGTCAAAGGCCTGCATTTTTACATGAGTTACTAAAGCACTTCCAGTATAAAACAGGGTCTTTGCTAGGCTCTTTCAATGTAGGCAGATAAGGGCTCAGTAAATGAAAACAGACACAAAGACCGGTAAACCTTCACTTGGGGAAACCACTTTTTTAGGAAATTAAGGCTTGATTGCAAGATCTTAAACTGAAAGGTGAAATACAAATAAATAAGCAAAGAACCTGTCGAGTTTTGTCAGTGACCCTTTTGCATTCAAACAAGCATACTGCTTTACTCCTTGGCTTATAAAGACACATTTGGGAGAGCCCACAGTTTACATGTTAAGTTCTAAAACAGCAGCTATAGTCAAACACGCTTACTGCATTGCTCTGTAGGTGTCTTGTAGGCAGGGCACTTACAAACCCCTATCAACAGCGTCTAAAACCACATCTTTGGTTACTCAAAGCAAAATTAACATAGCATGGTGTTTTTTTTGGATTGCATAACCCATATGTTCAAGAGGTCTCTGTACTAAGTTGCTGTATAAAAAACATTCAATAGAAAGGAAAACCATTGTCCCAATATTGCAATCAAATTGGTATGGTGGCAGGGCATTGGTCGACAAAACATTGGTGCAGATTACGCTCATCAGCAACTCCATTTCTCTTGGAAAAGGAGTTGAGTTATTGTAACAGAGACCCAAACTGAGCAACAAAAAAATAAAATAGGCTAACAAGAACAGAAGAGTTGAATATTGCTAAACTGTCAACAAGTCACAAGGCTAGTAACATGCCTACAGAGTAATGAATGTTGATCATTGGTCCACTAGTACTCATTGTCCATCTTCAGGAAATTGATTGGGTAAATTATTAAATTGTCACTTAGAATTTTACTGACACATGATCAGGACAGTCAATTATTCAGACAAACTCTTGCCTAAACCAAGTTGAACTCTCCTATACGTCTTCCAAACCACAATGAGTGAATCATTGTCAAGTTGCTTTGTAACCTCGCCAATGATTCAAAACAAATAGGTGCACAATAGTGAACACAAGCAAGTCTGTAGCAAATTTCATATTGCCCTTAACACCTTCAAAACTTGTATAGGAGACAAATTCTATTGATTTGCCATCATGGTATTTTGAGTATAACAATCGAGAGTTCTCAATAGTCTCTGGAACAGGTCAGTAGACTAAAGCAGGATTTAATGGAGACTTTCTTCTTGGAAGCACTTCAGATGTACAGTCAGGACTATAGCTCAGAAATATTTAATGAAAATCACTTTTTTTATCATTTACGTCCCTGAGGCTCCATTGGCCCTTGAAATGCTGTCTGATCGTGTGGACATTAGGAAGCAAATGTGAAGATATTTATACATCTGATCGGCTGGTCTACAGCCCACCCCTTACCCAGATCAACAGTCATTGCTCTATTATCAATCAGATCACATTGTGACATGTGGGCAAAAAGTTTCAGCGCACTTGTACAAGCTGAAATTCCAGGCATTACTTCCCAAAAAGGGTGTTATCATTTTCAAAATTTGTGTCATTTCTAACTCAGCGTAAGTAAAAAAAAAATATATATATATATATATATAAAAAAAAGAAATGACTTAACTGCACTGCCCCTTTAATAATTTACTCAACACACACACAAGAGTAACATGAACATTTCAAACGACAGATGTTTCTCTAGCTGCGAAAGAAAACGGATCCCAGACCAAATTATTGCACCAATGAAACAGTAACTTCAGTAAGGTTTTCATGTGCAGACTCTTGACAACAAACAGCTGAATTAAATGTAAAACCAGCAGCAAGTATCCAACATTAAGTTATGAGCACTGTTGTATATCATCCAAAATGGCTACAGCTCAGTCTTTTCTTCAGTTGGATCATTAACTGCCTACAGTCCAGTAACCCATGGCAGCACCCAAATGCCAACATTACTGCCAACCCTTCCCACCACTGACCCCCCCCAAAATATCATATCTATGATATAACAATGTCTTCAGGTGTGTTTTGAGAGAAGAGACGGTACATGTTCAGCGTACCAGAGTAACAACTGCATTAAAAAGAGCCATGACACACACAAAACAGGAAAGTTTCTGAAATGGGTTTTTGGATCTTCAAAGGACACGTTTCACTCTACAGTCACAGACTTGGCCAGGTTCCTTGGGCAATCCACCTGTATTGGGAGAGAAGAGTCAGACATGTCTACATTTACCAAGAAACAACAACCCTAAGAAATTAGCTCCCCATTATGAATGCCTACAGTAAGAACCCAACTCAGTGACATTGCAGTACTCACATCAAAGCCCCTGAGCACAGCCAGGTGGAAGGAGAGCAGCTGCAGGGGGATGACACTCAGGATGCCCTGCAGACAGTCCACACAGTGTGGCACTTTGATGGTGCGGCTCGAGCTCTTGGCGGTCTCGTAGTCATCCTTGTCACAGATCACGATGGGTCGGCCCTGTAAACCAAACAAAAGGCATTATGCTTCCAGCACAACATTGTCATAACCTTTAACCTGGAGTTCAGTGTTGAAATGTGAAACTTTGGTCCTTCCCTGAATAATAGCTTTGTTGACTCGTGTCTCAAACCCAAAGCTTAGGTCCACATCTGTGGTAGATTAGTGAGAATGGTGATGTCATGTAGAAAATAACTCCTCCCTTGCACTTTGTGGTGAATGTGAGGCCCATTTGATATTACTGCATTGTGAAAACAAATCTAATGTGTAAAGTATGAAGCACTTAATATCCATGTCTTTGAGTTGTTATATTTCTTTTTAGCCAGGAAGGTAGGTGGTCACTACAACAGCAAGCGGACATATCACTACCAGAAAACAAAATGTTTATTGAAAGTGAGTTTAACAACCAGATAAGGTCATTGGCAATGGTTTACTGTGGTTCCAACCTTTCAACAGTTGAATGGGTGGAAAGCTAAATGACGTTTGAGATATCGTGCGTCAGTTCTTACCGCACGCGCCACCACCTGCTGCAGTGCATTCTGACACTTGGTGTAGGTGTGGTCTCTCATGATGATCATGATGACGGGCATGAGTTTGTCGACCAGGGCCAGAGGCCCGTGCTTCAGCTCCCCGGCCAGGATGCCCTCTGAGTGCATGTACGTGATCTCCTTGATTTTCTGGAGAGAGCGACAAACCCAACACCTCATTCAGATAGGAAACCACATTCCCATACACATTCAGGGACACACAACCTCAGAAAAACACCATGCCGACATGACATAAGTTGAGTATGTATATCTTATCTTGTTAAATTCTAAAGGGAACAGTGGACTGGCCAGGGAACACTAGATCAGATCCAGAAGCACAGCAGACTGACCCAGCACTGTGTGCCTCAGATACTGGAGGATTGGCAATCAACAGAACTTGAAGAATCCCTAAATAGTGTGGCGTGTGGAGAGACATTTCTAAATCAGTCTAATTAGTTGCTGTGATTAAAAACACTTCAGCAGAAATTCCAGCAGGCTAGACTCCATTAGGGCTTGCGTGAGGCTGAGGCAGAACAGTTATTGTGGGCTATTGGACAGTGAAACAACTCTGGGCCAATCTTCTCCTGAAGTATCTTAACACAATGATCATAATCTCATTTAGGAGTGGAGATTCCTGTAGAATACAGTTCTGAAGAGACAACGTTAAGTTTCAGGAGGCGGAGATGGGCATGCTGACCAGTGCTCCCTCCAGGCAGGTGGCGTAGTGGTAGCCTCGGCCCATGATGAGAACACTCTTCTGCTGGTACAGCTCTGCTGCCAGCCTCTGGATCTCGTCATCCAGACCAAGCACCTCCTTTATCAGGTCTGACACACAAAGAGAGGGAAGAAGGAGGAGCAGCAGGTAAACACAGAGATAGAGAGACAGGTACAAAGAGGGAAAACAAATGAGTAATCTTAGTCCAAGGTTATGAAATGAGATAGCCCTACATAATATTCCTCTTCCATTGGCGGTACATTTGGGAGAACATTTCAGAAAATCAATTTCATCTAACCAAACTCCTGGATGAAAGGCAATACAGTAACACCCATCCTATGACAGTCCAGCAGGCCACTGTTAACAGGTCCTGGAGACTGGGGTCAATGGGGGCTTGGGTCAGAAAGGGAGACCGTTTAACATAAGGCTTTGGGTCCAGAGGAGTGTGCCAGGGCAAACAGCCAGGACTGACCCAGCTGCTGAAGCCTCCTCCCTCCCCACTGTATACTCTCGTTCCATCTCCCTCTCTGAGGATACCTCCACAGCACAGTCATTGCATTAGCTCTCTGACAATGCATATTGTTCAAACAAAAACAGCCCAGTTGGAGCAAGATGACAGACAGACCGAGGAGGCCCGCTACAGGCCTCCGCTTTCCCATCCCTCGCTCTGGCTGTGCTGACTGTGACCATTACTTACTGCGGTCTATACTACAGTAGGTCAGTGTGTCGAATAATCTGCACATCCCTTTGAGCGTCACATACACAGAGGTTTATGGTCATTAACAGCACAGTGCAATGTCTTGGTAGATGTGTGTAGGGTCTGGTCTACCTGGCAGAACTCTCAGGCCCTGGATGATCTCACATCGCCGTGGCTGCATGGAGATCCTGTCGTCGCACATCAACAGCGCAAACATGATCAGAGCCACAAACTGACTGGTGTAGGCCTGCAAAACAACAGACACAGCCAGACATAATGCATGCTTAATGCTCCAGCAAGAAGCAGACAGTACAGAACACAGAGGTCCCAGGTGTCTCCTAGATGATCTTCTCTCTTCTGGTTCTAAACAAAAGGAATCATAGTCTTCCCTCTCTTCATCCTGGGCCAGAGACTGCAGAACCCTTCGTTTAGCAAAGGGCCTAGGTTGCCAGATCCCCAGGTTACTTTGCAGTACAGTTATTGGAGAAGTAGAGTCTTGTCCGGCTGCTCTGGTTGCCAGCTCCACAGTAATAATATGCAACAGATGAGAAGTGGATGGAGAGCTGGGCTGCAGGATGGGCTGGACACAGATAGGGCCTCTATTGCAGGACAGGGGAGAGCTAGCACAGTCTTATGAGGACACAATCTGGCAACACTACGGATGAACACATCCCCTGACAATAAGACACTAGGGCAAGAGGTAGCCTAGCAGTTAGAGTGTTGGGACAGTCACCGAAAGGTCGCTAGTTTGAGTCCCAGAGCCAACAAGGTGAAACATCTGTCTATGCACCCTTGAGCAAGGCACTTAACCCTACTTGCTCCAGGGCCACCGTTTATAAAATGGCAGACCTTGGGCGTAATCCCACGCCCGAGGGTGTTTAAGGGGGAGTTGGGATCTGCCAAAAAAATAATACATTTCAATTGCACAAGTATAAGCCCCCACCAAATTATTATTACTAGCACAACAAACAGCACAGAAACAGCCGGCCCCAACTACAGTAGAAGTAGAACCATGATGCGCTTGTTTTTCCTGCTTCTGAAAAGTATCACCACCACTCACACATTGGTTAGAAGGCTCTCCGTACCAGTTTAGGAGATCTAAAATCAACGTTCTTCAAGACCACAAGCCATTTGACGGGATCTACTGGATGCGGTTGTGCTAGCTTCTACACCTGCATTGCTTGCCGTTTGGGGTTTTAGGCTGGGTTTCTGTACAGCACTTTGAGGTATCAGCTGACGTAAGAACGGCTGTATAAATACATTTGATTGATCAAAAGCCAAGGACATGGTTGTAAAACCTTCACACAACTATTTTTCTTGACAGCACTGGAACCACAGTCCCTCACAACTCTGGCAGTCCTAGCCATCCACTCAGATTTGTGGCAGTGCATTTAAGCCGGTTAAAACCCCCATCACTCCATCCAGAATGTCAAAAGAGGACAGAGGCTCCCGCTAGCCTGTCAAAACACACTGCTGCAACCATGTCCCTGAGAGGTCTCAAACGTGCCATACGTCCTCCTCAGGCAATACGGCATGATGAGCAGTTAAAAGAAAAATGATGTTAGGGCACAAGCATGCTCCAGGTTCTATTCAGACAAAGACCACAGATGGCTCTCATTTGCTTACATTCCCTCCCTCAATATTTATTGTTTGGCTAAGGGGGAGAAGTGTATTCAAGAAGCGGTGCCGTCTCAACTCCAGCTATCCCCTTCATTCTCCCTGACCATGTTTAGCAGGCATAGTTGTGGACAGCCCCAATTCTGAGAACAAGACAGACATCACCAGAGTCATCCAGTTTAATGTTCCCCAGAAGGTTCATCTGAATAATATTATGAAACGATACAAAACGGAGTCAGCAGGAACATGTATTGAGCAGAGGGTGAAATACATAATGTCCTCTGATGTGCTGTGCGTGGGCATGGGCCAGACAAGCAGTAAAGGACAGCGTCTTTGAGGCGTGCTCTCCAGGCTTTCTGCGCTGTGCTGGGACCTTGGAGCTGCCGGAGGGTCCCTGAGCCAAGCCCGAGAGCAGGGAGGGACCGGACTCTTTTTCTACCCCCCCCCTCCCCTCCCCCCTCAGCTGCTGAGTGGAGCTCACTCCAGTCATCTGCAACCCCACTCTGGCAATCTGTAGGATCAGTGCTCATAGTAGAAGGAAACCATGGATCCTTACTTTTTACAAGAGTAAAGATGAGAATATCAGGCACTATGGGTTCTGTGTAGAGCAGTGGAATACAGCAGTTTAAATAACCTCTCTTACAAAAGAATCCAGACACTAATTTCAGATGAAGTTCTCTAATTTCAAGGGAGAGAGGGGTTAACCACATGTTCTATGTATTGACATTAGTGCCCAAGTGCTTCAGGGTTTGCCTTAACTATACAGATACCACCAGCGCAGCATATTGGCGTGAACCTCATGTTCTTGCAATAATAAGTATACACGGGTGATTATATAGACCAAGCCAAAGTGAAACTGCCTCTTGACTTCGTAATGCCGCTCCGCCTAATTAGGAAGGAGACCATTCCATTCATTTCCAACAATCCTACTGCAGTCTGACCAACTGAAAACCTCTGGAGAGGGATAGGAGGAATTCCCCCGCCCTAATAGGCTATCCTGAAGGGAATTTTTCCCCCCACCACAGAAGTAAAAGAAGTTGACATAGCGGAGTATGGTGGATGGAAGGTCTCCTGTTCCAACAGCTGAGTGTCTACAGGACAGTACACTACGGAGTCAGTATGGGAAAGGAATCAGTCAGGAGAAGTGCTACACAGAGCAGCAGCGAGCCGGTCCCCTCACCTTGGTGCTGGCCACTCCTATCTCTGGCCCAGCGTTGATGTGCACCCCACAGTCTGTCTCTCTGGAGATGGAGCTGCCCACTGTGTTGGTGACTCCCACCGTCAGGGCTCCTCTCTCCTTACAGTAGCGCAGGGCCATCAGGCTGTCTGCTGTCTCGCCTGCACACAAAAGGTAGCCATGCAAATCAGCACTCAGGATAGATCCTGGAACAGGTTGGACTATGTGTATATACACAATACAAAATCAGATTCTATAGACCGGAATAACTGATATCATCAGGTCTTTACGTTCAGCATCAATGCATGAAGTAAAGAGTGAAAGAAATTGCTTTGCGTGCATTGTTATTGGGCTGAGCATGTACTTGTACGAGACATCGCTGAAGCTGTATCGTGTGGGGAAATGAGTAAACAAAGCGGCAATGTTCAGGTCCTTGAGGAGACAGCGATCCTCCCACCTGATTGGCTGATGAAGAAGCAGACGTCGTCACGGAACACTGGTGTGTTTCTATCCAGAAAGTCACTGGCCAGCTCCACCATAACAGGCAGCTCAGTCAACTCCTCCAGTACCTGGCGAGTCTGTGGGGAAAGATCAGCACTGGATCACACATGACATCCACACTGAAAAACATGTTTCCATGTACAAACCAGAGTAAGAACTCACTTGTGTCTTTGTTTATATAGTTGTTTTTCCTATCTTGGAGCCTTAGGCTCTAGTTGACTCCATTTTATGCTGGTGATATCATTCCTGCCTTATAAAAAAGGTAATCAGTTACTCACTGCCACCCCTGCATGGTAGCTGGTACCACAGGCGATGAGGATGAGCCGTCGACACCTCTGGATCTCTTTAATGTGATCCTTCAGTCCACCCAGGGTTACTAAGGATACAAACAGAATCAAAATACAGTAATCATGTCCCTTTTTTGTATTCAGATAGAAACTGATCATGAGGATACCACCTTGATGGGTATAATGACAGGCATGAGAGGGGCATAGTGTGTATTGTGTAGTAACTTGAGTGTTTTGTGACTTGACTTGTGTATTACACTGGAAAGGTAATCTCACCTGTGTTGTCATTGAAGTTGACCCTTCCCCTCATGGTGTTGACCACAGACTCTGGCTGTTCAAAGATCTCCTTCTGCATAAAGGAGCTGTAGTTCCCTGAAAAATGTTCCAAAAACACTAGATCAGAGTCCTCAACAACATCACTTCAAGCCTGTTGGCTTTGCATTTTTATAAAGTGTTAGGCATTTTGTAAAGGTTACTGTTGACGCATGATGACTACTAAAAGGAAGCCAGTCTGGAAAACATGTTGTTTAGTGTTTTATAGCTGTTGGGAGGTAAATAACACAGGAGATAAATGATGACTGTAATGACCTTGCTCTTTAATACAGACATTTATCAGGCATGTCTTGACTAAATAAAATAAGCAAGAGCCTACAGGGAGATTGTTGTTTCCTCGCACGGCCCTTTGTGACAATGAAATACGAGAGGGTTTTGCAGCCCGCCTCTGCGGAGACAGAAATGTAGGTCATATGAATTAGGTTTATTTCAGCAGAGCTCCTGGAATGGAGGCTGAGGAGAGAGAGATAGAGGCAGAGGCTTTAATGATAGGACCACAAAGGATTGTCTCCTAAAACTGACTGGTAGTGTATTAGCACCCTCTGCTGGAGACATGGGGAGCAGCAAGCTCAATATAAAGTCCTGCTAATGACCCGGGTACAGTACTCTACATTGGTGATTTTGGTAATCTCCATGATGGAGCCAGGGTGCCCCTTCAGTACCTTTGATGTCAGCCAGGCAACCCCATAAACACCTGGCTGTGTACGTGTGTGTGCGCGCGCGCAGGGATTGATATTAAAGGTGTGCCTGTGGCTGCCACTCAGCCGAGGCGGAGAAAATAGGATTGTGCTCCATTTTTCAAGCACTGCCGTCGTTATTGACCAATCACAGTAGAAAACGTAGCCTTCACGGTGATAGGCAACAAGTGCGTCCAACAGCAGGACCAGCTAACATGCCCACTCCAGCTAACTAACATTATCAGTTTACAGAGTCACGTTTAACAAGAAAAAAATCCTTATTTACTAATCCGTTTTTTAAAAATTAATAATTCCTGTTACATTATGCCGGCCCCAGTAAATATGACCCTTGTATAGTGAAATTATTCTGACTGTATTGACAATGATAATCAGCAATTCCAGGCATTCTTGGGTTCTCAAAGTCCTAGTAGCACCATCAACATCTTTAGAGGGTTGACCCATGACAGTGCTGTACACCCAGCCCTTACCCTCCCCTCACCCTTCATGATCTGCTGCAGCTCCATCTGCAGGGTCTGGATGGCGCGGGCAGGGTGGTCTCCGGCTGTACGCTTGATGCGGTGGATGGTGAGCCGTCCGGCCGTCACTGCTGCCACGTCATCATCCTCCAGGAAGATCACACGGTTGGTGTGCTCAATCACCGCGCTGCCAGGACAACAGTGAATCCAAGTTAATGATGTTGTTAATTCCCACTTTCCTAGGAAAAAACATTCACCAAACAATTGTCTAGACTGATTCTAAAAGTACAGTTCATCCAAAAAATACATCTAATGTTGCATGAGTGGGATATGAGTAATATAGAGAATAACAAGGTGAGGAGTCTGACCTGGCATCAGAGGCAAAGTAGTACTCCACAGACTTCTTTTCCTCAGCGAAGAGCGTGTGGCAGGTGTCCTGCTCCATCCTGGGCAGAGTGGGGCAGCCCTTCTTGTCCTTACCAGCTGGGGAGATACAGTAGTGTTCTAGACATAAAACAGCTCCCGTCTGCTCATATTCCATCCTGACTCACTGATAGAGAGCAGTTACCTAATAACTTACATGATCGGTACAGGATAGGAATGTGATCTGTGGACAGCTTGTGGTCACTTTTCACCCCAATAAGTAGAGGACCTCCCCTCCTATTTACATACAAACATAAACAAGTACAATTATTACATAAAATTAAAAGATGCATGTTTAATGTATATTATTCCTTTCCAACTCAAGGAGTATGTAGAAATGCAGTAGCAGTGTACCGGGTGCCTACAGCCTCTCCTGGGTAATGGACACTCTTGAAGACCAGGACAAAAGCTCCTTCCTAGGAGAGCAGATAAAACCATGTTTATCACAAGACAGGTCAGAGGGCCTAGTTCTGGACAGTTCTGCTCTGTAGATGAACAGGCTCCTACCAGCTGCTGGGTCACTCTCTCCACCAGAGTAGCAAAGCTGAGGTCTTCACTCTCACGGTTGTCATACATGTACTTTACCAGCTTGGCAATGGTCTCTGTGTCGGTCTCAGACTCAAACTCATAACCCTTGCTCTCCTGTGGAATGGGAGAGAGTCAGTCATGGAAGTCTGATAACTCTTGCTGATAGCCTTGGCTAATGAAAAAAACTGACTGCCTTGGGAAAAAAATGGAATATGTTGAAATGTTGCTTTGCTTACCAAGAATTTCTGCAGGTCTTTGTAGTTTGTGATAATTCCATTATGAATGACAATGAACTCTAAAAAAATATATAAAAAATAAAAATACACATATACACTTTAATAATAAATGTCCCTCGTTACTCTATATAGTCAGTCAACGGGAGACTACTACATCTAGCAGAATGTGATGCCTATACAGGAGAGAGGCCCTAATAGTCCTACAAGTTTAAGAAATGTCTATGGTACTGACCGTTGCTCTTGTCAGACCTTTGTGGGTGGCTGTTGACAGGGCTGGGGGCACCATGGGTAGCCCAGCGAGTGTGGGCGATGCCAAGGTGGACATCAAACTCCACATCCATGTCCATGTCCTGCTGCTCTGTGGGGCAAACACAAACACTGTTGAAAGGCAAGCCTCATAAATCAACTGACATGTACCCAACATAAAGTCGTTCTGAGTCATTGGTATTGTAGGCATTATATTTATCTACTCAGTAAACATCCTTACTGCTGACAACAAGTCTTACTTGTGAGCTCATCATCAAGAGCCTTCACTTTTCCGGACTGCTTGATCAGCTGAATAGACCGGGCATTGGCCTCCCATTCCTTGCTGTTCCCTCCATCAATTCCAACACCTGGTAAAAAGAGTCTTATTGCTACAGAGTACACAAATATGCCTCTGTTGAGTGATTTTGTAGCGGTTATTTTACACATGCTACAGTTTGATAGCAGACAGAGCATCAATGTAAGCGTGACTAGATTGACAGACCTGCTCAAGACTAAGGCATACAGTGAGGCCAATGGACAATCATTGTTTTTAATGTTAGGAGAGAGAACAAAAACATGACTCCTGTAGATAAGCAGAATAACTGACGCCTGCCGACAGGCCTACAGTGAGAGGGGAAGGCAGCTAATAAACATGCAGACAGACCGACGCAGACAGTGTGCTGAGACAAGCCGCCTCATCTCCCTCAGCTCACCGGCAGAGTCATAGCCACGGTACTCCAGACGAAGCAGGCCTTTGAGGAGGATCTCCAGGATCTCCCGGCGAGTCCTTGGCACGTGGTAGTTCAGATAGGCAAAGATTCCTGACAGAAGGAAGGAGCAGGGAGACAGATTTCAACTAGGAAGCCAAACAATGATATACGACAAAGGAATTTCACTACAACTCTTTTAAGGGATTAAGTGAACAAATCCTAATAGTGGGTATTACCGTTTGCTTTTGGTGGTCTGTGATTAGGTCAATAGAGACCAAATAAAGCATGCATGCTTCTGTTCATATATGCCGATTGTGTCAGAAACGCTGAAGGTTCCATTGGCTAGCTAGCCTATCTTATGTAATCTGCAGGCAGTTGAATTATTGGCTTACTACAATTCACAGCAACAACTACACCAAGGATTTCTACACGTGCAAACGCTAGCACACGTAAAACATTTTAAAATGCCCTGGTGCCATTTATCATCATATAGGAATTGGAAACAATGGTTCTGTGTGTAACTACACAGTAGTTCACACACCTATCTGTTCCTGAGGGCACAGCCTGCCCTGGATGTTATCTGCAGTTTTTACATGAAAGAGAGAAGTCACCTTGAGAAATGGACAGTGGGAGACTCAGTGGAACAGGGTGTTCTAGTGTTGGGGCAATATGTTGACAGAAGGATCAGGTGCTCTAGGCTATGCTTTTGTGCAGTTCAGAACTCATCTGAGAAGAATGATACCAAATGAAAACGGTGCCATTTATTACAGACATGCCTGGCTGAACAGAGGTTGGCCTACATACCATCACCACCTGGTATGGCAACTGCTCGGCCTCCAACCGCAAGGCTCTAGAGGGTAGTGCGAACGGACCAGTACATCACTGGGGCCAAGCTTCCTGCCATCCAGGATCTATATACCAGGCAGTGTCAGAGGAAGGCCTTAAAAACTGCCAAAGACTCCAGCCACCCTAGTCATAGAATCTTCTCTCGGATACCACACGGCAAGCAGTACCGGAGCGCCAAGTCTAGGTCCAAAAGGCTTCTACCCCCAAGCAAAAAGACTCCTGAACACATCAATAAAATCAATTTAGCCTCAAATAAATAATGAAAAATGTTCAATTTGGTTTAAATCATGCAAAAACAAAGTGTTGAAGAAAGTAAAAGTGATATGTGCCATGTAAAAAAGCTAACGTTTAAGTTCCTTGCTCAGGACATGAGAACATATGAAAGCTGGTGGTTCCTTTTAACATGAGTCTTCAATATTCCCAGGTAAGATGTTTTAGGTTGTAGTTATTATAGGAATTATAGGACTATATTTCATATACCTTTGACTATTGGATGTTCTTATAGGCACTTTAGTATAGCTTCTGTCCCTCTCCTCGCTCCTACCTGGGCTCAAACCAGGAACACATCGACAACACCCACCCTCAAAGCAGCGTTACCCATGCAGAGCAAGGGTAAACAACTACTCCAAGTCTCAGAGCGAGTGATGTTTGAAACATTTATATTTACGTCATTTTTAGCAGACGCTCTTATCCAGTGCGACTTACAAACGCTGTTAGCGCGCACCCGGCTAACTAGCTAACCATTTCACATCGGTTACACCAGCCTCATCTTGGGAGTTGACAGGCTTGAAGTCATAAACAGCGCAATGCATTGCGAAGGGCTGTTTGAATGAATGCTTACGGGCCTGCTGCTGCCTACCATCGCTCAGTCAGACTGCTCTATCAAATCATAGACTTAATTATAACATAATAACACACAGAAATACAAGCCTTAGGTCATTAATATGGTCGAATCCGGAAACAATCATCTCGAAAACAAAACGTTATTCCTGTTACATTGCACAACCTTCAATGTTATGTCATACTTACGTAAAATTCTGGCAAATTAGTTCGCAACGAGCCAGGCGGCCCAAACTGTTGCATATACCCTGACTGCGTGCAATGAACGCAAAATGACACAATTTCACCTGGTTAATATTGCCTGCTAACCTGGATTTCTTTTAGCTAAATATGCAGGTTTAAAAATATATACTTCTGTGTATTGATTTTAAGAAAGGCATTGATGTTTATGGTTAGGTACAGTCATGCAACGATTGTGCTTTTTTCGCAAATGCGCTTTTGTTAAATCATCCGGTTTGGCGAAGTCGGCTGTCTTCACAGTTCGCAACGAGCCAGGCGGCCCAAACTGCTGCATATACCGTGACTCTGTTTGCAAGAGAAGTGACACATTTTCCCTAGTTAAAAGAAATTCATGTTAGCAAGCAATATTAACTAAATATGCAGGTTTAAAAATATATACTTGCGTATTGATTTTAAGAAAGGCACTGATGTTTATGGTTGGAGCAACGTGTACCTAAGCGATTATATGCAACATAGGACAGGCTAGATAAACTAGTAATATCATCAACCATGTATAGTTAACTAGTGATTATGATTGATTGATTGTTTTTTATAAGATAAGTTTAATGCTAGCTAGCAACTTACATTGGCTTCTTACTGCATTAGCGTAACAGGCAGGCTCCTTGTGGAGTGCAATGTAAAGCAGGTGGTTAGAGCGTTGGACTAGTTAACCTTAAGGTTGCAAGATTGAATCCCTGAGCTGACAAGGTAACCCACTGTTCCTAGGCTGTCATTGAAAATAAGAATGTGTTCTTAACTGACTTGCCTAGTTAAATAAAGGTAAAAAAAATACATTTTATATATATATATATGAAAAAAGAAAAATTGGCGTCCAAAAATACCAATTTCCGATTGTTATGAAATCTTGAAATCGGCCATTATTAATCGGCCATTCCGATTAATCGGTCGACCTCTAACCTGTTGTATTCAGCGCATGTGACCAATACAATTTCATAAGCCTATTTGTACGCAATTTCCTGTGCCCTGCCCCATTTTCTTCATGACAACCATCAATCACCCACATAAGCTCACAAATAGAACAATGGCATAAGGTTTCAACAAACTAGTCAAAATAAACAAACCTAAATGATGAAGGCCAAGAGACAATAGCTATTCTTAGGATAACACAATAATCAATGACAAATTCCCAATTAGATGATATAAAGGGGCGGTGATAAAATACTGACTATGTAGAGGCACTGCAAAAGGAAGCAGTGCAACAGAGCATCAATTGAGAGCAGACTGGCACAGGGGGAAATCGAGGAAGGGAGCGCGGGGGGGAGAGATCGAGGAAGGGAGCGCGGGGGAGAGATCGAGGAAGGGAGCGCGGGGGGGAGATCGAGGAAGGGAGCGCGGGGGGGGAGATCGAGGAAGGGAGCGCGGGGGGGAGATCGAGGAAGGGAGCGCGGGGGGGAGATCGAGGAAGGGAGCGCGGGGGGGAGATCGAGGAAGGGAGCGCGGGGGGGAGATCGAGGAAGGGAGCGCGGGGGGGAGATCGAGGAAGGGAGCGCGGGGGGGAGATCGAGGAAGGGAGCGCGGGGGGGAGATCGAGGAAGGGAGCGCGGGGGGGAGATCGAGGAAGGGAGCGCGGGGGGGAGATCGAGGAAGGGAGCGCGGGGGGGAGATCGAGGAAGGGAGCGCGGGGGGGAGATCGAGGAAGGGAGCGCGGGGGGGAGATCGAGGAAGGGAGCGCGGGGGGGAGATCGAGGAAGGGAGCGCGGGGGGGAGATCGAGGAAGGGAGCGCGGGGGGGAGATCGAGGAAGGGAGCGCGGGGGGGAGATCGAGGAAGGGAGCGCGGGGGGGGAGATCGAGGAAGGGAGCGCGGGGGGGAGATCGAGGAAGGGAGCGCGGGGGGGAGATCGAGGAAGGGAGCGCGGGGGGGGAGATCGAGGAAGGGAGCGCGGGGGGGAGATCGAGGAAGGGAGCGCGGGGGGGAGATCGAGGAAGGGAGCGCGGGGGGGGGATCGAGGAAGGGAGCGCGGGGGGGAGATCGAGGAAGGGAGCGCGGGGGGGAGATCGAGGAAGGGAGCGCGGGGGGGAGATCGAGGAAGGGAGCGCGGGGGGAGATCGAGGAAGGGAGCGCGGGGGGGAGATCGAGGAAGGGAGCGCGGGGGGCAGATCGAGGAAGGGAGCGCGGGGGGCAGATCGAGGAAGGTGGAGGGGGCAAATGGGTAAGGGCAAACAAGGCTCAGCTTTGTTCAGAACGAGGGTTTAACAGAGTAGGAAAAATAAGGCGCTCATAAAAATCTCAGTGCATGTCAGCATTACCACCATTATTTCCTTAGGAATTATCCTGCAGCAGTTCAGTATAAGGAGCATCTATTTGGGGAAATTTTCTGACAGAGACGACAATGTCTGATTGTCTCTTCTACTAATGGATTTCGTAGTGCTAAGTTCCCACCACCATTAAAAAGCGAATCATCCACACTATTTATACTGGTTCTGGCTGGCTATTCAAAACATAGCTGGGTGCTTCAGGAACTTGTTGTAGAGTCAGCAGATGAGAGATGATGAGTGGAGAACTAATCCATCACTATTCTAATATGCAGACACTGACAGGTTAAAAAAGTAAACACAGCTTCCCATCATTTTAAATCCCCCTACCTCATTCGAATCAATGTGACATAATCACTGTCTATTATTATCATCATCATCATCATCATCAGTACCAGTAGTGGTCTATATTCTAGCACGAAATCTAACTTTGCGCAGTGTGTGCGTTCTGCCAGTCCTGTAGCAAACTAGTATGTAACCTGATGAAAAGAAGGGTAGTTAGCCAATGGTCGCTAATGAATCCAAGTATAGAGTATAACGTGACATACGGTAACATCAATGACAGGAATTATGGAGCGATAAACTGTCAATCAAGTAGCTAACAATGGCTAGCTGGCTAGTTAACGTTAGCTAGCTACGCTAAGTTAGCTAGATACTTATTGGAAATGGGTGTGTAGCACACGGTTTACACACATCAAAACGCTTAGTCGCCCTCATGACAATTTGTCTGATAACATTGTTAGCTATAAAATATCTGATCCAGACAATTTCCAAGTTCACTTATCAAATCAATAATTTGATGTTAGTAGTTTGTTTTGTCTAGCAAACAAACTAAACTCTTTCTTTAGATGGAAGCTCAGCTGTCTGACTGAAAACATTGACATCTCCCCAAAACCAGTTCTGTGTTAATCTCACAATTTGCATGTGTAAACTGTTGAAAATATTCACCTATTTAATTTATTACATCTAGCTAACGTTACTTACCACACATGTCAGCGCTTCTCTTTCAAACTAGCTAGTTTACACCAGGCTCAGCTCAGTTCAGTGTTGCCAACTAATTTTCAGGGTAAATTGCTAGAGGCAGGTTGATTTGTTGCTAAAAGTTGCTAAATTACGTTGTGATGTCATTGCGTGATAACGTAAAACTGCATCATTACGTAGAATACACAATAAAGTTACTCAAATTGCCTGGCCATCTCGGCGAAAAATATGATTCGACATTTGTTCAAGTACAGACTCCCACTCTTTTCTGTACAATTTTGATTGAGACATGTTGATTGATGTTGTAAGTTCTGTTCAAGATCAAACATTCGTGACCAACTATATTCATTGGGTTTGGCTCGTCGAACGTGTACTACTGCTGCTGCAGTCAGCCAACAATGATTTTCAATTTGCTCAAATTGCTGCTGGCCTGCTGCTGACGTCACTCACAATGCACTTTTGCAGCCAGGCACGTGTGTTGTGACAGAGAAAATCGTTTTTGTGTCATTTAGAGGGGAAAATGCGTGCATTTTAGCGTTTGAGTCACTTTTCAAAAGTTGCTAAAAGTTCAAAATACATTTTTAAAAGTAGCAACATGTATTGCTAGGTGCTGTTTGACAAAAAAGCTGCCAGGGCAGTCTGAAAAGTTGCTAAATCTAGCAACAAAATTGCTAAATTGGCATCACTGGCTCAGTTTCTCATCTGAGTCAGATGGTCCCGCCCCCTTTAAATACCATTGAATGGGATCCAAGTAGCCTCAGCAGGCTTCCCTTATTGGTGCAACGGCTGTCAACCCCGAATTTTACCGCCTACGCACTCACCCTGACATAGCAGCAGGATGGAGATAGGATATCCGTGGGCGCGAGTGAGGAGATGGAAAGTAAATTTGTGAAGTGTCAACCAACCAACCAATATTTATTGGTGGCTATATTATCGTAAAAAATCATGAAAAGAAACATTTGCTTTTTTGGTCTTAATATAAGGTTTAGGTTAGACATAAGATTAGCAGTGTGGTTAAGGTTAGTTTTAAAATCACATTTAAAAATAAAATAAAACATTGAATAGGCGGGGTTTATGTCTGTGGTTGTGGTAACTAGTGACAACCGTATTTATTCAAAATAACCATATTTATTCCCAGTTTAGTTTGATAAAATGTTTGTGTGTCACCATATTCGTTTGTTACTTTACATCTGCCTTATTTTAACAGACCGTGGACTGCACTGAAATGTGTTAGTGGATGATAAATTCCTAACAAAAATGTATAATTTATAGAGGTTTTTAATGACTTATTATACATTCACATACTAGTAACAAAATTAAAAAACAACTCAAACTCAAGCTTTCCTCCAGACCACACTATCTGTGCACCATTTCCCTTCAGGTTGACAGATTATTTGGTTGCCAATTTCAAATCACATCAAACTGTCACATGCGCCGAATATAACATGTGTAGACCTTACTTACCAACAGTGCAGTTCAAGAAAGAACTGCATTCAGGGCATTCAAGAAAATAATTTCATACTTAATTCAATGCATTTTATTTATTTACATTATACAGTGCACATTTGTGTTTTATATGGATGGAGTTGTGCTTTTTTAAAGGTTCAGTGCAGTCAAAATGTATATATTGAACAACAGCTGATGAACCAAACACTGTAAAGGAGTGAAACAATTTTATCAGTGTTAGTTCCTGATAGCTGCTGGTTGAAAATACAATCTACACAGGACCTTCTAATCAGCAGGTTTGCATGTGTGTGAGTTTCGGCTTTCCATGGTGACATCACCATGCTGTAAATTAATAGACCAATAAAGAGTTCCAAACCTCTCTGACAATGACAGCTAATTCTCCATTCTCCCCTTTGCAAAATCCTTACTTGAAATGTAGTTTTTTGCTAAAAAGCTATTTTGCCCATTTGAATGGAAATCTTTTACAGTAAGGTACTTAATTGTTACCCAGAAATGAGTTGATATTGATATACAAACGGCTGCATTGGGCCTGTAATAACCAATACTTACTGAGTTATATGGTGTGATAATACTAGAAACTCTAATAAATAAATCGTCAGACAAAAGTTGAAGCTGGAATCCTTCACCTTGGAAGCCTGTCAAAGCAAGCAGCAGGACAAAGACACTACTTCTTACCCACTGAAACGCATAGCTAGAATGACTTAACAGCTGACAATCTCTGAAAACTGCTATGAAGTTCAACGAGAAATCTCTCCAAATAACCCTGCAGTTAGTCTTTTACCACTGCTGTGCTTTAGACAGGACTCTACGATGCTTATTAATCCGCTATAGGATGGAGTCAGGAGTGGGTGCTGGAGGGGAGAGGGTAAGAAGAATGTCTGTAGTCAGTAATTTCCATTGGACTCAGCCTTGGACAACTTCCTCTTGCTCATCCTTCACCTGGGAAAGAACATGACATGTTAGGTTAGTCTTGTGAAATCGAGAACTGGACCGACAGGCAATCATGAATCATCTCAAATTCCGCAAGTTATTTTGTACAGGGTACAAACCTGCTCTACCCCTTCCACTTCAGGGACATAGAACTGCAACATATTCTGGATGCCACTCTTCAGTGTGACCATGGAGCTGGGGCAACTGGTGCAGGAGCCCTGCAGCTTCAGCTTCACAGTGCCATCCTCAAAGCCGCAATACAGGACATCACCATCCTCCTGCACTGTGGGCCTGGAGGAAGCCACATGAGTTAAGAGTGATACATACTGATACTGCAATGAGCAAAGAGACACTTCTGACAACAGGGAGATGTCAGAAAAAGGCTAAATACAACAACTAATAATACCTGATTCGGGTATCCAGAAGCTCTTTGATCATAGTAATCACCTCATCATCACCATCTGAGGGTGCTGTGAAGACAAAGGGAACAGTTCATGCAAACATATACTTACAGAACTTACAGTGCCTTCGGAAAGTATTCAGCCCACTTGAAATTATCCACATTTTGTTACAGCCTTGTGGCTCAGTTGGTAGAGCATGGTGTTTGCAACGCCAGGGTTGTGGGTTCGATTCCCACAGGGGACCAGTACGCGGGGGAAAAATTTATGAAATGTATGCATTCACTACTGTAAGTCGCTCTGGATAAGAGCGTCTGCTAAATGACTAAAATGTAAACGTAAAATGAATTATTATAAAAAAAATGTACCTCATCTATCTACACACAATACCCCATAATGACAAACTAAAAACAGGTTAAGAAATGTTAGCAAATTTATTAAATATACATCACATTTACATTAGTAATCAGACCCTTTACTCAGTACTTTGTTGAAGCACCTTAGGCAGCAATTACAGCCTAGAGTCTTCTTGGGTATGACACTACAAGCTTGGCACACCTGTATTTGGGGACTTCCTCACATTCTTCTCTGCAGATCTTCTCAAGCTCTGTCAGGTTGGATGGGAAGCGTCGCTGCGCAGCCATTTTCAGGTCTCTCCAGAGATGTTCGATCAGGTTCAAATCCAGGCTCTGGCTGGGCCACTCAAGGACATTCAGAGACGGGTCCCGAAGCCACTCCTGCATTGTTTTTGCTGTATCCTTAGGGTTGTTGTCCTGTTGGAAGGTGAACCATCGCCCCAGTCTGAGGTCCTGAGCGCCCTGGAGCAAGTTTTCATCAAGGATCTCTGTACTTTGCTCTATTGATCTTTGCCTCAATCCCGACTAGACTCCCAGTCCCTGCCACCAAAAAACATACATACAGCATGATGCTGCCACCACCACGTTTCACCGTAGGGATGGTGCCAGGATTCCTCCAGATGTGATGCTTCGCATTCAGGCCAAAGAGTTGAATCATGGTTTCATCATATAAGAGAAACCTGTTTCTCATGGTCTGAGTCTTTAGGTGCCTTTTGGCAAACTGCAAGCAGGCAGTCATGTGCCTTTTACTGAGGAGTGGCTTCCATCTAGCCACGCCCATAAAGGCCTGATTGGTGGAGTGCTGCAGAGATGGTGGTCCTTCAGGAAGGTTCTCCCATCTCCACCGAGGAACTCTGGAGCTCTGTCAAAGTGACCATCAGGTTCTTGGTAATCTCCATGACCAAGGCACTTCTCCCTCGATTGCTCAGTTGGGCCAGGCAGCCAGCTCTAGGAATAACCTTGGCGGTTCCAAACTTCTTCCATTTAAGAATGACGGAGGCCACTGTGTTTTTGGGGACCTTCAATGCGGCATACATTTTTTTGGTACCCTTCTCTAGATCTGTGCCTTGACCCAATCCTGTCTCAGAGCTCTATGAACAATTACTTTGACCTCATGGCTTGGTTTTTGCTCTGACATGCACCAACTGTGGGACCATCTATAGACAGGTGTGTACCTTTCCAAATCAATGGAAACAGGATGTACCTGAGCTCAATTTGGAGTCTCATAGCAAAGGGTCTGAATACTTACAGTACAAGTCAAAAGTTGACACCTTCTATTTATTATTACTATTTTCTACATTGTACAATAATAGTGAAGATATCAAAACTATGAAATAACACCTATGGAATCATGTAGTAACCAAAAGTGTGTTGAACAAAATAAAATATATTTTATGAGATTCTTCAAAGTAGCCACCCTTTGACAAATTTGCATACTCTTGGCATTCTCTCAACCAGCTTCACCTGGAATGCTTTTCAAACAGTCTTGAAGGAGTTCCCACATACAGTATGCCGAGCACTTGTTGGCTGCTTTTCCTTCACTCTGCAGTCCAACTCATTCCACACCATCTCAATTGGGTTGTTGTCGGGTGATTGTGGAGGCCAAGTCATCCGATGCAGCACTGCCTCTCCATTCTTGGTTAAAAAGTCCTTACACAGCATGGAGGTGTGTTGGGTCATTGTCCTGTTGAAAAACAAATGATAGTCCCACTAAGCCCAAACCAGATGAGATGGCGTACTGAAGCAGAATGCTGTGGTTACCATGCTGGTTAAGTGTGCCTTGAATTCTAAATATACTGCTCAAAAAAATAAAGGGAACACTTAAACAACACATCCTAGATCTGAATGAAATATTTTTTCTTTACATAGTTGAATGTGCTGACAACAAAATCACACAAAAATAATCAATGGAAATCCAATTTATCAACCCATGGAGGTCTGGATTTGGAGTCACACTCAAAATTAAAGTGGAAAACCACACTACAGGCTGATCCAACTTTGATGTAATGTCCTTAAAACAAGTCAAAATGAGGCTCAGTAGTGTGTGTGGCCTCCACGTGTCTGTATGACCTCCCTACAACGCCTAGGCATGCTCCTGATGAGGTGGCGGATGGTCTCCTGAGGGATCTCCTCCCAGACCTGGACTAAAGCATCCGCCAACTCCTGGACAGTCTGTGGTGCAACGTGGCATTGGTGGATGGAGCGAGACATGATGTCCCAGATGTGATCAATTGGATTCAGGTCTGAGGAACGGGCGGGCCAGTCCATAGCATCAATGCCTTCCTCTTGCAGGAACTGCTGACACACTCCAGCCACATGAGGTCTAGCATTGTCTTGCATTAGGAGGAACCCAGGGCCAACCGCATCAGCATATGGTCTCACAAGGGGTCTGAGGATCTCATCTCAGTACCTAATGGCAGTCAGGCTCCTCTGGCGAGCACATGGAGGGCTGTGTGGCCCACCAAATAAATGCCACCCCACACCATGACTGACCCACCGCCAAACCGGTCATGCTGGAGGATGTTGCAGGCAGCAGAACGTTCTCCACGGCGTCTCCAGACTGTCACGTGCTCAGTGTGAACCTGCTTTCATCTGTGAAGAGCACAGGGCGCCAGTGGCGAATTTGCCAATCTTGGTGTTCTCTGGCAAATGCCAAACGTCCTGCACGGTGTTGGGCTGTAAGCACAACCCCCACATGTGGACGTCGGGCCCTCATACCAGCCTCATGGAGTCTGTTTCTGACCGTTTGAGCAGACACATGCACATTTGTGGCCTGCTGGAGGTCATTTTGCAGGGCTCTGGCAGTGCTTCTCCTGCTCCTCCTTGCACAAAGGCGGAGGTAGCGGTCCTGCTGCTGGGTTGTTGCCATCCTACGGCCTCCTCCACGTCTCCTGATGTACTGGCCTGTCTCCTGGAAGCGCCTCCATGCTCTGGACACTACGCTGACAGACACAGCAAACCTTCTTGCCACAGCTCGCATTGATGTGCCATCCTGGATGAGCTGCACTACCTGTGCCACTTGTGTGGGTTGTAGACTCCGTCTCATGCTACCACTAGAGTGAAAGCACCGCCAGCATTCAAGTGACCAAAACATCAGCCAGGAAGCATAGGAACTGAGAAGTGGTCTGTGGTCCCCACCTGCAGAACCACTCCCTTATTGGGGGTGTCTTGCTAATTGCCTATAATTTCCACCTGTTGTCTATTCCATTTGCACAACAGCATGTGAAATTTATTGTCAATCAGTGTTGCTTCCTAAGTGGACACTTTGATTTCACAAGAAGTGTGATTGAGTTACGTTGTGTTGTTTGTGTTCCCTTTATTTTTTTGAGCAGTGTAAATCACAATGTCACCAGCAAAGCACCTCCACACCATCACATTTCCATGCTTCACGGTGGGAACCACACATGCGGAGATCATACGTTCACCTACTCTGCTTCTCACAAAGACACAGCGGTTGGAACCAAAAATAGAAAATGTGGACACATCAGACCAAAACACAGATTTCCACGCGTCTAATGTCCATTGCTCGTGTTTCTTGGCCCAAGCAAGTCTCTTCTTCTTATTGGTGTCCTTTAGTGGTTTGTTTGCAGCAATTTGACTATGAAGGCCTAATTCACGCAGTCTCCTCTGAACAGTTGACGTTGAGATGTGTCTGTTACTTTAACTCTGAAGCATTTATTTGGGATGCAATTTCTGAGGCTGGTAACTCTAATGAACTTATCCCCTGCAGCAGAGGTAAGTCTGGGTCTTCCTTTCCAGTTGCGGTCTTCATGAGAGCTAGTTTCATCATAGCGCTTGATGGTTTTTGCGACTGCACTTGAAGAAACGTTCAAAGTTCTTGACATTTTCCAGATTGACTGACCTTCGTGTCTTAAATTAAGTATGGACTGTTGTTTCTCTTTTCTTATTTGAGCTGTTCTTGCCATAACATGGACTTGGTCTTTTACCAAATAGGGCTATCTTCTGTATACCACCCCTACCTTGTCACAACACAACTGATCAAAATAAAAACATGATTAACTTATTTACCTAAGTACTCAGACCCTTTGCTATGAGACTCGAAATTCAGCTCAGAAGCATCCTGTTCCTATTTATCATACTTGAGATGTTTCTCTAACTTGGAGTCCACCTGTGGTAAATTCAATTGATTGGACAATATTTGGAAAGGTACACACACCAGTCTATATAAGGTCCCACAGTTGACAGTGCATGTCAGAGCAAAAACCAAGCCATGAGGTCCAAGGAATTGTCCATAGAGCTCAGAGACAGGATTGTGGGTTTGTATATGTGTGTATTTCAGGAAATGGCTTCCTGAAGTCCTAAGCAGCTGATTGGTCGGCCCCATTGATGATTGGAGCTCTGACCCCGCCCTCTCGTCAGGAGATGCAGCTGTTTTCAATTACCGACTCCTGCAGCTTTAAAAGCTAGAGTTTCTTTGTTAGGAGGCGGGAGCTTCTGGGTATGTCCACAAAAAACCCTCTCACCGGACTTTTGAGTTTGCTAGGGACAAAGAGTCTCTGTTTAATCGCTGGTGTTCAACCAGCAAAGCTAACACCTTTGCTGATATTCGGGAGTTGATGCTGTTGGAGGATTTTAAAAGCAACCTCCCTGATAGAATTGTAGTTATTTTAAATGAACAGAAAGTGGCGACATTGGCCCAGGCAGCAGTGTTGGCAGATGTGTATGCTTTGACTCACAAGACTGTCTTTGATGCGCCTCGTTTTGAAGGCCGAACGATTACATCATCATTGCCTCGATCGGGTCGCTTTTCCTCCGACGACCCTAAGCCTTTTCACGAAATCTGTGAATGTTTTTACTGTCACCAAAAGGGTCACGTGATTGCGGACTGCCCGGTTTTGAAAAATAAACAAACAGTCCCTGTCACCATCCCCTAAATTGAAAAGCGTGGGTTTAGTCCAGTCTTTGGCTCGTCTGTTGGACCAAGTTATTGATTCAGCATTTAGGAAACCGGATCCTATCTATGCTCCGTTTATCTCTGCCGGTTGTGTTTCCTTAACTGGAGAACAAGCGGATCAAAAGCACATACAAATCTTACGAGACACCGGGGCGGTGCAGTCAGTAATCGTTACTGATGCTTTACCCTGGTCTCCTGAAACGTATATGTCATATTACAGGGTATAGAGACAAAAACCATACCTGTACCATTAAACTGGGTCCACTTAGTGTCAGACTTGGTATCAGGACGTTTCCGTGTTGGTGTAGTGTCTACACTGTGAGTAAAAGGAGTCACATTGCTACTAGGGAACGATATCGCTGGTGGTAACATCACTCCTGTGTTAGAGGTAGTAGACAACCCAGAAATCAAAACTACAGATGATAAATTGGTTCAAGCATTTCCCCATGTTTTTCTTGCTTGTGTGTTAACAAGGGCACAACCTCACAAGCTAGGAGATGTGGAGGATTTGGCTAGTTCCATTTTTGAGAAGGTTGAAGTAGAAGACAATGCACCGAGTATTCCTTCTGCAAGGCCGATAGTTTTTACAGGGGTAAAAACCAAGGTTAAAGCAAGGTTAAAGCGAAATCGCGCACAACTACATGATATTCTTTTGTCCTTCACCTCCGACAAGGTGATTGAATGTCAAAAAGGAGACACCAGTCTTCGGAAGTGTTTTGCTTCGGTAATTTTCACTATGGAAGCTAAAACTAAAGAGACCGCCTACTTTATGGAAGCAGGAGTTTTGATGCGTAAATGGGCAGCTCATGACACCGTTAGTGACTGGAGTGAAGTGTGTCAAGTGATTGTTCCTTCACCGTTCCGACAGCAGGTGCTCTCACTCGCCCATGACCAGGCGTGGTCCGGACATTTGGGCATCACGAAGACTTATAACCGAATCCTTCGACATTTTTTTCAGGCCGGGTTTGAAGCCTGACGTTGTCCACTTTTGTAAAACATGTCATTATGTCAACTCACTGAGAAAGCGAATCAAACAGTTCCTTGTGCGGCGCCCTGCCCAATTCCTGTGGTGGGGGAACCGTTTGAACGAGTGATAATCAATTGTGTAGGTCTGTTGCCGAAAACCAGGTCAGGTAACCAGTTCTTACTAACAATAATGTGCAGTGCTACTCGCTACCCAGAGGCTATCACTCTCCGTACTATAAACGGCCAAGACTGTGGTGATGGCACTAGTGAAGTTCTTCTCTACGTTTGGACTCACTAAAGTAATCCAAATTGATCAGGGAACAAACTTTGTCAAAACTGTTCTCAAATGTGTTAAAGACTGTATTTCCCATCAGGTCTCCAGTCCATATCATCCAGAGAGTCAAGGGGCCCTCGGACGCTGGCATCAGACGCTAAAGGCGATGCTACGCAAGTATTGCATGGATACCAGTACCAATTGGGATGAGGGGGTGCCCTTTGTCCTATTTGCTATCAGGGAAACAATACAGGAGTCCTTAGGGTTCAGCCCTGCTGACCTTGTGTTTGGACACACCCTACGGGGTCCGCAAAAAGTTAAGGAGCATATCATATCTCCTACACCCAGTAGCGCCCCTAAAAATGTGTTGGATTATGTCAGTAAGATGCGGGAGACTGCACGCCGCATGTGCGTTAGCCCAAAAGTCTCTCTCCTCGTCTCAAAAACGCATGAAGTTACATTATGACAAAGATGCTCTTGGCCGTTCTTTTGCACCAGGGGATCAAGTTCTTGTTTTGTTGCCAATCCCTGGCTCATCTCTGTCGGCACGTTTTTCTGGGCCATATCTTGTGGAAAAGAAACTCTGTGACACCAATTATGTGATAAAGACCCCAGATCATAGGTGTTCTTCCCGTGTGTGTCATTAACATGCTGAAAGCATATTATATACGTGACTCTCCACATAGCTCCTCAGGTAAGCAGGTCCAGCTCTCCGTCTCCAGTGTGGCTGCGGTGGTGCTGAAGCCTGGCTGGGACCTAGAAGAGGATAAGGAGGATGGGTTGGAGTTACGCCATACATTACAGCAGTGTGAACGCTTATGTAATTCGGCGATGCTGAAAAAGTTAACCCCTCAAATGGAACATTTGGATAACAATCAAACTAATGATCTTATCCTATTGATAAATAGTTTTCTCAATGTGTTTCAGGACGTTCCAAGTCGCACGTCCATCTTGGAACATGACGTGGATGTGGGGAATAATGCTCCTATACGTCAGCATCCGTACCGGGTTATTGCTAAGCAAAGGGAGGTAATGAAAAGTGAGGTAGCTTATTTATTACAGAATGACATGGCAAAACCCAGTAACAGCTCCTGGAGTTCCCCGTGTATTCTCGTTCCGAAGGCTGACGGTATGTCCCGCTTATGTATGGACTATCGTCGCATAAATGCCATTACGAAGTCTGATTATTTCCTCTACCTCGCTTAGATGACCGCATTGATAGAATTGGCTCTGCTGCATAGTAAGTTAGATTTGCTAAAAGGTTATTGGCAGGTGCCTCTGACCTCTCGAGCTTCTGACATCTTGGCTTTCGTTACGCCTGATAACTTCGTACAATACAATGTGATGCCCTTTGGAATGGGTAATGCACCTGCTACTTTTCAGCGCCTAGTTAACATTGTGTTCGCAGATGTTCCAAATTGTACTGCTTACCTTGACGATGTGGTGATTCATTTGTCTACTTGGTCTGATCATCTCACCACCTTGAAAAGTGCGTTTCAGCAGCTGAAGAATGCTTCTTTATCCCTCAATTTGGCCAAGTGTGAGTTTGGGAAGGCTACTGTGAAACTTAGGGAAGCAGGTGGGACGAGGTCGAGTGTGCCTAGTAACTGGCAAAGTGGAAGCAATTGTTGCTTTTCCTGCTCCCACGACTCCCCGCCAGTTTCGCAGATTCCTGGGGATGGTAGGGTACTATCGTACTTTCTGTAAGAATATTTAGACGGTAGTAGCTCTCCTTACATCTCTGCTTAGTCCCAAAGTACCATTTAAGTGGTCCCAGGACTGTAACTATGCTTTTGAGTCCGCCAAAGAGCTACTTTGTAGTGCCCCTGTGCTTGCCACCCCAACTTTGACAAGCCTTTTAAGTTGGAGGTTGACGCTAGTATAGTGGGGGTGGGTGCGGTTCTTTTGCAGGAAGATGAAGAGGGAGTGGATCGGCCCGTCAGTTTCTTCTCCCATAAGTTCAACTCGTGTCAGTCAAGGTACTCCACCATTGAACAAGATACACTGGCTTTATTGCTAGCCTTACAGTTTTTTGAAGTATATGTGGGCTCCAGTGCCTTGCCTATACTGGTCTTCACGGACCATAATCCTTTAGTGTTTTTGAAGCAAATGTACAAATCAGAACCGCCACCTTATGCGGTGGGCTCTGATTGTATCCTTGTACAATGTACAGATTCAATATGTGAAGGTTTCGGCGAATGTGGTCGCTGATGCTCCATCACGGGTTTAGTAACTAGGGATGCGTGTTGGGTTTTGTTATTGCAAACTGGAAGTTTGCATGTTTTGGGGTGGGTGTGTTACGTTCCCAAGTTTCTGTGTTGTGGGTTTGTATTTCAGGAAATGGCTTCCTGAAGTCCTAAGCAGCTGATTGGTTGGCCCAATTGATGATTGGAGCTCTGACCCCACCCGCTCGTCAGGAGATACAGCTGTTTTCAATTACTGACTCCTGCAGCTTTAAAAGAGAGTTTCTTTGTTAGGAGGGAGCTTCTGGGTATGTCCTGTGTTGGTTGTTGCTCAGAGAGAGCTTCTTGGTATGTCCTGTGTTTCGTTGTTGGTCTGTATGAATTTTTGTAACGTATTTTGTAGCCGGTCCTGCTGACGTTTGTGTATGCCATAGGACTGTTTTTGATTAGTGAAATTGTTCACTTTAAGTTTGTATTGTTCTGTTTCATTTGTTCCCGGGGGGGAAGGCACCTTGGGAGTGCTTAGGCAAGAAGCCTGCGGGCATGCATATACCCGTAGTATGTACTGTCTTTGCACACTAGGTAAGACCTGGGCGGACCATGCCCTGTATTTTGGTTAGTGCGCCAGTTGGTGCTAGTTAGGTAAGTTGTGGGTGGGTAGGGAGGAGAGGGGGCTCTAACTTTTTTACTTTCTTTGCTTCCGTCCAGCCCCTTTTCCCCAAATTACTGTGTGAAGGAAGGAAAAATTCCCTGTTAACGGTAATATATATTCGGCCTCTGTCATCCTTACCTGCACCTGCAGTCACATACCTCTTTCACTCCACGGGGAATTGAGTGTAGCAAGGTGTTGCGTTCCCTCTTCCAAAAGGCGTGCTTAACAATCCCTATAGTGAAGCATGGTGTTAGCATCCTGTTGTGTGGATGTTTTTCAGCAGCAGGGACTGGTCAGGACTGAGGGAAAGATGAACGGAGAAAAGTACAGAGATCCTTGATAACCTCCTCCAGAGAGCTCAGGACCTAAAACTGGGGTGAAGGTTCACCTTCCAACAGGACAACAACCTTGAATGGTCCAGCCAGAGCCCGGTCTTGAACCCGATCAAGCATCTCTGGAGAGACCTGAAAATAGCTGTGCACCAACGTACCCCATCTAACATGACAGACCTTGAGAGGATCTGCTGAGAAGAATGGGAAACTCCAAATATAGGTGCGCCATGCTTGTAGCATCATACCCAAGAAGACGCGAGGCTATCACTGCCTAAGGTGCTTCAAAGTCCTGAATACTTATGTAAAAGTGATTTTAGTTTTGAATTTAATAAATCCATTAATTTCTAAACCTGTTTTTGCTTTGCCATTATGGGGCATTGTGTGTAGATTGAGGAGGGGGGGGGGAGAACTAATCAATTTTAGAATAAGGCTGTAACGTAACAAAATGTGGAGAAAGTCAAGGGGTCTGAACTTTCCGAATGTCATTTTTCTTACATGCTGACCGCTCGCGATGGTTGCAAAATTAATGTACACATGTTATTCAATCATTGAACCCACACTGCTCACGCATCTGCATGGCCAGGCACTAAATTAGAAATTGGATCCATTTGTGATGCTCAACGCGCTGCAAGTCCAGCCTCATCGGTTTTAAGGAGCATATACCCACATGGGTGATTCTAAGATTAACTGAGGTCCTCACTCCAGTGTTGGTTGTAGTAATGCACAGTAAAGTTAGTTGCCAACCGTCATATAAAGTCCAAAGAAAAAGCCTGAAGGAGATGAGAAACAAATTCGTTTTTTCCGAGGATTAATTGTCGGCGTAGTGGACCTTGTGCATTTCAGGTAAAACAAACCAATGTTTATATCCCAGGACAAATTAGCTAGCAACAGCAAGCTAGCTTGCTAAATTGCCATAAATGTTTAATGCTTTTTGACTTGTCCCCAAATTAATAATTGGTTCAGAGTTGATATTTCAACCTGCGTGTCCTAATCACTTCTGGTGTGGGTTAACAAAATCAACGTGCGCACGTCCGGCTTAGTCAGCATGTTACTTTTAACTCTGCATTGTCGGGAAAGGGCTCTTAAGTAAGCATTTCACAGTGAAGTCTATACCGGTTGTATTCGGAGCATGTGACATAACATTTGATTTAAATGACTGTAAATCTTACCTTGGTTATGGTAATGAAGTCAGTACCCAAAAAGACACCCTTGACACCATAGATTCTAAATAGTTGCCTGAAGAAATAATGTTGCCCAAGATAAGTTAGGGCTGTAACAAGATGTTCATCAGACTGCTTGTTTCTTTCAAATGTGTAAAATAGTTTTATCCCATATTGGAAGGCATGGTTTCAGTAGCCTAAGTCATTAACCTAGTGAGGGGTGAGCAATAGGCGTCCCGGGGTGCAGCAAAATCCATTGTTCCTTGTTCGAGGACCATGCGACCTGGCAGAAACTTCAAGCTGTTTGGGTTGGGAGTGTCTTGAGTCTGAATGAGCGGCACAATACTGTCAATCATTTTTGCTATTGTGGTGCTACAACACGTTATAGAGATTTACATTAGTGCCTTCAGAAAGTATTCATACCCCTTGACTTATTCCACTTTGTTGCGTTACATCCGAAATTCAAAATGGATTAGATACTTTTTCCTCACTCACCGACACCCCATAATGACAAAGTGAAGATGTTTTGACATTTTTGCAAATGTTAAATGAAATATCAAATTTACATAAAATTGACTCGGGTGTGAATTCTTTAATTTTACCTTTATTTAACTAGGCATGTCAGTTAACAAATTCTTATTTTCAATGACGGCCTAGGAACAGGGGTAGAACGACAGATGCTTTCAATGGTGGCAGTGGCCATCTCCTTGTGACAACAATGTTGAGTGGAGTCCAATGCAGTCCAGCATACTGATATGCACGCACAGCAAGGCTTAAGAAAAAACATTTTGAGCAGGTTAAATTCGGATAAATGGATCACCAGGATCAACCATGCTAAATAAAAACAGTCACGCAAGATTGTAGATAATCTGATTAGTCACATGTAACATTTGAGTACCACATGCTGACAATGAACAATTCAATTTGATGTAATGTGGACAGAAACGTTACTTCCAAAAACCCATTATGAAAATATTCCTGTGATCAAACTCCCACTGCATCATTAGGCAAGTAGGAATATTGTGCTGACTGGGCTGGTGTATTTCCACCAGTGAGAGGCAAGCTGAGCAACTAGCTAGCTATAAATAATAATGTTCTATTAAACCAGTTAAAAGGTATAACAGTTGCAATATAATTGAACTGTAGATGGAGCTACAATAATCACTTTAGCGCACTAGTCTCATATCTGCGTCAGTCCTCGACTTAGGTTATGAAACTGTTAAGAGCTAGCTGCTTACTTACTAATTAGTTGAGGAACACAAAGTGATAGAAATAACGTGAAAACATGCATTCCTACAGCTCATAGATATCTTCAGTACTCAACGAATCCACAGAGAGGAAAACGTACGGACTTGAAATTCTTAGAGATACCTGACCTGCTTGTAAGTCGCCATGTTTCTAAACAGTGACTCAATTTCCGTAAACTCTGCTGAGGGCGGAAACCGTCCTTGTGTTTTTATGTAAGCAAAGTGTATGCCTTCCTATATGATACACAACCACAAGGTAGATGAAAGGTGCATTTTATAACATTCATTACATATGGGTGTGTCTCATGATGATAAACAAATGCAACAAATTAAAACTATTAAATTGACTTGTTTTGCATTCATTTATTGATCTTTACATAAGGACATACAACAAATGTGTTCATCAAATACAAGCTTTGCATGACAAGTATTTTGATATGGGTGCTTTTAGGTTTCAGCAGGTGAGGCTTGCTGTATAAACCAGCCACTTCTTTCCTATACTAGTCAGTCAGTCATAAATCAAAGACTTGATATTACGTTCAGGAATTGACCTACAAAATAACGATTTTAACAACTAAGCTTCACACAACAGCATTGCTGGGAATTAGCTGGCAAACAAATGTTAGTCAGCCGGAAGACAGTTAAATAAAATTCAATTTCAACTTACTCTGTCGATTGTCTGTAGGCTTAGTCTTTATGCAGGGGGAATTAAAGAACATTAATTTAACGTATAATTAAAAAGCATTTTCAAACGTGGGTCTTTGTAGACCCGTGCAGTTCCTTGGAGGTCAAAACCCTCTCCGCTTACCTCATGTCAAAATAAAAGTCGCCCACAAGTTCGTGCTTTTTGTGTGTGCAGGTGTGGCGCACTTGCGGGAATTTTATTTTGACATGAGGTAAGCGGGTCTACTACAACATACCCACGTTTGGAAAGTTTTTAAATGCATGTTCTATTAGATGTTTGTTTTTGCATAATAACCAACCCTATGGACAATTGGCAGAGTAAATTACAATTTATCTAACTTCTGGCTGACTACTCGTTTTTTTGCAAGCTAATTCCTACCAACGCTACTGTGTAAATACTTTAGTTGCTAAAATAAACTATTGTAGAGTAAATTATAATTACTGCTGATGTAGTGTGCATTCTTCATTTGCACTGCAGATTAATTAACATGTACAAGTATTGTACAAAGTAAATCAAAGATTTTTTAAACTATTTTTAAGACAGCGGTTCTTACTTTGGATCAAGTAGTTTAAAACCTCTGTATTGGTCCCCACCATGACCAGGTAAAATGCAGAGTCGTGGATAGCAAACATTGAAAAGTGCTTCAAGATTATTGAATAGTCAGCAGAAGACCATATCAGCATTTCATATGGCTATGGAGAAAAGAAAAACAGAAGGAATACAACATCTGGTGTAGAAGCGCAAAAAGGTAACCCTTACGGGTTTATGATGAAACCATGTGTTGACCATTTACTTGGAAGTGTATTTTTAGCATGTGTAGGTAGGTGTCTGACGCCACAAGTGAAAGTTATGGTTCAACTGTGTTTCGCTTGAGGTGCTTGACAAGGGTTGTAGTTATTCTGGCATGTTCTGCTAGGGGGTGCTGATTCTAAAAAGGTAGAAATAGTGTGAGGTGCCATCGGTCTAAACTAAAGCCTTGTTCACACTGGTAGTTTGAAATGACTCAAATCCTATTTTTCGGCATATCCAATTCTAATCTTTTATTTTTCCTGCAGTCTGAACAGCCAAAAAGCACATGAAATCATATTTCAAGCCACATTTGTAACCACCTTCATAGGTGGTTTGAAATCAAATACAAATCAGATTCCTGTCCATGCGAATTAAGTCTGAACGGTCAAATCTAATTTGCCCTCAAGTGGTATTTACTGTTATTTGGCATATCTTGTTACTTGCTAGCTACTCTTGACATGACAAGAATGTGGTAGCTAACTAGCCTGTTGTTTACAAACAAATGAGTAAATGTACTAGAAAGCTAAACAGCTACCTAGCTGACTGCCGTGGCTAGCCAAAAATGACTTTTGAAAGTTGGTTCATCTTATATCCTTTGCAGCTCTAAAAGTATTCCTACATTATGATTAACATTCAAAGCAACGGGAATTGTTAATGGCAGGCTTACATGCAGTAAATGAGGTGATTCTACTTGTGTGTATGTACTGACATGTATGTGTAACTGATACATTTATAAACATTAACATGTAGTGTATGTAAATTGTAAATGTATTTTTCGTTATGTTATGTGTCGGACCCCAGTAAGACTAGGTGTTGCCATTGGCGTCGGCTAAAGGGGATCCTAATAAATCAAATAAAATGTGGGATCTTGCCCCCCCCCCCCCCTTCCATTGTTTTGGTCGAATTCCATTGATCTCTTTACTGCATCTATTGTTGTCACCTTAGCTTGCTAAATAACTTCTGAGTGATAGGAAGCACGAGCACCACCAATCACTCTATACCACTGCACATACACACTTGCACAGCCATGTCAGGAAATGACTGCTATCTGAACACATGCTCACTTGTAACTTGCTGTTTGGACAGTCAGTATTCCAAAACAGATTTGAAAAACTAAAATGATTTGAGCATTAAGGCCTGCAGTGTGAAGACTTAACAACTACATCACATTTACAAATCTTGAATCGGTGACTCAAGTGCAGGTATAATGTAGAAGTGCGGATTGAGAACATGATTGTGAATGTATAGAGTTCCAGTGAAGGTAGTATTAGAAGTAGATGCTGATTGGGAGTGTAGCGGAGGTGCTGATTGGGAGTGACTTTGCCGACAGTGCTGATTGTGAGAGTGGAGGACTTAAGGCTTCACTTCTACAGCATTACCAACCTGCTCAGTCCAAAATTAAAGTAAACCAACAAACTTAAATACAGCAGAGGCACCCACAAGAAAGGACAAGCGTAAGGAGAAACTCTGACCTTTTACCTCTAAGGTATGTTCTGTACTGTATGCCCTGCATGTAGATACATAAGGCTGATTTTTGCAGCACTGACGGTCACGTGACCATGTAAAACAACTAGTGACTAAGAAAGCAATCGGTGGAGGACAAAAAAGGCTAAAACTCATACATTACTACCTGACATGTGCAACATAATCCAGCATCTGATTAACATTATTATACATGATCAAATATGACAGCACTGCTAGAGGTACATTTAACCTACCTAGTAAGAAGTGTACACCACTCAATGGGCTAAAATGGTCATCAGATTACTTCCAAAATATCAGACGTATAAGACACAGAGGAACCACTAAAGGAGGCCTTCCTATGGCCCTGTAAGTGGATAACCCCTGGATGAGTAGAGGAATGGTAGTGACATCATCACCCTGAGAGACCAGGGCTGTCATGGGAATCCTTACTGGCCCTCACAGAGCAATGGGGAATGGACTAAGTATAAGAGCAGAGGGTCAAATTTGAGCGGTTGAGCCCAGAACGGGATATACAGTATACAGTTGAAGTCGGAAGTTTACATACACTTAGGTTGGGGTCATAAAAGCAAATTTTTCAACCACTCCACAAATTTCTTGTTAAAAAACTATAGTTTTGTCAAATCGGTTAGGACATCTACTTTGTGCATGACAAGTAATTTTCCCAACAATTGTTTTCAGACAGATTATTTCACAATCACAATTCCAGTGGGTCAGAAGTTTACATACACCAAGTTGAATGTGCCTTTAAACAGCTTGGAAAATTACATCATGGCTTTAGAAGCTTCTGATTGACTCAACTGATGTCAATTAGCCTATTGGAGGTGTACCTGTGGATGTATTTCAAGGCCTACCTTCAAACTCAGTGCCTCTTTGCTTGACATAATGGGAAAATCAGCCAAGACCTCAGAAAAAAATGGAAGACTTCCACAAGTCTGATTCATCCTTGGGAGCAATTTCCAAACGCCTGAAGGTACCACGTTCATCTGTACAAACAATAGTACACAAGTATAAACACCATAGGACCACGCAGCTGTCATACCGCTCAGGAAAGAGACAGGGTCTGTCTCCTAGAGATGAATGTACATTGATGCGAGAAGTGCGAATCAATCCCAGAACAGCAGCAAAGGACCTTGTGAAGATGCTGGAAGAAACAGGTACAAAAGTATCTATATCCACAGTAAAACGAGTCCTATATCGACACAACCTGAAAGGCTGCTCAGCAAGGAAGAAGCCACTGCTCCAAAACCGCCATAAAAAAGCCAGACTACGGTTTGCAAGTGCACATGGGGACAAAGATCATACTTTTTGGAGAAATGTCCTCTGGTCTGATGAAACAAAAATAGAACCGTTTGGCCATAATGGCCATTGTTATGTTTGGAGGAAAAAGGGGGAGGCTTGCAAGCCGAAGAACACCATCCCAACCGTGAAGCACTAGGGTGGCAGCATCATGTTGTGGGGGTGCTTTGAAGCAGGAGGGACTGGTGCATTTCACAAAATAGATGGCATCATGAGGATGGAAAATTATGTGGATATATTTTAGCAACATCTCAAGACATCAGTCAGGAAGTTAAAGCTTGGTCGCAAGTGGGTCTTCCAAATGGACGATGACCCCAAGCATACTTCCAAAGGTGTGGCAAAATGGCTTAAGGACAACAAAGTCAAGGTATTGGAGTGGCCATCAAAAAGCCCTGACCTCAAATCCTATAGAAAATTTGTGGGACGAACTGAAAAAGCAGGTGCGAGCAAGGAGGCCTACAAACCTGACTCAGTTACACCAGCTGTCAGGAGGAATGGGCCAAAATTCATCCAACTTATTGTGGGAAGCTTGTGGAAGGCTACCCGAAACATTTGACCCAAGTTTAAATTGTTTAAGGCAATGCTACCAAATACTAATTGAGTGCATGCATGTAAACTTCTGACCCACTGGGCATGTCATGAAAGAAATAAAGGCAGAAATAAATAATTCTCTGCTATTCTGACATTTTACATTTTTAAAATAAAGTGGTGATCCTAACTGACCTAAAACAGGGGATTTTTACTAGGATTAAATGTCAGGAATTGTGTGTAAAACTGAGTTTAAATGTATTTGGCAAAGGTGTATGTAAACTTCTGACTTGAACTGTATGTGTGTGTCCTTTCTGTATCTAATCTTCAACACTGGACCCAGACAAGAAGCTCTCTAAATTAAGCAAGGTTTTCAATCTGATAGAAAAGCTGAGGGCAAACTAAAGTAGGCAGAAAACCCACTAGACTGCCATATCCTCTGTGCATACCAACGGATTACTTCTGACAAAGAATATGACAGCTACCAGCACAACGGATGTACCAGGGGCCTCATTTATAACCTTTGCATACATTTTATACATAAATAGTTCAACTTTGCACCTGCCATACATATGCATATTTCCAGTTATAAAATCAGACCTGTGGTGAAACTGTGTGTCAACAGGCATTATAACGCCGCCTGTAAAACCCCAGCATTCACCTTTTATGGTGACAACGCCCTTATTTGCTGTATACTTTGGAAGTATTGGAATTAGGCCAAGACAGCATCTAAAGAAAATAGCAATGGAAAACTTCACGAAATGTCTTTGAAGGTGTTGGCAGAATATTTTCTTTTGCAGTGACATTTGCTTTATCTGACCGTTTCTGATAGAAAAAAACAATTGCACATTTTTGTGGACCTGTAAACAGATCGTTTTAATTCAATAATGTTTTGTATAAACTTTTTCCTGAACCAAAACATGCTGCACTGCCCGCAAATTCTACTTCAACATTGTCTACTCTGACAAAAATGTTGAACTTCAGTAGGCCTACTTACAGTGGTAGCCTACACACTTCAATGTAAAAGATCAACTGTTTGTTATTAACTACGCTCCTCTCGAATGAATAGATCAAAAACGTGTAATAGCCCATCTAATAGGCCCAATTAAAAGAGATGAGTATGGTAATTTATTGTAGGGTTACGTCAGAAATATGAACTCAACTCGCACAGAAAAGGTAAGGAATGTATTCTGCAATGGTTATGATAAGCCTATACACCGAGTGTACAAAACATTAAGACCTGCTCTTTCCATGACAGACTGACCAGGTGAATTTCAGGTGAAAGCTATGATCCCTTATTGATGTCACTTATTACATTTACTTCAAATCAGTGTAGATGAAGGGGAGGAGACATGTTAAAGATGGATTTGAGACATGGTTTGTATGTGTGCCATTCAGAGGGTGAATGGGCAAGACAAAAGCGTTAAGTGCCTCTGAATGGGGTATGGTAGTAGGTGCCAGCCCAGGCGCACCAATGTGTCAAGAACTGCAATGCTTCTGGGTTTCATACTCAAGTTTCCCGTGTGTATCAAGAATGGTCCACCACCCAAATGACATCCAGCCAACTTGACAACTGTGGGAAGCATTCTTGTGGAATGCTTTCGACACCTTGTAGAGACCATGCCCCGACGAAATGAGGCTGTTCTGAGGGCAAAAAGGGGGGTGCAACTCAATATTAGGAAGGTGTTCCTAATGTTTGGTGTACGCATGTTTAAATGAAATATTGTCTACCCGAGAAATTTGACATTACAGTATTCAGATGTAGCCTACAAACGTTAATGGAAAAGGAACCGTCTCTTCTACCGTTAAACTGCGCTTCACGTTGGATCGCATAGAGCAAAATACTTGAAATAGCTCATCTATTTACTATTGTAAAGTGGGTTTAATTAATTGAGAAATGGGATAAATTGTAGCCTATACTAACTTGCTGTAGGCCTATAGGCAATTTTGTGAGTATGAAGCCATTAGTCAGAAATGGTGAGGAATTAATTATGAAATGATCATGGAAATGAAATAAATTACTTTTCTAATTATTTTAGAATGCAAATAAAATAAATGGATTTTCGCTCTTCTCACTAATGACAAATTACTGTATCTTGTTATATTTAGCTACCTGTTTTTGTTATGAATTCGAGTATTATATACAGTGGCTTCAGAATTCAGCATTCACACCCCTTGACTTTTTCCACATTTGGTTATTTTACAGCCTGAATTTAAAATGGATAAAATTGAGATTGTGTCACTGGGCTACACAATACCCCATCATGTGAAAGTTGAATTATGTTTTCAGAAATGTTAACAAATTAATAAAAAAATGAAAAGCTGAAATGTCTTGAGTCATCCCTTTTATGGCAAGCAAAATGAAAATGGTCTTAAGTCACAAGTTCCATGGACTCATGGTGCAATAATAGTTTAACAGGATTTTTTTTGTGACCATCTCATCTCTGTACCCTACACATACAGATAATTGTAAGGTCCCTCAGTTGAGCAGTGAATTTCAAACACATATTCAACCACAAAGACCAGGGAGCTTTTAAAATTTCTTCGAAAGATCAAGGCACCTATTGGTAGATGGGTAAAAATAAAAAAGCATTGAATATCCCTTTGAGCATGAAGTTATTAGGCTTTGGATGGTGCATCAATACACCCAGTCACTACAAAGACGCAGGCGTCTTTCCTAACTCAGTTGCAGGAGAGGGATTTGTGGTGAGGCCAACGGTGAGTTTAATGGCTGTGATAGGAAAAAAAACCGGATGAATCATCAACGTTGTAGTTACTCCACAAAACTAACTTAAATGACAGAGTGAAAAGCCTGTACAGAATACAAATATTCCAAAACATTTGGAACAGTTTTGCAATAAACTGCCAAAAATGTGGCAAAGAAATTAACTTTATATCCTGATGAGGAAAATCCAACAACACATCTGAGTAGCACTATATTTTCAAGCATGGTGGTGGCTGCATCGTTATGGGTATGCTCGTCATTGGCAAGGACTAGGGAGTTTTTGGGGGATAAAAATAAAATGGAGGTAAGCGCAGGCAAAATCCTAGAGGAAAACCTGATTCAGTCTGCTTTCCAACAGACATATTCACCTTTCACAAGGCCAAGCATACACTGGAGTTGCTTACCAGGACAACATTGAATGTTCCCGAGTGGCCTAGTTACAGTTGTGACTTAAATCAGCTTGAAAATCTATGGCAAGACTTAAATGTCTTGTCTAGCAATGATCACCAAACAATTTAACAGAGCTTGAATAATTTTAAAAGAATGTCCAAATACTGTACATTTCAGGTGTGCAAAGCTCTTAGAGTTACCAATAAAGACTCAGCTGTAATCACTGCCAAAGGTGATGTATTGACTTAGGGGTGTGAATACTTATGTAAATGAGATTTCTGTATTTCATTTTCAATAAATAAGCAACATTTATATAAACATGTTTGCACTGTCATAGGTTTTTGTGTGTAGATGGGTAAACATCCATTTAGAATTCAGGCTTCACATAATTCACTAAATGTGGAATAAGTCAAGGGGTATGAATACTTTCTGAAGGCCACTGTATTCCTGCACAAGGCTACTTTTCCCTTAATTGCAATGCAAACATTCAACCACTTCAAACTGCATATGCATGGTGGCAGGATAATCATTCTCACATCAAGTTCAGTTTTTATAAATGACAACATTTGCTTAAACTGCTGCATGCATGTTTTGGGACATATTTTGTGTGTACACAGCATTTATAAATGAGGACCCACCTCAATTCTACTGCAGCAAAAAAACACATTGATGACCTTGCGCAATATCAAGACTGATCGAAGTTTGTAAAGGACAAGATCTTAAGAGTTCTATGCTGTCCTGCAGTCCAGCCCCAGTGCTGGTGACAGCATGCAGTGTGTATGCCTTAAGTGTAGTGTGCACAGGTGTGGGCTCCAATGCTGGTTCCCCTTCTCTGTAGGGAAGGATGGCATCTTTCAGGGCTTTTCTTGTGGGGCCTTGATGTGAAAGGGTGCAGAGACAAAGGGGTCTACTGAGCTCACCTCTGAAGTCCAGGAGTGTAAGGGTCCCACAGGTACTGAGCCCACAGCAGCCTGCCTGCTCACATTGGACACCACCCTCTGAGCTGTCACAGGTTGGTGAGGCAAAGGGCCCTCAAAGTGTCGGGAGTACTTGGCCAGGGCCTGTGGGCGGAAAGGCTGCGTGGCCACCTGGCTCAAGAGGGCTGGTTCAGGGGCCACAGGGTGAACCACAGCTGGGTGAGGGTGCTGGGTCTTGGGCTTCACGAAGGGGGCCTGCAGGAAGACGTCTGGATGCTGTTGAGCCACAACAGAGGGACGTTGGAAGGGGGCATTTGCAAACACGTCACCTGCCTCTTGTTCAATCCTGAAGGGGGATTTGAAGAAGACATCAGAGACAACCTCAACCACCCTGGCTTGCTGGGGCATCTGGTGGGAATGATTCAGGGATGGGGCACAGAGGGATGGGGTAGGTTGGTGGGAGGAATTGGAGAGTTGTGGGTGTGATAGGGATGGCTGGGAGGATGGGAGGGGAAATTCAGACCCCTGCTGCTCCTCTTCATCTGAATCCAGCAGCAATGGTCTGGAGCCACTGCAGTCATGGACCACACCCCTCTCACTGGCCCTCCTGCCCTGCTCCTCCTTCACTCTCTCGTCTTCCTCCTCATCATCGCTGGAGTGGATACAGCCCTCGTTTGCTCTGTGGCCTTCTCCAGGCAGCTCCATTTCAGAACCCCCCTCGTCCAGCACAGCGTAACCATTACTCACCCCTTTCAGCTCTGCAGAGGAGAGAAGGCACAGAGTAATGGATAAGACTTGAGATGTGTAAATGGAGACAAGATGATACATCAATTGAGTTGAAATTGAGAAACCTCTCGCAGCTCTGAACACTACGGTCTGTGGTCCTTTGGTCTAACGGACCATCAATTAGGTCAATCCCAAAGATGACAAGTACTACAGCAAACAGCAATAACAGCACAATGGTCCAAAAGCAGAAAGCCAGCACGACTACATCAAAAACACAACATGTTCTACTCTATACAACACAATGTGACAGACAAGACTATTCAGCACTATCACCACAACAAAATACATTGTTTCCACTAATTGATTTCAGCAGACCTGCAACATTCTCTAAGCATATATACTCAATACCTCATCAAAACAATTCCATGTACCATTACAGAGCAAGTAATACTGTCAGATTTAGGGTTGTAATTAGTAAGTTATATAAAGATATAGGGACTTGATAAGAAGGAAGTGGACCTATGGAAACAAGGAGTGAGAGGACTCACAGGAGCAGAAACAAAGAGAGAAGGGGGCAGAAACAGGGGCAGTCTTACCTTGGTAGTGCAGGTAGCAGGAGTTAGCCGGTAGCTCCAGAGGTATAGGGTTAGTGGCAGCCATTGTAGGGCACAGTTCAAAGTCAGCCAGAGGGCAAAGAGCTGGGCAGGGTGTGAGTAAGAGAAGAGCTAGAACTGTATCTCTAAGCTTCTCAACCTCCCACTGGATTGAAGAGGCAAGAAGCTAGGTGTGTGAGTTCTACAGTCAGTGAGGGCACTCAACCCCATGTAAGAGTGCAGTGTGTTAAGTGTGTTAGTTGCTTAACTGAGTGAGAGCACCGAGGTGTAATAGGATGATTGGGCACTTCCATACTGTAGCGTCAATGAGAACTGTGTTTCGATCAATAGGGCAAAAATATATATTTTTTTGTTTTCAAAACGCAGAGGCCCCTGAAAGCCATTAGCGCATTTATGAGCTGCCATACTGACAGCATTCGCTGTCTGAAGTGTGAGCCTTGGCATTGTTAGGGAAGTGAATTATGTGGGTGTGTGACTAAGCAACAGACTGCGTTAACCAGCCAAAGGATGCATACTGTGCCTATAGCTACTTGCTCTTCCAATCATCTCATAACACTAGCATATATTGAACTACATTTCCTACAGGTGAACTGAAAGACACCAAGGAGACTAGTTACATCCACATTTACATGTTTATTTAATGTCCCTTTGTTTTCTTTTTTTCTTATTTCATAAAAATAGAAGGTACACACTAGATAACGCTTTGCTTTCACATATTAACATTTGCTGTTTGTTCATTTTAACAGTTTTCATCTAATCAAATTATACTTGTCACCGTTTCCCCTAGCAAACACACTAGGCACATCCATTTCACAGCAACACAATTAAAACTCTACTGGCAAGGCTAGACCTCTACTGAATACAGCACTGTGGTGTCTAAGAGCAATATGAGCACTACTGTAGAATTGCATAGGTTAGCTACACTAAAACCTGAACTGTACAACGTGTTGATCAGAGAGAAAAATAAATAAAAACTAAACAAGAGTAGCTTTACTGATTATCTGTCCATACACTTCAGATTCCACAGGCCAATTTCTAAAACTTACTGTACAATATATGGTTTGGTGAGGGGTAAAACAATGTTCTCTCAAAGATACTAGCAGTAACATCAACGGAAATGTATCATTTTGCTTTGTATACTTTCCAAGTATGGAAACCAAACTTTTTGAGATGCATTATGAGATGCATTTCAGTTTCTGAAATATTGTATCATTTTGATATGCCTCAGGAGGTAAATCAAGGGTGGGTACAATGTAGTGCATCACATCCACTGATTATGTTTACTGGGAGGAGGACAAAGATGAGTCAAGACAAACTTTGGTTCTGTTTCCAGCAAATTATACTAATTGCACTGTAACTTGTAAGTAGGTAGGCTAGATAGCTTATGTGATACATTTAGGGGTTAACAGTAAAGGAGGAGGAAAATAAGGGACAGAGATATCAGGAAGACCCTTCCGTCATAAGCCCTGTTTTCAGAGGGAGGGCTCTAAGAGGTGGAATAAATCTATTCCCTTCAAGCTACTAAATAAACTACAGCTCAGAGAAAGAAAATCAAACTAGAAATAGGTCAAAACCAGGGATGAGGTGTGATGACAATACCTCAAGGTACAGTAAGTAACAAGCACAGAGCTATCCTCAGAACACAACCAAATTAAGATAGGGAAGCAACTAGCCCTATGGTTTTAACTACGCTAAAATAGTCTTCCACAAGACCAAGGATAGACAAAAATACTTTGGACAAAAAGGAGGGACAGGATGGTAGTACTCTTAAATACAGCTTCATAAATAATACACAAAAATACATTTTTTTTTCCATACAAGTATATGTACTTGTTATGAACTTTATATATTTCATATTGACTCACTTCATACATTCATTCTATAGTACTATCAATAGTCACATTTATTCATACCATGATATATATATTTAAAAATTAAACCACTTTCAAAGTAGTAGTTAAAGTACATTTTTAAAGGGAGAATGAGGACATTGAAACAGTGGTTTTATATACATAAGAGTTGGTGGGGAATGGATTTGTCCAGATTTAAGTTGGACATTACATCATAGGCAAGCAACATCAAGGTGTGTGTGTGTGTTGTATGGACGGGTAGATCAGACAAAAGGGAGGTGGATATGAATGATTATGAACATGTGCAACAGAGGCACATGGAACAAATAGAGAAACGGATTGCCTGTACTGTATGGCTACACCAGCGCAACACAAGCAGACAGACAAAACCCAAGCTGCACCTAGTTCTCGCTCTGCTGGCTCACTGGTGAATATCAACCGACTCATTAAACAACCACTGCACAGTTCTGTTGTACCTGCGAGTCTTATTCTCATGCTTATTCCCATGCTCAATATGGCACTCTTTTCTATCGCACACACTGAATTTACAGCTGCCAATGGGCCGATGACGGAAACAAACAAACCCAAATAAACCCAATACTAATTGGTGTATTCCAATTCTTATTGGAATACACATGACCAAAGGACAAGGGAATTCAAATGAATCACACACATTTAGAATAATACCACGATTGTGTCAACCTTTCCAGACAATTCTTAGACTTAAGGGCAAAGTGGGAGGAAAGAAATGCACCAGCTCAATATAATCTTAAAGGAGGACTACAGGAAATTCATAGCACAGGAACAATAATCCCAGGAAACCTTCAGATAAACAGATTGTCGCTCTTACGCAAAGCACAGCCAGGATAAACATGGTTGCACGGTAAAGGAGATTGTTGTTGTCGTAGACCTGAATATCAGCGCCAGTTTGAGGGCAGCTGGCGACGCCTGTAGAGATCAGATGTTTACCGTAACCGTGCACGTTGCACAAGCACTTATGAGCTTACAATGGCAGACATCTTACAACATTTGCAACAGACAGCCAAACATTCCCAGGGGGCAGCAGTGGATCACAGCAGCTTGATAACAGTTAAACACACAGCAGTAGACCAAGGACTGACAGCTTATCGTAATTATTTGTCCCCCCCCGTATGCCCAATGCAAGCAGCTCTGGATAGCTCAGTCAGCATATGCTTTTCTAAAGGGCAACTGCTTTGCTCTATAGACTATACATGATCATAGCTGCTACAGGAAGAGTGCATACAGATAACCAGGAGAGATAGAAGCACTGTACTGTTGTGTTACATGGTCAGACCTGTGACAAATAGGTATGCCAGGGGTGGATTGTATAAGTGATCAAACATTGTAGAACCAAGCAAAGACAAATCGGGTTATGGGCAAGCCAGGCAGTATGTGCATGAGGTGGGGTTGAATCTGCATGGAAGGACAATTAAGAATGTTGACAGATTGATGAAAGCGCGATAATGCCCATAGTGCAGCCAAGACAGAAGCAGACAATGTGTCAGGGCGGGGGGGTTAATGCAAAGTTGTTACACCAACATGGGAATGCCAACGGCCACCATTGTATCAGGCAAGCAAGAGATGGAGGCGGGGGCAAGGAGGCACACCGGAGAAAGTTTTCACTCGTCTATTTCACCTCGCAAGGTGCTACAGAAGTGCCTCTGCTGCCCCCTCTCCATCCCCTACGTGTTACGATTGCACGCTGCCCCTTCGACCTCTCTCTCCCAACCCCCCTAGAGGTCGATGAGCTGATCCACCAGCAGAAGGGAGCGGGCCATGTTGGGGATGCTGGACTCTGAACTGCCACTGTTGCTGCGCGAATGACCACCTGAAACGTGCCAGAGAGAGAGAGAGACAAGGACATAAGGGGAGCAAGGAAGAGAGAAGAGGGAGAAAGGCGAACAAGCGGGAGTGAGAGTAATATTTAGAGAGAGAATTTGACAGAACAGAGGTCAGAACATAAAATGGCAAATAATTGAGAATCGGTGAAAGAGAGAAGAGAAGAGAGCAGAATGACAGGAGCAGACAGGGGTGAATGAGGGACAGGGGGAAGAGAAGAAAAGAAAGATACAGAAAGTAAGCTGAGGTTATCTATATGCAGCCGCAGCATTTCAGGGAAAGCGTGCTGGGAGGAAATACTGTAAGTCGTCCTACCCTCTAGAAGAACTACTCCTTCAAGCTCTGCCTTTGGTGCTTCTGTTCTGACAGACTGTACAAAACAACTGCAGAACAGTGCCTCCTTTTGATCGGAACTGCCAATTCTTATTGTCAACGTTCAACCAATGAAAAGTGAATGAGAGAAAGCTAAGAGAAACCCACCGATGTGAGAGCATGCTAGGACGAGGGCTAGCTAAGGTTACAGCACAATCCAGCTATAAGTTGCTCTCATCAGGTGTAAGTGATTAACTAAGGTGTTAGCTAGGGTCTTCTCGGCAATGGCTGTGCTCATTCATGGTCACCTTGGGTTATATGGGTTAAGGAAGACCGCTCATACAGAACAGTACTCTGGTCTTCAGTAGATCTGTGTGGATCAACGAGACACATGGATCCAAACCCTATCTACATTCTGCTGGTCTACCTTACATACCTTGGTTGTTGGAGTTTTTGGAGATGAGCACAGGGATGGGGTCAAACTCGTCCTCAGTGCCCTTCTCCCCAGCCTCAGGTGGCTGGAAGCCCGACATGAGGTAAGCAGAGTCTGCAGGTGGAGGAGAGGAGGTGAAGGGGTGATGGAGGGAGAAGGTTAGCGCAGCCCAGGAGAGTGCGAGTGGGTGAAGGGTGCAGGGAGTAGAGACAGATGCAGCCAGAGCAGTCACAACGTTAGTACTAAGCCATGCATCTGATGTGGCTTTTGTAAATGAGTCAAGGGTCTGCAGAAGATCCCACAATGCTGTGGCTGCTGTATAGCGGCAAAAATTAATACCTCACTGTTTGAACTATGAAGGGCTGTTGATACAGGCTGCCGACAGGTCTGTATCAATATCTAATTACCTTCTGAAATTATATAGTTCATCTTGATATTACTAATATGACAGTTTAACATCATACATTCAAAGGTCACTTGCCTTTGAACATGTATTTTAGTGTTTGACTGGGCATTAAAGCTGAGAGATATTGCAGGCGTGTGGTTTAGTTTGGGCTGAACAGAAGTTGGAGGTCAGACTAGCTGAGGGGCGTTTACACAGGTAACACACTGAGTGTACAAAACATGACAGACTGACCAGGTGAATCCAGGTGATGTCACTTGATAAATCCACTTCAAATCAGTGTAGATGAAAGGGAGGAGAAAGGTTAAAGAAGGATTTTTAAGCCTCGAGACATGGATTGTGTATGTGTACCATTCAGTGGGTGAATGGGCAAGACCAAGATTCATACAGACAGTACAAGTCAAATTCAAGTACTTTTTCAAGCACTAATATTTATTTTCAAGGATCATCAATTTGTAATAGTTCCTATTATGCAATTGTTTCTAGTCGCAGTCATCACTACCTTACAAGTTCAACTCAATAATACGGGTTTCACTTTATTTACTATGAGTGGTAAGTCAGTACTGATGATGTTGACTGATTTTCTTATATGAACTCTAACTCAGTAAAATCTTTGAAATTGTTGCACTTATATTTTTGTTCAGTATACATATTATTAAATTGTCTTTATATTTCACCAAGTGAATTCTGACGGTGTAAAAAGCCATTCGTAGACTCAAAAATATTGTCTTCTATACCCATTAGAAGAAAATGATGTTGTGTTTGACACCATTTAAATTTCTGGGGAACCCACATGGGTCCCAGACCCCAAGTTTGGGAACCACTGTACTACTAACCTCTCTCCCTGCTTGCTTCAATGCTTCCTCTCTCTGTGTATCTCCTTTGCCTCCATTGCAGCCTGACTCACCACTGTCTGTCTCACTACTCTATGAAGAAAAGGTATTTTGATATAAGAATTTATAGTAGCCCATTTTTGGATTACAGCTAGTTTAATTTCAGTCAACTACTCCTGCTGAGGTCAGGTTTCGTTCAACATTAGCGTCTAACTTACTCCTTCTAGCCAGCTAGTTATAGCTAGCTACCTGGCTAATAGCCAGAGCCTTTGAACTACCTAGCTAGACACCCGACTGAAATATAAGCGACTATTTACCAGTTGTACACTGGGGAGGGGGGGGGGGGTGGGGGGGGGGTGTCTGACACGGCAGGAGTCGAGGGATGTTAAAAGAATTCCCACTGTCAGCGGTGTTCCTCTGCTACTTGCCACTGTAGGTCTGGGCTGAGGTAGCTCGTTTCACCTCTCGACCCTACGTCGTAGGCGGAGTTTCCCGTTGGACAGAGTAGTGAATGAACGCGCTGCTAACAAGGCAAATCCGGGAGATTAAACGCCATTTCCCAAATAGAAAGGTGTGTACACGGTGTTTACCCTCACCCTCCGGCATTGTAGCTATTGATGTGACGTTTGGTGGCACCTAATCAGTTAGTTCTGTACCTGCCTGGCTGAGTGGCAGTGTAGGTGGAATGAGCGAGCTCTCCTGGCAACTAGAGTGCAAAACTTGAGGAAATAAAACTCAGTAGACTGCCTGGAAATTAATTTGCACGACCAATACATTTTTGTAATATTTTTAATATGAACATAATTGATCATTTTCTGTTTATCTAATTTTAATTAAAGTACTTTGTTAGTACCAACTTGAGAAAATGTCTGATTTTGAAGGTATTCCAGTAGTTGAATTTCAGAGTGCCAAATTGATGTTGTAAGCACCTTGTGCAAACCCTGCTAAATATTTTTTTCAAGTGCCTTTGAATGGGGTATGGTAGTATTATGGTAGCTAGGCGCACAGGTTTCAGTGTCAAGAACTGCAACACTGCTGGGATTTTCACGCTCAACAGTTTCCATGTGTATCAAGAACGGTCCACCACCCAAAGGACATCCAAACAACTTGACAACTGTGAGAAGCATTGGAGTCAACAAGGGCCAGCATCCCTGTGGAACGCTTGACACCTTGTAGAGTCCATGCCCCGACATATTGAGGCTGTTCGTTCTGAGGGCAAAAGGGGGTGCAACTCAATATTATGAAGGTGTTCCTAATGTTTTGTACACTCAGTGTACAGTACATGACAGCTGGTGAGAGGGTCTTACCAGCAGGTGCTTGGGCAGTGCCAAATGAGACAGGAGCCAGCTCATCCAGACAGGGGGCAGAGGAGCAGGAGGATGGAGGTACACAGACAGTTTGAGCCCCAGGTGTGGAGGTGTGAGACAGCAGAGAGCAGCCCAGCAGAGAATCCTCCCCAGCTAGAGGGTCTGAGGGAGGAGGGGCCAGGGCACAGGGGCCAGGATGTAGGGAGGAAGAAGGAAATAAAGTGAACACAGGCCATTAACCCAAACAGGGAGAAAAAAGCTTGCTCACCCTCTTCCCACAGAAGAAAGTAAAGACTAAAAGTAAATGTGAGCTTCCTCTTATAAACTGAGTATACAAAACATTAAGAACACCTGCTCTTTCCATGACAGACTGACCAGGTGAATGCTATGATCCCTTATTGATGTCACTTGTTAAATCCATTTCAAAATCAGGTCAGTGTATATGAAGGGGAGGAGACATGTTAAAGAAGGACTTTTAAGCCTTGAGACATGGATTGTGTATGTGTGCCATTCAAAGGGTGAATGGGCAAGCCAGAATATTTAAGTGCCTTGGAACATTGTATGATAGTAGGTGCCAGGTACACCGGTTTGTGTCAAGAACTGCAACGCTGCTGGGTTTTTCACAATCAGCAGTTTCCTGTGTGTATCAAACATGATCCACCACCCAGAGGACATCCAGCCAACTTGACGCAACTGTGTAAAGCATTGACAGCAACATGGGCCAGCATATCCTGTAGAACGCTTTCGATACTTTGTAGAGTCCATGCCGACAAATTCAGGCAGTTCTGAGGACAAAGGGGGTCTGCAACTCAATATTAGGTATACTCAGTGTAAATTTATACTCCAAGTAGTACCCTGCTCAAACCCCAGACTAGTAATGGTACTGAGCTGTATGTAGTAGTTGGACCAATGACAGGACCATGGTCCATTAGTGTCCTCTAGAAACTGCCCCTTGAATGATGTGGAGAGGTCAAACCCAGAGGCAGCACACACACTCTATTGCTCAGCAGTAGCTGCCTTGTTCCCAGCTCCAGCCTATTTTCACTGGCTGCAGGGAATGTCAGCCATTACAAACATTCACACTTTGCACATGTTCATCTGGAGCAGAATCAGCACTGCTAATCAACAGTGCACTGCAAATGTTTTCCTGTTCACCCTTAAGAGTACGTCATAGTAACGGATCACTGCGATAAACCGAGACGCTCGCTGTCACAACCATTCCAGACAGTCTCGTTAACAGCAATAAAAGAAATGGTGACAGGGAATAATATTTTGCTGCAGGCAAACCTGTCAGCAAAGCCTGGCAGGGCATGTTTGAGCAGGCTACTGATAAATGACCTGATCCTTTCAACACCAAGCAATAGTTAAAACAAAGGACACCACAACTAAGCTCCTGAATCAAGACTGATATGCCTGTATGACGTTGATGGCAGAAATAACACTCAATCTTAGTGAAGGCAAATCCCTCTGTTATCCCAATGCATTGTGGCCTCACACACAGAGCTATGCTATGTGTTCACTCATGCACGCCAACTGATGTATGGCAATAATGCAATAACATTACTTATAATTCAAGGCTGATACAGAGGAGCGGTAAAAACAGTAAGGTATAGGGCACTAACCTGGCAGGCTGGCTGAGGCTGTCTCCAGACCAAGGATCAGGGAGTCCACATACATATCAGCCTTAGCTGCTGCTGAAAATGAAACACGAGAGATGGTCTGATAAAGAAATGAACGAGAACGACAGAAGGAATAAAAAAAGCTCCAGGTAATAAAGTATATGAGACTGATTTGAGTTCATAAACAACCAGAAGCATCTCTCATATCTGGAGAGGATACAGGAAGGGGAGAGACAGGCATGCAGACAGGCAGTCAGGCAGTCAGAATAGCCTGATACCATTGCTGTTGCCCTCTCCAAAGCTGCTGAAGGGGTCAGCCAGGGGCAAGAGGTCAGGGAGCAGCAGACAAGTCTCAGGGGACTTCAGTCCCTCAATCAGCTTCTCTGTGAGCCATCCAAACAGAGGGACAGGAAGAGGGAGGACCGGGAGGGAGAAAGGCATAGAAAGAGAGGAAAGGAAGGGAGAATTTGCATAAGCAAAGTAGGAGTAGAGGGAGAAAAGAGATGAAGGCTCATTTAGGTAACACTGAGAACATGGTAATTAATTATGCTATCAAGATGAGCATTAGTTGGTAAAGGGTAACGCTCACAAGGGGTAGTAACGGTTAGTTCTTGGATTTGTCATTATTCTACTGGCTGCGTCATGTTTTGCCATTAGGCAGCCCTGTCCCTCTTGCTTTCCTTTTCAGCAGAGGGGCATAAAAAAAAGATAAGGAAAAAATAAAATCAATCCTAGTGTGATATTAGAGATCACAGACCATGCTTGAGTAGAGGACAGGTTAATTTCAGCTGGGCCCACTGTATTAATACCATTCATGTCAAACTGGTAGTGGAGCGAAACAGCATGCCTTCAAAAGGGACTGTGTATGCTGATCGTCTTAAACCATCAACACATAAATCCATCCAATCAAACTGAGACAAAGACAAACAACTAGTGTCAGTATCTCATCTGTATTTGGTCATTAGTTGACAGATTCATTTCAATATGGCAGACAAGCATTGCCAAATAGTCTAAAAGAGCAAAATGTCAGCCTATACAAAAAACATACCAGGGGTTAGCTACCATAGCGCCATTCCACACACTAGGCCAACATCACTGACTGTCCTTACATGACTCTTCTCCACTTTCATCACTGAAAAAGTGTTGGATCACCCAGCACTACCGGACTGATGGCATCCTTGTTAAATCAGCTTTGCTGGGTGTGCCACAGACAAAGCAGGAGAACTGCCTTCAGGATATGTGCCTCTCCAGCAGGTTAGTACATCCAAACAGCCTGAGTGCAAACCAGGTGCATGCGTGTGAGTATCTTCTGGGTCAAAACCTCCTCTCCATACATACTTACAGGTGACTGGCTGCTATGGGGGGACAGAGGACCTTGGGCAGGGGCTCAGAATATGACACAGCACAGCTGCCCATTTGCCCCCTTCACTAAGGGATAAAGGTCGTAGGTCAATGCTAACAAACTGCTATGATACAACGGCTGTGCATTCCAGAGCCATATTTAGATGTATGGCTCTGGTGTACTCCTCGTTTGGCACCATATGACAGCAGCATGCACTAATCTGTGAGGAAACAGATTCTCTTTCCAATCCCCTTTAAGAATGACATATGAAAATGGAATAACTAGACTAGATAGTAGGACCATCCCTTCTGAAATATGCTGTGGCGTAACAGGTTTGGTGGGCCTTACATCTGGCCTGTGGTTATGTGAACTTCTGCAGACACTGTGCAGTGCTCTCCCAACAGAGACATTTGGGCTCCCGAGTTGCGCAGGGGTCTAAGGCACTGCATCTCAGTGCTAGAGGCGTCACTGCAGACACCCTGGTTTGAATCCAGGCTGTATCACAACCGGACGTGATTGGGAGTCCCAAAGGGTGGCACACAATTGGCCCAGCGTCGTCCGGGTTTGGCCGGTGTTGGCTGTCATTGTAAATAAGAATGTGTTCTTAATTGAATTGTCTAGTCAAATAAATAAAAGGTTACAACAGCAGTGATGCAGTTCCTGTTGTCGACTCTACCTGTGCTGTGCTGCAAGTAAATCCTTAGGGCACTGATGGATAGAGAACACTGTGTAGAAGAATGTGTGAGTGGGGAGAGGACAGAGAAGATTAACCACACCCTGCTTATGTAACAGCCACAGGCTGCCTTTTATCCCCTCAGTCCCCACTGACTGTTCGACTGTCTCTGGAGCCACTCTGTGGGCCTTTGCACAGACCAGACTGAGCTAAGACAGTGTATTGCTCCTGTGCCATTTGAAAAAGCAGTCAACTACCAACTGAAGGAAGAGCTCAGATGTGATGGTAAACTTTCCCACTTTTCTCAGTGACAAGGGCATTCTGAAGCAGGCACCTCCAGAGGTAGGCTACAGTACAGCAATCCAATTAACAAAGTAGAATGTGTCCTTCTGGTAAGCAGGCAACAGTGCAGTTAGAGGCACGGGTCCACAAGTGTGAGGCGATCCAGCTAAGGTCTCTATTCATAGGAGCTGAAAGGGAATCAATGAGTGCGTTGACTGCGCTAACAGAACAGGGACAATAGCACAACAGAGCAAAGCCATGTAATCTCAGTCATTATATAAACAATGGCTTTAAAAGGACATACAATACATGGCCAAAAGTATGTGGACATCCCTTGAAAATAGTGATTCGGCTATTTCAGTTGCTGACAGGTGTACAAAATCAAGCACACAACCATGCAATCTCCACAGACAAACATACTGCAAATGGCCTTTTTTTAATTTTACCTTTATTTAACTAGGCAAGTCAGTTAAGAACAAATTCTTATTTTCAATGACGGCCTAGGAACAGTGGGTTAACTGCCTTGTTCAGGGACAGAACATATTTTTGACCTTGTCAGCTCGGGGATTCGATCTTGCAACCTTTCGGTTACTAGTCCAACGCTCTAACCACTAGGCTACCTGCCGCCCCAACTGAAGAAGAGCTGTGACTTTCAATGATGTCACCTTTCCAACAAGTCAGTTCGTCAAATTTCTGCCAGAGCTGCCCGATCAACTGTACGTGTTGTTATTGTGAAGTGGAAACATCTAGGGGTAACAACAGCTCAGCCACAAAGTGGTAGGCCACACAAGCCCATAGAAAGGGACTGCAGAGTGCTGAAGCACGTAGCGCAAAAATCGGTTGCAACACTCAGTTCCAAAGTGCCTCCGGAAGCAACGTCAGCACAAGAACTGTTCGTCGGGAGCTTCATGAAATGGTTTTCCATGGCCGAGCAGCCGCACACAAGCCTAAGATCACCATGCGCAATGCCAAGCGTCAGCTGGAGTGGTGTAATGCTTGCCGCCATTGGACCCTGGAGCAGTGGAAATGCGTTCTGGAGTGATGAATCACGCTTCACCACCTGGCAATCTGACAGACAAATCTGGGTTTGGAGGATGCCAGGAGAACACTACCTGCCTGACTGCATAGTGCAAACTGTAAAGTTTGGTGGAGGAGGAATAATGGTCTGGGTCTGTTTTTCATGGTTTGGTCTAGGCCCCCTAGTTCCAGTGAAGGGAAATCTTAATGCTACAGTATACAATGACATTCTAGACGATTCTGTGCTTCCAACTTTGTGGTAACAGTTCGGTGAAGGCCCTTTCCTGTTTCAGCATGACAATGCCCCCATGCACAAAGTGAGGTCTATACATAAATGGTTTGTCGACTGGCCTGCATAGAGCCCTGACCTCAACTCCATCAAACACCTTTGGGATGAATTGGAAAACTAACTGCGTGCCAGGCATAATTGCCCAACATCAGTGCCTGACCTCACTTATGCTCGTGGCTGAATAGAAGCAAGTCCCCGCAAAAATGTTCCAACATCTAATGGAAAGCCTTTCCAGAAGAGTGGAGGATGTTATAGAAGCAAAGAGGGGGAACACATCCATATTAATGCCCATTATTTTGTAATGAGATGTTCGATGAGCAGATGTCCATACTTTAGGCCATGTAGTGTATACAATCCACCAACATGAGTGTCTCAGGAACATCTATGTGCAAGAATTTAAAAACACGATGGAGGATTGATGTTGGCAGGACAGACAACTGGAACCTGACACTTCATTCCACAACAATGTTGCATGCTGGGAAAGAGCATTACCTGGAGTGTCAGAGAGGGAGAGTGTGTTAAAGGGGTCCGGGCCACTCAACATCTCTGAGCCTGCATCCAAACTCAGGATGTCAGCAGATCTCTCAGCTTAACATCACACAGGGAGAAAGAGAGAAAGAATGAGAGCTATCAGGAGAATAGGGGGAGGAAGGATGTTGAGGTTTATTACAGTTATTGATCTAATTGAAGTCAATAAGATGTCATTGAGGACAACAGAGCTGAGGATAACACAATAAACACTACTGAATACTAGTTTCTGATTGGCTAGAAGGGCTTTCTAGAACGCGGGACAGTTGGATGTCTCTGGGACAGATATATACGGGACACCTAATCATGATGCAACATAAAGCACTGCACATGCATACCGTACTTGCTACAAAGTTACAGAAGCTAAACCAACAACTACACAAACCAATATTAATACATTGTAAATGAGGAAAAACGGAGGAAACATTTGTCTTAAAGATTTAGAGAAGAAGCCAACACCTAAAAACACATGAGGACACCACATGGGAAATATGTAGAGATGAGGGAGGGATAATAACGTAGGTATGACACAGGGAGAGGGAGGAGAGCAGTTGAAAACATGGACAGCCTTACCTGGGAAAGCCTTGCCTGTAGCACCAGCAGCAGAGACAGGCTGCAGACCTGGAATGAGGTTCTCTGTGGAGAGGCTGGCCCTCTCCCCTGTTGTAGCTGTCATAAAAACATACACAATTAGGTAATTGAACAGAAGTGACGCTTTTTTCTATCTACCACCTATCCATTGCACTTGCAGATGTGTATACACAGATTGGGCATTGTGGTCTTACTCTCGACCAGCTTGGTAAAATCCTTGTTGAGTAGCTCCTCAGCAGTGAGCTTGGAGAAGTTGTCGTCACCAAACGGGTTCCAGCTGCCAGACGGTGCAAAGAGAGCTGTCTGGGCAACGCCCTCACCTGGCTGGTTCACACTCTGCTGGGAGGAGCAGGGGGAGCCAGAGGGGGTAGTGCTGGCTGACCTATAACACACATACGGAAACACAAAGGTTACAGTGGAAATCATCCATCTCATTCATCTTATGTACAAACGAGTCTGTGCAAATATAGAGCATGTAAGCAAATAGGGGTGAATTAAAAGTCTGAGTTAATTGTAGATTGAATAGACTGTTTATTCCTGTGTTAAACTGGGCTATAAAAGGGGGTGTTTATATTGTCTGTTGTATATTCATTGGCCTGAATCTCTCTCTCTGTGTTAGTAGAATAATTGGACAGTTGAATGTTAGTTCATTGAGATTAGTTAATTCAGCTTACTTGGACTTGTTGAGGCTGGCCTCGGCTGCAGCCGCCTGCAGTAGCTGGGTGGACCTGCTGACTGGGACCCCAAACACAGCACTGTGGGTGACGTCGCTCAGTATGCGCCTGTGGCCACCCCGGGGGCCCATCTTTGGGGAGGAGGGGGGCGTCAGGGAGCCAACCTTGTGGAGCCCACGGCCAGATGCCAGAGGCTGGGGAGGAAAGACAGTCATGAAGATTAGGAAAAAATATCACACGGAATATGAAAAATCAGGGAGAGAAGGAAGGAAATTACAGGTTGATTAGCCATTCTCTAAGAGGATATTATTTTCATTGTATCCCAAAATACAGAATCATTGCAAAACCACATTGAAACACATTCTACTGGTTAGTGAAAAGACATGGTTGATTAGTGACAAAGCGCCAGTGTAGGGTCTTGAGGATGATCAGTTATTGATTATATTTTGTGTTGTTGAGAGATTGGATTTGGAAGATTCAGAAAAACAAATAAAACACAGGAATCAAGAGACAGAACTGAGTGGTGACAGGTTGCAGGGACAGAGATGTTTCATGACAACCTTAGACATTAACCATAGTGAAAGGAAAAGCAGCCAGACCGTTTCTAAATCTCATCTTTTTGGTTTGATATCTTTGAACACTATGCAAAGCATGAAATATGTCTTTGAAGTTAGAAAAAACTACTAAAAAGATTAAAAGATGACCGTCTTTACATTGTTTGTTTGCACCTTATTGCAGACCTGATGTTTACAGGACAAATCCAAGAGCAAGTATTTCATTTTTTTATTTTTATACATAGATCAATAAAACATGCCGTTATTTTAAAGGGAAATAATCAAATTCAAATGTAGAATGCATACAAAGTCAGTGTTAGGTGATTAGTTAGATTCGTAGGCCCCAGACAGAAGGAGAGGGCCTGTTAGCCCCCCTGTCCCAAAGAGCAGCAGGCTGCCTGAGGGGAGGGCGGTTACCGTGGGCTCAGAGTCACAGTCAGAGTCGGAATCAGGTGCAGCAGGTCCTGTGGCTGCAGGCTTAGGGGGAGCTGCTGTTTGGGGGGAGGGGGGCACAGGGCCGGCTGGTGGCTGCAGAGGAGCAACAGGACTAGCTTTGGGCTGCACAGCCACAGAGCTCTGGGGGGCCGGCATGGGAGGCTGCTGCCGTTTGTAGAGGGTCTGCACCAGCTGATGCTGCTAAGGGATAGGATAGTGGGAAAAACAACCAGTGCTCAGGAAAACCTCTCCCTACTGTCTCATTTGGCCAAGTTTGGGATGAGTTATTGCTCTGAGAAATGCAAACCAGTTCGCCACATGTAAATACCCTTCTGAGCCCTGTGTTTTTCATGAAACTTGTCATTTACATGTGGTGAACTGGTTTAACAGATCAGAGGGGAGTTTCTGCTAAGTCAAAAGTTATTCAGTTTGATTCAATTTAATTCAAAACCACAAGGTCATTCAGAGGTCCTGATAAAAGTGCACTCTGCATAGAAACAAAAGTTGGAAGACAATAAATGGATACAAAACAAACAATGGCGTCCTTACATACACAGCATGAGCATACAGTGGACCATGTTCATGACCAAGGAGTCTCCAACTAAAACTATTTAGAGAAAGTAAATGGAATATTGCAGTGAAATTACTTCATATTATTGCCAAATGGCAACAAGACTGTCAACACAATGTAATATATAGTGCCTTTAGCAGACTGATATGAGATCTGCCCACCTGGTTGACTTGCTGATGTGGAATGAAAAAGGCTGCTGCCTGCTGCTTCATGAAGAGACCCTGCTGATGCTGGGGCGTGGCCATGGGTTGCGAAGAGGTGGTCTGAGCCAGTGGGGACGTGGCCTGTGCAGCAGGTGCCTGCTGAACTGATTGGACAGCAGCAGCAGGCTGGGCAGTGGCTAAAACACCTGTAATACAGTGAAGATGGTTGTCTTGTAACAGCCCTGCAAAACTACAGCCCTTGGGCATCTGGCATTGCCATCAGCCATTGAGGGAATGCTTCTTTTGAAATCAATGAAAGCTGCTATACAGCCCATGTCACGCTCGCGTTGCGTCACATCCAATGGCAGCGTCCAAGCTCAAGAATCGCTGCGGTTCAATTCTCTGATGCACGTGTTCATTCCATCTTGTGAATTGAAATAAAGTTGATTGTGGTTGTATATGGCCTTGACTATACACCATTGCTAATTTTACTAAGATTTACATTTTAGTCATTTAGCAGAGGCTCTTATCCAGATTTATGAAGTCAAGAAGCTACTAGCTAGCAGAAACTCTAGCTAGCTAGAATGACTATGTTCACAGTGTAAACAAAAGCAACTTGTAAAATTAAAGGATCATTCAGTACAACCCCACTAGCAACAATTGAATGAGTACTTGCGAAAAAACTGGACCAAAGTTATTGTACTTATGCATAATAAATGAATATGGTACAGTAGGGGAAAATAGAATAAGATGCCCTTCCCCTCTGCTCCTCTCCGCTCTCAAAACATGGCCCTGTGTTGTAGGTAATACGTCACATTGAACCAACGCTGATGGCAAAGCAACGCGTAGTGGAGCTCAAGTGTAAGGGTGACTTCATAACTGACTGAAACAGACATGCTTGAAGCTCCTATCCGTCTCTATACGGTCACCAAGGGCTCATTAATTCAAGCCTTGTACTGCTGGACAAATTGAACCACTGGGATTACAAGGCCATGTTATGTCAGCCAAAGATGTGGAACATTTCAATACAGGATGCCCATCTTGGTGAGTGCTTTGTTACAGGATAAGATACTTTCACTGCTAGCAGGCCTCAGCTCACACATCATCAGATTCTTACGGTTCAAGCTTTCAGAAGCAGAGGTGGTATAGAGGGTAGTGTACTGTATGCGTACCTATGGGCTGGGGCCCTCCTGCAGCCACGTTGGGTCTCTTGCGTGGGGTGAGGGCCGGCTGGATGGGCAGGATGCCTATGGGCTGGGTCCCTCCAGCTTTGGGGCGTGAACGGGGTGCGATGGAGGTCTCCATTGTGGGGACGGGGTCTGTGAGCCTTGGAAGGGGAAAGGCAAGGCAGGTTATCATTGCTGGAGCTTGACATATTTAACTATAAAAAAAAAGGCCAGATACTCATGCTCTTCACTCACCTGGCTTTGGATTGACTTTTTTTGGCCACAGCTTCGCTGGCTCTGATTGGTTCAGGGAGTTTTGTAAGAATAGGGGAGTTCTGAGAAGGTGAAAAGAGTTCGAGTACTATGCTTAGATATACTACCCAACTAAAATCAATAAGCTTCACTCAGATTTCTAGTTTAAAAGTTTTCCTTCGGTCACAGAGCGGGAACAAGGACCCTTTATCATTATAAACGTCTTCATGACACATGATTGCAGCAATTCAATGATCAGTTACAGATTTCATGAATCGGCTTTGAGTGTCTACTTTGATGCCTCTCTGGGAATGTGGTCTGAAATGTGCTGTGTCAGATGATTTGAGTGCTGACATTGCACCATCAATGCAAAGCAAAGGGGCCTAGGGGATGGAGGGCAGCCAACTGGCAACAATCACAAAGCTCCCTGCTCCCCCATCTTCTGGCATTTTACACTACACTTATGTTGCTGTCCAAAACAATAAGACATGAATAAAACATCTTAAAATTTGAAAGCTTCTTACGTTGAAAAATAAATAACATCTAGTACAGTGCCTTACATACCATCTCTTACTTTCAATGATGTATGTACACCTGGCATTAGGAACAGGCAAGATAACAATTCAGATAAAGTTAAAAAGGTCCTCTACATTATGACCCTTTGAAATATATTTGGTTGTAACCTTTGTCTCCAGGGAGATTTTCTAGTACGGTTGTTATTACTGATGGTGAGGTGACTTACATGTACGTTCTGGATGGGGCATTCTATCCCAGCCAGCCTGAAGGCAAAGTAGGACACTTGGTAGATATCTGGTCTCTTCTCAGGGTCAGGCTCCAGCATGTATCCTAATGAATGGAAAAACATTTGTTGGTAATGATGATACGAATACATTTCACTCATTGAACTAAAATACTTGGGACTGTGTAAGAGAGAAATGGCACAGAGAAAAACAGAGACAGAAAACAAAGGCAGAGCCTTGACTCTCACACACAAACACATGGACCAGTGAGTATATGGTGATGGGGAGGATGGCTACTCACTGATGAGGCAGTGCATGTCCGGGGAATAGCGGGAGTTGTCTGGAATAGTGAAGCTGCCGTCACAGATGGCCACCTGGCTCTCCCCAAACGGCAGGGTGAAGTAGCACAGCTTATACAGCAGGCAGCCCATAGCCTGCAGAACCACAGCACAGTGAGCATCAGCACACCTTGTATTAACTTGGCATCAAGCCAACTGTGTAGTGTAGGGTGTTCACCCATAAAATGATTCATTCATTGGTTTATACAAATATGTCCATTCAATAGAGAATTGCATCAAAAACAAATTGTCCAAACCCCATGTCTCTTGTCATTTGGACACACCTACTCAATCAAGTTTTTTAAAACTATTTTCTACATTGTAAACTGAAAACTGTACTTTGACATTCATTTCGCAGTACCTTCTTGAATTGCCCCGTTTCTCCACACATTCTAGAGCAGTGAGTGAATGCCCTATATAGTGGAGAGAAACCAGTCAATCTCTCATGGTGATATAGCAGCATGCCAACTCACCCAGATGTCAGCCTTTGTAGTGATGACCGTGCCATTATAGAGGTTGATCATCTCTGGGGCTCGGTATGACAGAGTAGTGTACCTTACATGGGAAGGAAGGGAGCACACCAATTTAGGAAGGACTTCAATCACAGATAAATGTCCTCAACAGGGTTCACTTGGCACAGTTAAACCCACAACATCCCAACCTGTTGTACTTGTTGGTTCACTAGACTAAAACTATCAAACCACTTTCATGTGTTCAGTATTCCAGTTGAGGTGAAGCTCTTCAGAATCACTCACTTCTTGATTTCCTCCTCCACCAGTGGAACGCCCTCTGTCTGAGGGTTCTGGAAGCGGTTGGTGGCACTGCCAAAGTCACACAACACATAGTGTCCCCGGTCATGGAGCAGGATATTCTCCACCTGCAGAAGAGATAGACACACAGATGACTCCTGAGACGATCTTCGAATAGCGTTAAACATATTTATACACTTCATGGCTCACTTCTCATGCTGACACACATATGCAGCTAGGACATGTATTAAAGAAAAACAGATTAAAAGGCCATGATAATGCCAATGAGGCCATTAAAGTGTAAGTAAAGTGTAGACTGAGGGTGTGTGTGTGAAGCTAGGTGCTCGTGCCTTGAGATCTCGATGGATGATTGGCGTCTTGCACTGGTGGAGGCGGGCCACGGCCTCGCAGGTGTCACAGAAGATCTGCAGCACCTCTGCCTCAGTGAAGCCTGTCTGCAGACGCTGGTTCATCAGGTTCACCACCTGACCGCCTGCAACAAACCAGGAAGGACTTACAACGGATTTGGATAAAATGAGGTATGAGGTTTGCGCCCTAATGAAACCACTAAAGCGCTTGAGAAGGAAAGAGGGGCAGAATTACCACGACAGAAGTCCATGAGGATGAGGACCTCCCAGACATCTCCTGCTCCAACTGCAGTTATACTGGAGTCCAGGAAACCCACAATGTTCCTGTGGCCCACGAGGTCCCTCTGAACACACACACACACACAATTGGTTCATATTTTAGAGAATATAAAGAACCTCATACATCTCTGGTTGGCTTTCAAGTTCCAAACAGGCTGCCATAACAATGGTGATCTTTGTTTGTTTTTTGGACTGACAGAGAGTGTACTGTTCTGCTCTAGCTTACTGCCTATGTGGATCTGCCAAAAGGTTGGAAGTAATAATGATAGCCATTCTGTACCAATTATGCCCCCCAGGGTGTGGCTGCAGGGCTAGTTATCTTACAGCATGGCCTCCAGTTAGGCAATTGAGGCCCAAGGGGGCGGGGGAGTTTAGCTGCATGAATGCCAATTCAACATATTCAGCAGCAGGCTCCAACTGGGCTAAGAGTGAAACTCTTACTACCCACCCTCCTGCCCCTTCCCTCCATCTCCTCTCCATCTCCTCCCTGTATATGTTTCAGTTAGTCTTGTCAACCCACCGCTTCAATATTCAGCAAGTCACACACTCCCATATCACCTCTTCAAGAAAAAAAACAACCCTCTTCTTTGATTTGTGTAATGTTGCTCTATGGTTCTACATCCGCTTCACTATAGCAGAAGCACAGTGATCCAGTGGTTTCCAAACGAGTCAGTGACCTCACACAATCATTTGCCCCCTTTGTCTAAGAGCCTCACCATATAGCTATTAGCTAGGTGTGTATTCTACGTTGGACTGAGTGACAGACCAAGCAGGGCTCCAGCCCAGAGCCTGTTCTCACCATGATCTGGATCTCCAGCTCGCAGATCTGCAGGTCGTGCTCGTTGTTGACGTACATCCTCTTCAGAGCACAGCGCACCCCCTGGTTGGTCCGCACCAGGAACACAATGGCAAAGCCTCCTGTGGAGGGAAGGAGTGAGAGCGCAAGAAAGAATGCAGAGGATGCTTAATTTTTTGCATTGACCTGTGACTGGGTCACCACTGAAGTCAGCTGCAATGTCAGCCAAGTTAACAGGAACGGAATACAATAAACAACATGAAAATGGCTAAATATGGAGCGACAAATGTTCGTTTCGTTACACTGGTTCCCCCTTAAGCCAAATGATGAGCTTTGACCTTCAAATGTCAGCGACAGTGACTGAATCAGCCCAGAGTCATAGACAGTCAGCCTCCTCCAGTCTCTCTGCTCAGCCTCAATGAATGAGTCAAAGCTGCTGATGCTGCTGAGAGGCTGACTGAGCAGAGCAGAGGGGGCATCCTCCAGTCTGTCCATTACCTCATCATGACAGCAGCACACCACACAACCCTGGAAACATGCCCCCTCACACACACTCATATAAACACACACTTTATGACCCTGTATAAACAGTGGGGGTGGCAAAGTTAGCTGGGAAGATAGGTTGTGATGTGTGTTCAGTCAGAGGGAGCTGTGATAAAGGACGGCTCAAAATAGCATTGGGCGAGTCAGCAGTAGAGCCGAGACATAGAAAGACTGCAGGTATTGGAGCAGCAGCACTGACTGGAGACAGTGAAGAGTGCGAGATTCCATCATCCGGCTATTAGAAGAACATTGTACTGACACAGGGCAACTGGCAAGGCTCCAAAAGGGCCCTTATGTCGGTCTCTCCGTCTCTCTCACCTGCTAATTCAGACGCACAACGCCACTAGTGATTGCGTATGTGGCTGGCTGTGCCCACTATTTGTTTCTGTTGAACAAGGAGGCAGTGCTGGCATGCTTTGTTCCAGCGTGATACATCACTGGGCTCTTTCATCTACACACCTTTCACACACAGCAAGGGGGCTGGCCTTTACCTCCATAAAGAATAATTCCCTCAGATGGGCAGGGTTCAGTAGAAGCACTGTCTGGAACTTAACATACTGTGCATGTATCTCAGCTAGACTTCTCACATCGTTCAAAGAGAGGTAACAGTAGTGCATTTGTCAGTGATGCAGAGCTGGTGTTTTGAAGGATTGGTGGCTCTGCAGTGTTGTAGCAGCACAATGCTGTAAGGTGTGAGTAGTATGTGTGTCTGTGATTATGAATTATAGGCTAGTAGTAGCTGAGCTAATGCTCGGAGGGGTTGGTTGAGAGCTCTGCTGTGCTGCTGCAATGACATGCACTACGCTAAATAAACACCTCCAGGTTCTGATCAGAGCAGAAACATATGGGCCAGGACCAAGTTTCACTAATCTGAATAAGAGATTGACTTCGTATTGGTTAATCTCTCTGCTACACGCACACACAAGCACCATCAACACACAGACACTTCCCAGTGCAGGTGGCTTGGTACATTTACATTACATTTAAGTCATTTAGCAGACGCTCTTATCCAGAGCGACTTACAAATTGGTGCATTCACCTTAAGATATCCAGTGGAACAACCACTTTACAATAGTGCATCTAAATCTTTTGGGGGGGGGGTTAGAAGGATTACTTTATCCTATCCCAGGTATTCCTTTATCCTATGCCCTGATACTGCAGTGGCATTTCAGCACCTCACCTTAAACCACAGAAACAAGGCTTGGCTGTCCTCCTGAATCTTGTAGATTATTTTTTAGAGGGGCCTGCATGCTCTGAGAAGAATCAATACAAACTGGGAGGTGGCTGTACATTTGAATGCAGAAGATAAGGCACTACAGAGCACCTGCAGCCTGTACAACAAGTGAGGTCTAAATCAAGCCTTTGAGAGCATTCGGCTACTGGACAACTGCTTCCTTGTCTATTTTCACTGCTGACACAGCTAGGCCTAAAGCATTTCAACCCTGCAGTGAACTCACTAGGACAAACACACAGTCAGTCCTATTAGAGGAGCCTGCTTCTGCTGCTCAGAGAGGCCTGTTGGTAGCCACCCCTGTGCTCTCCCAACATGCTGTCTATAGCTGCCTGCGCTGAGCCATGCCCTGGGCTGAGTCATCCAGCCTGCCTCACATCACTAAGCCAAGGACAGCTCCCCTCCACGTGATCTGTCTGTTTGGGGTTTGATCATCAGAGGCTTTGCACCACAGCCTTCAGTTCCATAGGAGCTACTGCTGTACAATGAGTATCAGTTCAAATAATCAGTGTGGCCTATACACTCAGTAGAATGGTAAATGTACGACCAGTGGAGGGCCAAGCTAAATCTGTTAACATCAACTCATATATTCATACAAATGTATGCAAAATAGAGTGTATCCAGCAAAGCCTATCTTGTCCCCGTTTCAAAGTTAATATCAGAATACCTTGTGGGAGCAAGCACAAACATGTAGACCTACACACAACATGGAGTGTGTGTGTGGGTGGTCCTGTCTGAGCTGACGTAGGGTTTGTCCTGCCAAGCCACTGCTAGTTTGCGCCGTCTAATCTCAGGCACCTACGTGAAATTAGAGGGATTAGCCACCTTAAGTAACATGCCACAAGCAGCACATTGACTTTCACCAGACTGGACGGGCCAACAACAAGTACATTATAAACATTCCCCCTTAACACTGATGACAGCCATTATAATACCCCGCTGTCCACTCAACCAAACACAAATAAAAACATGTAAGTGTTTTGGCATAAAGTTCAGGAAACAATGATAGACAAGCTCCATTGCAGTGATGACAAACAGCAAACTATAAATAAAAATGACTACTACATGGTTTATAATCATGCTCACTGAGGCGTTTGCATTATGCTGCATCCTGCATGGAGAAGACAATTCTTCTGGCACTGTCGAGTCTCCAGTCGGCATTAATATTATATTAACCCAGCTTGCACCAGCTGATACTCGTTGATAATTCGAAAAATGAAAGACAGTTGGTTTTCCCAGCATGCCCCAGTGGTTTGTGTGTGCGCCCTCTGACAGTGGAGTGAGGGGCAGGCAGGCTTCTGCCATGACAATGTCAGTATTAGAGGGCTAGTGTTACCATTCCAGCAGTAACGTTACACGCCTGTAAACTGGAGTAAATGACCCACCTTGTTGATACTGTAAAGAGAACGTGTTGCAGCTAAATGCTTTCTGTTTTTGGGATTGCTGAGAGAACAGGGGCAAAACTGCTTTGACATTTCCTGTAAATGTGACCCAGCAATACCTCAAAACCAGCTGAACAAAAATAGCCTGAAGGACAGCAAATCTACAGCCAGAAAAATGTATCTATGGTAAAACATTCTAACTAACATTCGTCGAAATGTGTGATTTCTAATGGAGGGCAAGAGTGGTTTGAGGGAGAGGGTCATCTCAGCTGGTTCTACCACTGGTCCCAGACCAGTGAACCACATAAGCAGCCTCTTCATGCATGGTTTGAGAATATTCAGAAAGTTATCCAGTTAGTTATACTGAGTGATTTTACTGTGCTTGACTGTATCATCCAACCCCCATGTGTCACTGTCTCCTCTGAATGACACACTCACTTTCATAGAGGAGTAGTCCTAAGCCTGCTGAGAACTGAAAGTGAAGATATCCAGGCATTCAACCAGGGGTGGTACGGACTGAAACATGGTGTCCATCTATTATTCAGCAACAGGCCCTCAGTTGACAGAATGGCACATTCACTTTGACCATGGTCATGTGGATCAGCGTAGCATTGTCTCTAAAGCAGAGCTTTAGTGTTTGGGACACACAGCGTCAGGATCAGCAGACTAGACTGTGGGTGTAGATGGCTCATTGACGGGACAGTACTGCGTAGAGCATAGGGATATGGTGTGGAGAGCAGCAGCCTAATGGGTTAATGGTGTAGACAAGTAAACAATGCAGACAGCAGCACACTGAGCCAATAGCGTCAATCAAGAAGAATGGTAGGCGGGCCAAACAGGCCCCCATTAACATTGACGGGGCTGTAGTGGTGCGGGTTGAGAGTTAAGTTCCTTGGTGTCCACATCACTAATGAACTATTATGGTCCAAACACCAAGACAATCATGAAGAGGGCACGACAAAACCTATTCCCCCTCAGGAGACCGAAAAGATTTGGCATGGTTCCACAGAGCCTCAAGTTCTACAGCTGCACCATCGAGAGCATCCTGACCTGTTATGTCACCGCCTGGTATGGCAACTGCTCAGCATCTGATCATAAGGCGCTACAAAGGGTCATGTGTACGGCACAGTACATCACTGGGGCCATGCTTCCTGCCATCCAGGAACTATATAATAGGCGGTGTCAGAGGAAAGCCCATAAAATTGTCAGAGACTCCAGTCACCCAAGTCATAGACTGTTCTCTCTGCTACCGCACGGCAAGCAGTACCGGAGCGCCAAGTCTAGAACCAAAAGGCTCCTCGACAGCTTCTACCTCCAAGCCATAAGACTGATGAACAATTAATAAAATAGCCACCGGACTATTTACATTGACTGACCACCCCTCCCTTTTGTACACTGCTGCTACTCACTGTTTATTATCTATGCAGTCATTTCACCCCTACCTACATGTACAAATTACCTCATCTAACCTGTACCCCCGCACACTGATTCGGTACCAGTACCCCTTGTGTATAGCCTCGTTATTGTGTTACTTTTTAATATTATTTTTGACTTTAGTCTTTTTGGTAAATATTTTCTTAACTCTTCTTGAACAGCACTGTTGGTTAAGAGCTTGTAAGTAAGCATTTCACGGTAAGGTCTGCACTTGTTGAAAGCAGATGAACAGGCTACAGAGAAACCAACATGGGAAACGTGAGAGCAGTACTCGGCAATTCCACAGTAACGGGATTATGCTTTGACTCTTTCACTTTAAATGTACAGTCGTGGCCAAAAGTTCAGAATGACAAACATTAATTTCCACAAAGTTTGCTGCTTCAGTGTCTTTAGATATTTTTGTCAGATGTTACTATGAAATACTGAAGTATAATTACAAGCATTTCATAAGTGTCAAAGGCTTTTTTTGACAATTACATGAAGTTGATGCAAAGAGTCTATTTGCAGTGTTGACCCTTCTTTTTCAAGACCTCTGCAATCCACCCTGGCATGCTGTCAATTAACTTCTGGGCCACATCCTGACTGATGGCAGCCCATTCTTGCATAATCAATGCTTGGAATTTGTCAGAATTTGTGGGTTTTTGTTTGTCCACCCGCCTCGAGGACTGACCACAAGTTCAATGGGATTAAGGTCTGGGAAGTTCTGGCCATGGACCCAAAATATCAATGTTTTGTTCCCCGAGCAACTGAGTTATCACTTTTGCCTTTTGGCAAGGTGCTCCATCATGCGGGAAAAGGCATTGTTCATCACCAAACTGTTCCTGGATGGTTGGGAGAAGTTGCTCTCGGAGGATGTGTTGGTACCATTCTTTATTCATGGCTGTGTTCTTAGGAAAAATTGTGAGTGAGCCCACTCCCTTAGCTGAGAAGCAACCCCACACATTAATGGTCTCAGGATACTTTACTGTTGGCATGACACAAGACTGATGGTAGCGCTCACCTTGTCTTCTCCGGACAAGCTTTTTTCCCCAGATGCCCCAAACAATCGGAAAGGGGATTCAGAGAAAATGACTTTACCCCAGTCCTCAGCAGTCCAATCCCTGTACCTTTTGCAGAATATCAGTCTGTCCCTGATGTTTTTCCTGGAGAGAAGTGGCTTCTTTGCTGCCCTTCTTGACACCAGGCCATCCTCCAAAAGTCTTCACCTCACTGTGCATGCAGATGCACTCACACCTGCCTGCTGCCATTCCTGAGCAAGCTCTGTACTTGTGGTGCCCCGATCCCGCAGCTGAATCAACTTTAGGAGACGGTCCTGGCGCATGCTGGACTTTCTTGAGTGCCCTGAAGCCTTCACAACAATTGAACCGCTCTCCTTGAAGTTCTTGATGATCCGATAAATGGTTGATTTAGGTGCGATCTTACTGACAGCAATATCCTTGCCTGTGGAGCCCTTTTTGTGCAAAGCAATGATGACGGCCCGTGTTTCCTTGCAGGCACCCATGGTTGACAGAGGAAGAACAATGATTCCAAGCACCACCTCCTATTGAAGCTTCCAGTCTGTTATTCGAACTCAATCAGCATGACAGAGTGATCTCTAGCCTTGTCCTCGTCAACACTCACATCTTTGTTAACGAGAGAATCACTGACATGTCAGCTGGTCCTTTTGTGGCAGGGCTGAAATGCAGTGGAAATGTTTTTTTGGGGATTCAGTTCATCCATCAAAGAGGGACTTCAATTGCAATTCATCTGATCACTCTTCATAACATTCTGGAGTATATGCAAATTGCCATCATACAAACTGAGGCAGCAGACTGTGAAAATTAATATTTGTGTCATTCAAAACTTTTGGCCACGACTGTATGCCAAACAAAAAAAACATTGATTTCAAAGTTTAATGAACCATAAAAACTCTATGCACAGACTACTTAATTTCCAAAAACGAATTTAGTGGAAGAACTGTGCAGATGCAAACTTCGGTAATGGAATTATGGTAATATCTCCCTCATGTTTTATTCAACCACATTTTTCAAAAATCTATAAATATCTGATCTGAATTAAGATTCAAAGAGGTTTGCAGAAGTAATGGGGTGTCAGCTATGACATGGCACCTTGAGTTTGAAAAAAATATATTTTGGTTACTGAACTACATTAAGTGAAGTGGATTTACACCCGGTAACGGAATTACATCATGGGTCCCTGATCTGTACTACACAGAAATGCATCATTATGGATATGAGTGTCATTCTCCTCTTGTTTCACAAGTTTGGACATCACAGCACAGTAGAGTACAGTGCAATACAGCACAGTTCAGTTCTGTACAGTAAAATATACTTTTCTTTACTGTATAGGACATATTCTACTGTGCTCTAATCACTACTGAACTGTATTTTATTGAAGTGTAATCTACTGTGCTCTACTCAATGTACTGTGCTATCCAAACTTGTGAAAATACATATGATAGGTTTTGATTTGGTCCAGCGGGGTCTGTCTGTGTAAGTTAAAAATCAAGGACGGGGTGGACTGTGCAAATAATTTGTACTACTTTTCAACATCCATGGATGTCCGGAGTGGGTCTGTGCTCAGTGGGTGAGGATGCTGGTTAGTGAATGGAAAGAGTGGGCTCATGGGTACGTGTCAGTAAGAGCTGAGAAAGGTGGCATTAACTGGAGAGAGAGAGAGAGGGAGGGCTTGTCCAGATGCACTGTCTTGGTTTGACCACCAGACACAGAGAAGTCAGAACATAACAATATGCCAGTGGAAGGGAGGACAGTAGCAGGTGGCCCAACTGTTTGTGACTATGATTTCCCATTGTAGCCAATTCAGTTGCAGTAATTCCGTTACAGATTTTTTGGTAATTCTGTTAATAATTTGTACGAGTTTTAATCACTTAATAATTCAGAAACAAAATTGATATCAGTAAAATCACTACTATGACACGAATGTCGATGAAAATTTGTGAATCAATTTATAGGTACAACACAATCCCGCCTCTCGTCATGAGCTGTCTGGCCCTTACCGAGAACCACATACTGTATTTTTAACAGGGTCGTTAGCAATTGAGTTTTCAGAATATTTTTCCACCCACCTAGCTCAAATTCTAGACGTTGGAATAAAAGAAAACTACAGCATCCATAAAAGGACCATTGTACTTTTTGTAGGGTCAACAGTTTTTATAAAGGTTTAAAAAAATAAAGTCAAAATATATATAAAAATAAAAAATAAATAGCTCTCACGTGCCCATTAAGAACCAACGATGTGCTACCTTATTCAGCTGAGGCGCAGCTGAGGCGCAGCTGAGGCGCAGACGTTTGTCTTGGGATATAAACATTGAGTTGTTATTTTACCTGAAATGCACAAGGTCCTCTACTCCGACAAGTAATTCACACATAAAACGGTCAACCGAATTGTTTCTAGTCACCTCTCCTCCTTCCAGGATTTTTTCTTTGGACTTTACATGGCAATTGGCATCTAAATTTGATAGTATTACCACGACGACCGACCGAACTCAGTTCATCTTTCAATCACCCACGTGGGTATATAACCAATGAGGAGATGGCACGTGGATATCTGCTTCTATAAACCAATGTGGAGATGGGAGAGGCAGGACTTGCATCGCGTTCAGCGTCACAAATAGAACTGACTTCTATTTTAGCGCTTGGCAAGGCAGATGCTCGTTGGTATAAATTTATTTTGCAACGCACACGACACGAGCGGTGTGGTAAGCATGCAATGCACCTTTAACAGAAAGTCACCATCTTACAGTTGAAGTCGGAAGTTTACATACACATTAGCCAAATATATTTAAACAAATTTTCACAATTCCTGACTTTTAATCCTAGTAAAAATTCCCAGCTCCCAGGCTCACGGGGGTGTGGCCACTGACTAGAAATTCCTGACTGATGTTTTGAGCTGTTGCTTCAATACATCCACAATTTCTCTGCCTCATGATGCCATCTATTTTGTTTAGTGCACCAGTCCCTCCTGCAGCAAAGCACCCCCACAACATGATGCTGCCACCACCGTGCTTCACGGTTGGGATGGTGTTCTTCGGCTTGCAAGCATGCCCCTTTTTCCTCCAAACATAAAGATGGTCATTATGGCCAAACAGTTCTATTTTTGTTTCATCAGACCAGAGGACATTTCTCCAAAAAGTATGATCTTTGTCCCCATGTGCAGTTGCAAACCGTAGTCTGGCTATTTTATGGCGGTTTTGGAGCAGTGGCTTCTTCCTTGCTGAATGGCCTTTCAGGTTATGTCGATATAGGACTCGTTTTACTGTGGATATAGATACTTTTGTACCCGTTTCCTCCATCATCTTCACAAGGTCCTTTGCTGTTGTTCTGGGATTGATTTGCACTTTTCGCACAAAAGTACGTTCATCTCTAGGAGACAGAATGCGTCTCCTTCCTGAGCGTTATGACAGCTGCGTGTTCCCATGGTGTTTACACTTGCGTACTATTGTTTTTACAGATGAACGTGGTACCTTCAGACGATGAACGTGGTACCTCCCAAGGATGAACCAGACTTGTGGAGGTCTACAATTTTGTTTGAGGTCTTGGCTGATTTCTTTTGATTTTCCCTTGATGTCAAGAAAAGAGGCACTGAGTCTGAAGGTAGGCCTTGAAATACATCCACAGGTACACCTCCAATTGACTCAAATTATGTCAATTAGCCTATCAGAAGTTTCTAAAGCCATGATAATTTTCTGGAAATTTACAAGCAGTTTAAAGGCACAGTCAACTTTGTGTATGTAAACTTCTGACCCACTGGAATTGTGATACAGTGAATTATAAGTGAAATAATCCGTCTGTAAACAATTGTTGGAATAATTCCTTGTGTCATGCACAAAGTAGATGTCTTAACCGACTTGCCAAAAATATAGTTTGTTAACAAGAAATTTGTGGAGTGGTTGAAAAAATGAGTTTTAATGACTCCAACCTAAGTGTATGTAAACTTCCGACTTCAACTGTAAATACCAACTAACGTTCTGATCAATGTGTATTTCAACTATTTAACTGTACTAGAACGCTTAAGGCCGCAAAAAAATTACATTTTGGTTATCGGTATCAGGTTTTTTGTCAAGAAAAATATCAAATATTGTATCGGCCAAAAATGTCATATAGGTGCATCCCTACTATTTATGTTGTTTACAACTTTTACCTTTACTCCACTGCATTCCTAAAGAAAATGTACTTTTTACTCTCACACGTTTTCCCTGACACCCAAAAGTAGTCATTACATTTCGAATGCTCAGGAAGGACCGCAATATGGTCCGATTCACACATCTATCAATATAGCTCACTATGTCCCCGTCTGCCCGTAATAAAAAAACAAGAAAATCATGCCGTTTGCTTAATATAATGAATTTACTTATGACAATTTAGTACTTTTTCCACCACTGTACTTAAGTACAATATAAACCATATTTTACCCATGTTACCGGAGATGCCTTTTTCTTTCTTTGTATCGGTATTCGCGCACATTTGATATTTCAAACTATGTCAAGGAACATTTTTAAACTAATACCGGGTCGCTGATTATATGTTTTGATAAACATTCAGTCATGTTACCTAGCTAGCTAACAACCTGGTAACTTGACAGTAGGTACAGGCCAATTTTATTGGCACAGGAAGAAAAGGTAAAGGGTCTGCTAGTCATGAGATGTGCTTCGAAAGGTAGGATTCCTATTGGTCTAATGTAAGCCTAAAGTAAATAAATCTATTTATTTCTGGTGCTCCTTAAATTCTGTTTGGTGTCTAACGTTTTAAATTGGGAGCAGTGTGTATAGGAGTGTTTGTGGGAGAGAGAGTGGTGTGTGTGTGTGTGTGTGTGTGTGTGTGTGTGTGTGTATGTGTGTGAGACCGAGGGAGTGTGTGTGTGTGTGTGTGTGTGTGTGTGTGTATTAACTGAAGAGTAAAGAAGGGTTCATGCAGTGTTTTCCACTGACACAATGACATGCAGATCCTTACGCATGTATATTCGTTCCTCCCATTCCTCCAGCCAAATCACAGGTAGGCCTTTGCAAATATGAGCAAATCAGCCATACAGTGCCATATTCTATTATACACTGAACAATGTGAAGTTCAACTCAATGTGTTGTATTGAGTAAGTGTGAATTTCAGTGACAGGTTTTTGGAGAATGTTTAGAAAACGTGGACAAGCCTCTGGGGGACGGGGCAAACAGGATGCTAGGCCACTTATTTTTACACCGTGGTATCGCGACACTACTAGGTATCGTAATATTTAGCCTGGTATCTTTTGTAACATTTTTGGTACCGTGACAACACTATTTCTGATACCTTTTAATATTATTTCTAGTCAGTGGCCACACCCCCGTGAGCCCAGACATCCCATTAGGCGTCATAGAACCGCCGCGTCTTCGACAGAGGATAAAACCCACTCCTGAAGAAATTCACACCAGACTAGAAAACATGCAGCTGACGCAACATGTTAAAATAGTTTGCACTACAACTCTACCAAAGGACAAGACCATACCACGTGGCGCATTGGCTACAAGGCTGGAAATGGTTAAACTGAGACCATCGATCCCTACAGAATAAGAGCAAATCTTAGATGTATAATTACTAGTCTGCAGCTAGAAATTACATAAGTCTAGAAAGAGAATACCGACAACCGCTGAAGCATCTATCCTATGAGAAGATTTCCGAATGGTACTCTGAAATATCCATTCTAACCACCTACAACCGCAAAAGACATTGTGACTTCTGGGAAAGTTAACCAGAGACTCTGATGAACCCTACAGGACGATTGAATATTCCACCAGAGAAGACAACGACATACGGCGTAAATATTTAAATTACAATTATCCTCAAATGAGCGGCCATTCACGTGCAAAGGATTAGCATTTCAATTAATATAATTCTAGACTGTGTGTAGTGAATCCATCTGGTCTTTCCCGCTCTTTCCCAGTCCCCACCCCTTTCCTTTTGTCTTCCAAACAGTCATATCGGATTAGCCCACTAGGGACTTTCCTATCATTGTTAGTAAGCAATATCTACTGTCATGTATTTCTGTTATTATTTAGTTAGTTACAAATTGGCTTAATTATTTATTATATTGCTGAATCATTATGGAAACTAGGGTTTGTGCAGATAACCAAGAATTTTACGACGTTTGGAATGAGACTAATGAGCTAACAATAAATAATCATTAACCTCTTACATCTACACGTTCCGCTAGCGGAACGTCTGCTCCAATATCCAATGATGGGCGGGGCGCGAAATTCAAACTCCTCTAAATCCGAAAACTTACACTTTTCAAACATATGACTATGTTACAGCTATTTAAAGACAAGACTCTCCTTTATCTAACCAAACTGTCCGATTTCAAAAAGGCTTTACAGCGAAAGCAAAACATTAGATTATGTCAGCAGAGTACCCAGCCAGGAATAATCACACAGCCATTTTTCAAGCTAGCATATCATGTCACATAAACCCAAACCATATCTAAATGCAGCACTAACCTTTGATGATCTTCATCAGATGACACACCTAGGACATTGTGTTATACAATACATGCATGTCTGTTCAATCAAGTTCATATTTATATCAAAAACCAGCTTTTTACATTAGCATGTGACGTTCAGAACTAGCATTCCCACCGAACACTTCCGGTGATTTTACTAAATTACTCACGATAAACGTTCACAAAAAGCATAACAATTATTTTAAGAATTATAGATACAGAACTCCTCTATGCACTCGATATGTCCGATTTTAAAATAGCTTTTCGGATGAAGCACATTTTGCAATAATGTAAGTACATAGCCCGGCGTTACAGGGCTAGCTATTTAGACACCCACCCAGTGTAGCCTTCACCAAAATCACATTTCCTATAAGAAAAATGTTCTTACCTTGCTTGTTCTTCATCAGAATACACTGCCAGGACTTCTACTTCAATAACAAATGTAGGTTTGGTCCCAAATAATCCATCGTTATATCCAAACAGCGACGTTTTGTTCGTGCGTTCTAGACACTATCCCAACGCTAAATCTCGGCCACGAGCATGACGCAAAATATGACAAAAAATTTCGAAATATTCCATTACCGTACTTCGAAGCATGTCAACCGCTGTTTAAAACCAATATTTATGCAATTTATCTCGTAGAGAAGCGATAATATTCCGACCGGGAATCTGCCTGTCTGTAAACTGAGGAAAAAACCAAAAGCCGGGGGCGGGGCGTGTCACGCGCCTAAGGCTTAGTCCATTGACTGACCACTCAGCATTTGCTCTCGTGTGCTTCAGCCAGGGCTTTGAATGACATCATTCCTGTTTTTCCCGGGCTGTGAGACTCCATTGTTGACGTGAGAAGTGTCACGTAAGAGCAGAGATCCTTTGTAAACGACAGAGATAATAAAGAAGGGCAAGAAATGTTCAGACAGGGTACTTCCTGAACAGAAGCATCTCAGGTTTTTGCCTGCCATAGGAGTTCTGTTATACTCACAGACACCATTCAAACAGTTTCAGAAACTTTGGAGTGTTTTCTCTCCAAAGCTAATAATTATATGCATATTCCAGTTTCTGGGCAGGACTAATAATCAGATTAAATCGGGTACGTTTTTTATCCAGCCGTGAAATTACTGCCCCCTAGATGTAACAGGTTAATGGAAGACTAATTGAAAATATCTTAAGAGTCGATTCGGGAAATCGAGACTAAACATTTTTTTTCTGTGGTGCCCCGACTTCCTAGTTAAAGTTTACATGATAATTGTAATAATAATTACAGAGAATTGATTTGATAAAATAACAGTCTTGACATTTAATGATAGTTACAGACACGACAAAGGGAATATATTTCTTAAACACTGTTGAATATTCCGATAATATGGGGGTGGTAATAGCATTTCTTTCACATGATCCATCAATTTAGAAAAGTGCGCCTGGGTAAGCATCATCTTATAATTATAAAATATTTTATCTGGACACTGTTTTTGATATTGCTACTACACAAGTAACCATTTCACTGTACCCTTTACACCTTCTGTATATTGTGCATGTGACAGATTTAATTTGATATAGTGCGTGTTTAACGGAGACGGTAATGTGAACAACATGACCAGCACCAGTCAGATTAGGATACAGGCCAAGAGAGTATATTTTTACCTGGAGTTCACACTTATTGTAGGCTACTACTTTTACCATTTTTAGTCTTGATGTCTTTGGTTGTTTACTACACTACTCACTCAGTTTAGTACATGGCATCACATGTGAATCCTTAAAGAGATGTGGGGCTAAGGCTTAAGAGGGTGTGAACGATGCTGAATGGGTGTAGACAACATGCTCTCCAGTAGGTGTAATAAAATATTCAAGGGCCATTTTCTCAAAAGTGGGGTTACAAGTTTATCAACTCTCAAAGCAGAATTACTTTCCCATTGATATACCATTTTCCAGCTTAGTCTACTTTTATCCAATGTAAAAAAACACAATTCCAAATGTTGTTACATAGGACCAAATCCAGATGGTGGGTCACACATTAAAAACTGCAAACATTCTCTACAGCCCAAGGCAAAATGTGTAGAATTGCTTGAGTTGAACTCTGAAACGTACAAAAAAGTATCTCCGCTGTAAAGAGGGGGGCCACTAAAATGTACGCATACCCGCAAGCAACTGTGACCCCTCATGATGACTTCAGATTCTGGTCTACCAAACATATTAAGAAATGACAATGACAAAGCCAGATAATCATCAACATCACGCGAAGGAGAACATAGCTCAAGAGGTAAGGTGTGTCAATGTTCCAACCAACCCTGTGAAGCAAATGCACACACCCACAAAAGTCAGTGACCAAAGACAAGCCGCGAGGCCAAACCAACACAACTCTCCCAATCTAAAAGATAATGTATTGTGTGGAGCATGTGCTAATTTATTGCCTTAAGTCAGTCCTTCTCAAATAGTGGGGCGCGCCCCCCTGGGGGGGCTCGGAGCGATGCCAGGGGGGGCGCGTGACCCCGGGGAACACGCTTTTTTTCGCCGCGTAGTAGTTATTTTTTTAACCGAACAAGAGCACACAGCACAGAGCAGGAGATATGAAGTGCAGATAACAAACCCTTAAGAGACACCATGGAAACATATTTAACAGGGATGAGAAGAAAGGCGGAGAGAGACGGAGATAATGAGACAAACGTAAGTCTCCCGAAAGCTAAGACGAGGAAATATGACGAAGCGTATGTAGCGCTTGGCTTCACTGTGACTACGGTGGGAGACGAGGAAAGACCGGTATGTTTACTGTGTCTAAAAATGTTGGCAGCGGACAGCATGAAGCCAAATAAATTAAGGCGTCACTTAAAGACATTACACCCCAATCACACTGATAAGCCGCTTGAGTTTTTTCAGCGAAAACGTGCCGAATATTGTCAACAATCGTCCCGCTTTGTGAATGCTACTTCAGTAAACCAGCGAGCACTGTTAGCATCATATAAGGTGGCGTACCAAATTGCTCAGTGCAAAAAACCCCACTCCATAGCAGAGGAGCTGATACTGGCTGCAGCATTAGACATGGTCTCTGTCATGCTGGATGACGCAAGTGCTGCAAAAATAAAAACTATCCCTCTGTCCAATGACACTGTCGCCAGACGTATAAATGACATTGCTAGCGATATTAAAGAACAGCTGGTAGATAAACTCAAAGACAAACGTTTTGCCTTACAGTTCGATGAAGCAACTGACAGCAACAAAGACTGTTTATCGCTTATGTACGTTTTGACATGACAAACTCCCCTGTGTGAGGATCTACTTTTTTGTAAATATGTCAGAGACAGAGCCACAGCTGAAGAGCTATTCAAAATGCTGGACTGCTTCCTGACTGAGAATTGGCTAAAGTGGGAGAACTGCATTGGTGTTTGCAGTGATGGTGCACAGACCATGGCAGGGATGAGAAAAGGACTTCGGGCACTCATCAAGAAGGCCTCACCTAATGCTGAGTGGACACACTGTGTTATACACAGAAGTACTGGCATCAAGGCACCTTTCCTCTGAATTAAGTGAGGTTATGACTGACATTGTAGGTGTAGTCAATTTTATAAAGACCAGACCACTAAAAACAAGTCTTCTCTACTATCTGTGAGGAGATGGGAGCTGAACATCAAGCTGTGCTGTTTCACAGTGAAGCAAGGTGGCTGTCACCAGGAAAAGTCTTGTCCCGAGTTTGAGCTCAGAGAGCAGATAAGAATGTTTTTGGAGCAGGAGCACAAGTATGACATCACAGAAAAATTTAGTGATGAGAACTTCCTGGCAAAACTGGCCTACCTGAGTGACATATTTGGAAAGCTAAATGAACTAAATCTACAGCTTCAAGGGAAAGATAAACACCTCCCTCAGGTCACAGACAAGATCAGCTCTTTCACTCGAAAGCTTGCAATGTGGGGCAGGCGACTTGATGAAGGAAATACTGATTCATTCGAGAACCTGCATGAATTTGTTGACACTACTGACTATGATGCCACCTCAGTGATTCCATATATTAAGGAGCATATTTCATCACTGATGGGATTCTTTAAAAAGTACTTCCCTGAAAACAGTTCCCAATATGACTGGGTGAGAGATACTTTCAATGCACCAGCTCTAACTGCCTTCAGCTCTGCAGAGGAGGACCAGTTCATTGATATGACGTCTGACTCCACATTGAGACTGAGGTTCACATCACAGACACTGAGTGAATTCTGGCTGAGTGTAGAGAGGCAGTATCCACTCTTAGGGCAGAGGGCCATGGGCATTCTTCTTCCTTTTGCAACATCTTATCTTTGTGAGACTGGCTTCTCTGCTGTTGCTGCACTGAAGACCAAGTACAGGTCCCAGCTAAACATTGAGCAGGAGCTGAGAGTTGCAGTATCATGCTTCAAACCCCGCTTCGAAAAGCTGTGCTCTGCAAAACGTGCTCATTGTAGCCATTAATCCTGACTTCTTCATTTTGATAAAAAAAAAAAATCAGCACAAATTGTTTTATTCATTTTTGTTTTATAGGTCAAAATGTTTCATATATTGTGCTCCTGAGTTAATGTTGCTGATCAATTTGAATTTATTATTATTTATTGATTATATTTAATTTTTCAGTATCAAATGGTCAAAAAATGTTTACAGTTTAAATAAGGGTTTAATTTTTTTTAAATTTCAGCCAAATTGATGCACTTGAAGTCTTTTCTGTTACAAACTAAAAAAAACAATGTTAATAAACTTATTCTTTGTTGTAAGTTGATCTATATTTATTGATTTTTTATTTTTCTTTAATGTTAATAAGCATATAATGTTATGCAGAGGTGTACTTATAACAATTTTATAGACAAATGATACTATTTACAGTCGCGGCGGAGAGTTGGGGGGGCGCGAAATGTTTACTTCTTCCTAGGGGGGGCGTAACAGAAAATAATTGAGAAGCACTGCCTTAAGTGATAGGCCTCCCCACTGTGTGCTGCCATTCCAGTCACTCCCAGTAGGCCTTGGAGCATCTATGCCTTTTAAGTGTATTCTCCATCCTCCATTGACAGGAGATTAATGGTGAACACATATACAACAGAAATTAATTGGGAACAATATGACCCGTTTGGCTCCTACAGTCCTCATGTAGCAAATTGTACTGATACCCTCATCTAAAAATCGCACATTTTTTTATCCCCTCCATTTGTCATCAAGAGTTGTGACTCAAGTCAGAAGATAATGTCTGAGCAGACTTAAATTAATACCTTGTTCCTCCATTCTTGAGGAATGGGGGCTAGAAATGTTAGCCTATAATGTATGTCAGTTATGATGAGGTGAGATTCCAATTCCAGGGCCATGTTCCTCCTGTGAAAGACCAACCAGATGGACAATCCTGAATGATAGAAATGCTTGATACAACCTTGCCCATGTCCTAGATGCCCCATCTGCTTCAGGATGCAGACTGTCCAGTTTTTAGATTCCTATCACCATCCGTCTGGTGGTCATATTCCAAATGAATCCTGACACTACCAGTGACACCACAGCTGTTTTAGGGTGCTCACAGCTGTTACAGCAGTTGCATACCATACCAGAGCTTCCAAGGCCCCCAGGCATAGGCTAGCCTAAGTCCTTATTATTGACCATGATGACAGAATTTTTGATAACACCAAGAATTAAAATCAAAGCCAATCTGTTATTCCACTACTTGCAAACAAAAGCAGCTATTGTTAGTGTATGTTATATTGAGATCATGGCATGGAGGCCATATCACAGCTTGGTCTCAGACATTTTAAATCTGGGACACTGAAATTCGTATATGTTACATTGTGTATAAGACAGAAGGTTACTTATGACTGTTTGATTGGGGTGGATAGGTGGGCGTATAACCCAAATGTTGCGTGTTCGAATCTCATTAGACAATTTTAGCATTGGAGCAACTTTTATACTACTACTTATTATTTTTTTTAGCTACTTTGCAACTACTTAGGATGTTAGCTAACCCTTCCCCTAACCTAAACTTAACCCACAGTGGAATTCGTAAGATATACGTTTTGCACATTCACAACATATTGTAAGTTTTGCAAATTCGTAATATATCATGCGAAATGGATGGACATCTGTAATTTAATGCATACCATACGAAACGCCACATATCGTAAATGAGGTATCTCGATTTACGTACAGAATTTTTTTTAAATGTATTGAAACCAGGTTGCACGTCATCAGGGTAAACTTGCTTCGAACCCAAACTTGCTTCCAACTTGGCACTAGTGATATCAGGCAATGTTTGAATAGCAGATCAATTACTTTAACGTTAACTCACCTTCAGCAACAGTTTCATCAACGGTCACTTGATACCGTCCAATGGTGAAAACCCGTCCAATAAAACTGCCACCGCTGCTGATCGACCCAATGCCACCTCCACCTGCTCCAGAACCAGGCCCGGAACTCGCAAGTTCCCGGCGTGAATCGAAGAACTTCTTCATTTTACGGTGGTGAAAGCCAAGTACCGATTGGTTTGCAATCAATACCTATCCACAAGAACGCCTAGCTAGCTATTCGATTTGGATAATTGAATGACCGTAGCCAATTTAGGTTAGTTAACAAGCTAGCTATCTTAATGATGAGCCTCCTCGTTCGATTTCCAGGCGCTAGCTAGCTAGCTACCAAGGTGTCGACTGTCATAATAGCTAGCTAGCTAAATAGCCAACTAGCTAGCTAACTCACTATCAGCATATGCGTTAACACGGGTTAGCTATTAACTAAGGTTATTGCTATAACATTGGCAATTGATAATCAGTTAGCTAGTGGTAGCAAAGAAATCCTATCTAGCTGGCTTTGACAGTTGTGTTGGCAAACTGCTAAGCTAGCTAGCTAGCTAGCTAGCTACTCTGGCCAGCTTGTTCTAGTTATTTACAAACATCCTCACCCATTTTCAGCGTAAAGGCATTTAGCTAGCTATTTCACCCGTTTCTCCAGAGCTCTTGGTGTAAACACCTGAATACTCACTGCTTTATCTTCGAGCATTAGCTAACTAGCTGCCTAACGTTAGCTACGTTGGTGTCTTAGTAGCTAGTAATTCATAGCCAGCTTTACTCCCGTGGACAACTGATCTGCCTGGGCGCAACGTCGATGACAAACTGTGCAGATCGGCGCTACTGTCAGTTAGATTCGGTAGGGCTTTAGATCAGGCAAGTTACACCGTAGATAATGTTTGCACCTTCGAACAATCTAAGAAAACCTTTCTAACTTTACAAGGTTCTTCGACGCGAAAGACCGTGTACTATGCTAAATTTTGAAAATAAAAATAAATACACTAATATGAGTGACGTTGACCTAAATGAGACCAGGGAATTGTAGTCCGTACAAGGTACGTTGTGGAATCGGCGGGTCGCCTTCAAAATAAAGGCACCTCCTTTGAAACTGATGCAAACAGTTAAACATTCTGGAATCATGACCCAATTTGACTAGATAATGCTAAACTATTTTGGAATGATGTTAAATAAATTCAACAAAAGACAATTAGTTAATTTGACCAACAACAAAAAATATTTTAAAATCGTACTGTGGATGCCCTTATGAAAAAGATTGCAGCATACTGAAGTTATACTACACAATGACTGCAAATACTGCATCCAAAATAACACCGTTTTTTTACTGCAGTAATTTTGCAGTGCAGTACGCTGCAGTTACTCTGCAATTACTGCATCCAAAATACCACAGTCGACTGCAGTTACTGCACTTTTACTCCAGTTTTAAAACTGAAATATTTTTTGTAAGGGTGTATTAGACTTCAGAATTGCATTGGGGGCATACTAACAGTGCAATGTATAGTCTTACCTATGGATCTTGGGTCCATTAATAGGAAATCACGTCACAATTTAATATATTGTGCATATTGGACATTCATATTGCAATGTAAGGCCTTACCTATAGATTTTGGGTCCATGAAATGGGGTATCAGCCTACTCAGTGACACTCACAGAACACAACTGTGAAGAGTTTTCACAAATGGGGTATTGTTTGTAGATGTAACATAACAAAATGTGGAATAAGTCAAGGTGTATGAATACTTTCTGAAGGCACTGTATAAGGCCAACTTAAGCTGGAGACAAGAATGCTAGAATGGGTGAGGTCTGGGAGCATAGTGCTGATAACATTGGACCTATCATGGAAAGCAACTCTGGGCCTGCCAGGAAAACCGACTCTGCACATGCCAGGGAAACTGACTCTGGATGTGACAGGGAAACTGGCTCTGAACCGTAAAGGGAAACTGGCTCTGGACCTGACAAGAAAAAGGATTCTGGACCTGAAACTGGCAGAGAGCTAGGAGATCGGTAGAGCTCTGGGCCTACTAGAGGAACTGGTAACTCTGAGCCTAGTCGGGTAAGAGCCTGATGGCCCACCGGTGCTAGGGACTGAGGGCCGAGTAGTGCCGGAGACAGCAGACCCAGTATAACTGGAGACTGAGGACCTAGTGCTAGGGACTGAGGGCTGAAGAGGGCTGAGAACCTAGGGAGCTATGGGCTGACTGTCTGGAGACAGCAAGCCTAATGCAGCAAACTTTGGGCCGAGTAAGGCAGGATGCTCTAATTCTGGCGTGCTAGGCAACTGTCTACCAACTAAGGCAGGGGGCTGCGATCTGTGCAGGGCCAGAGACTGCAGACCTACAGACAGGGCACCTAACTTACAGCCTGGCAGGGCAAGGGGCTGTAAGCCCGGCAGGCTAGGACGCCACTTACCCAATAAGAAATGGGTCTGCAATCCAAGCAGGGCAGGAGACTGCAGACCTACATACGGCGTAGCTAATTTAGGACCTAGCATGGCAGGGGGCTCTAAGCCTGGCGGGATAGGACAATGCATACCCGATAAGGTGGGGGTCTGCTGATCACACCAGGCTGTGACTGGAGGGGAACCAACGTCTGGGCTGTACTTGACATCTGCAGGAGCAGCAGGCTGTGGCTTCATCCTAGGAGCGGGCAAAGAATCCACAACAGCTGGCTGAGGTGGGTGCAGACCTTGGTGTGGTGGACTGTGCACTCTGGAGTTGTGTCAATATGCTGAGGAGCTTGGCTGCTTTGGGGAGCAGAAGCGGATGCAGCGCTTTCGTGGCTCCCCGAGTCAGCCGGGCTGAGAGAATACGCCTTCCTGAGCTCTTCCTGCTCATGACGCAGGTCCTTGTATTCCCTCTGCAGCTCCCAACTGGAGAGGGTGTGGTTACTCAATGACCACAGACAGGACCTGGAGCAGGGCTGATAGTCTCTTAGATGAGAGAGGTGTGTAGTGCCTTGCAGCTCATCTTCCTCAGGTGCATGACAGCTTCGTGTGGTGGTGTGGGCTGGTATGTCTTTGGGGCACCCCAACATCTCAACTACAGCAGGTTCAATTCCATCTCGAAGGATCATGTAAAAATGGCTAGCTGGAGCCGTCTGAGTGGTTGGCTCTTCTGAGCCCTCACCCGCTAGTGACTTAAACTAGTGGTCTGACCCCACTAGAGGGGTTCCGGTAAGAGCCAGGCAGATGTGCCCACATCCAGAGTTTTATTATCTTAGTCACCACCACAGTTACACACACATCTACATCAGAAGTTATCTTGTGGTTCTATGAAAGAAAGGAAATAATGCATATTAACACCGGTAATGCAGCTATATAAATGAAGTCTGTACATAGCCTAGATAGCATACCATTACACACACACACACACACACACACACACACACACACACACACATGGTAACACAGTAGGCCTACTACAGATACATCTCAGCTGAGAGGGGCTAATCACTGATGAGTCTAGCTGACAGTCAGGATTTATGGCCCCGTCTCTCCAAACAGCTAGAGATCTTATCTGATCTTAGGAGGCATCTTTGCGTAATTACTAGGCCAAGGCCGTAAATCAAGTGTGGATGTTTGAGCTCACCAGACCATTTAGAATCTTCTACAACTTACAGGGATGCAAACTAGTCACCTTGCGGCGAAGTTCGCATTTTTTAATCCAAAATATATCAAATCAAATGTATTTATTTGTCACATACACATGGTTAGCAGGTGTTAATGCAAGTGTAGCGAAATGCTTGTGCTTCTAGTTCCGACCATGCAGTAATATCTAACAAGTAATCTAACCATTTCCTTACACACACAAGTATAAAGGAATGAGTACGAATATGTACATAAAAATATATAAATGAGTGATGGCCGAACGGCATAGGCAAGATGCAGTAGATGGTATAGAGTACAGTATATACATATGAGATGAGCAATGCAGGGTATGAAAACATATGAAGTGACATTGTTTAAAGTGGCTAGTGATACATTACATCAAGATGGCAAGATGCAGTAGATGGTATGGCATACAGTATATACATAAGGGATGAGTAATGTAGGGTAAGTAAACATTATGCAATATAAAGTGGCTAGTGATACATTGATTACATCAATTTTACCATTAATAAAGTGGTTGGAATTGAGTCAGTATGTTGGCAGCAGCCACTCAATGTTAGTGATGGCTGTTTAACCGTCTGATGGCCTTGAGATAGAAGCTGTTTTTCAGTCTCTCGGTCCCCGCTTTGACGCACCTGTACTGACCTCGCCTTCTGGATGACAGCAACCACCCGAACCACTGCCTGTTCACCACAGGCAGTGGCTCGGGTTGTTGCTGTCCTTGATGATCTTTTTGGCCCTCCTGTGACATCGAGTGGTGTAGGTGTCCTGGAGGGCAGGTAGTTTGCACCCGGTGATGCGTTGTGCAGACCTCACTACCCTCTGGAGAGCCTTCCGGTTATGGGCGGAGCAGCTGCCGTACCAGGCGGTGATACAGCCCGACAGGATGCTCTCGATTGTGCATCTAGATGACCTACGTGATTCGTGTAGATCCGATGAGAAAAGTGGTGGGGGGGTTGGATCACTACTGGCTGTAAGCAAACAAGTGATGCTCGTTTGGAGCAATACTGGCTGTATCCAAGGCTCAGCCAATCGTTTACATAACAGAATGCTGCGCAGCACGCGACTGAAAAAAGAAGAGACAACCAATTTATAAGTTACAGCATCAGCACGCCCTCTGGAAAGTCAGCTTGTCAGTAACAGCAGCGCGTCCCCTGAACGATAACGAAGAGGTAACGTTAGGTGAGATGCCTGACCACGGAGACGGGGGTGAGAAGATGAAGAAGCGTACTTCACGAGCTGTAACTAAAAAAACTACTGGCATTTGGAAAGTTTGAGGTGAGGGAGAAAGTGTGGTGGAACAAGTATTAGCATTAAGTATCTTGCTAGCTGGATCGAATTCTCCATTAGCTAGCCAGAGAAATGTTGAGCAACATTGGCCAACTTACTGGACGCTGGCAATCTGCGTGAAATGTTAACTAGCTAACGAACTAACCACTATCTGTTAACTAATGTTTTCCCTCTACAGTATGTGGTTAATTTTCAGAATGAGAGAATTAGGTGAAAAGGAGGCGTTGCTTGTTAATCAAGTGGATTCAGGGATCAAGTGTAGCTGGAGCTGGGCCTGGCTTAAGCTGGATGCCACTATAGAAGTGAAAGGAACACCACACACTTTCCCTTTTTCTCACTTTTGCTGGCACATTGTAGAACAGATGTCCACAGGCAGAACGTGTACAATGTAATAATGTGCAGTGCAGTGCAGCCCAAAGATAGTTTTGGTTGTGTTGAATTTGACAGTAACAGGTGTGTGTGAGTGAAGGGGATTATACATTTTTTTACTCAGTGAATGTTATTTTTGTACACATGTAGCCTTGTGCACTTAATTGATGTCTATAGTGGCCACTATAATAGAGCAAAAATAGAAAGCCTGTTTCTTTCATTCTATTTCTACTTTAAGATGTTTTTTTCACAATTGCAATATGTATGTGTGTGGTCACAAGCGTTCTATTATAAAGGCTGTCATGGCTAACTGCAATATTAGTGTATTGTTTTTTCTGAAGACGTAGAGTGTCATTTGCAGTAAAGTCTAGGCAATAAATAACATTGTTTGCATTCTTTACATTTTTAGCTGTGAGTTAGGATCATGTTCTTTGTTTAATTAGTTAAAACCTGTATTTCCCCCTAGCAGGGATTTTTTTTTTCATGTTTCAGTGCAACTAAAAAAAAGTGTCACCTTTTTGGGCCCTCAGCCATTTGCATCCCTGAACTTAACTGACTTTAGCTTGAATATAACACACTCTTTTTCAGTAGTTGAAACATGCACTTAGTACTTGTGATATTAGCTACAAGCATACAGTAGTTAGTGGCTGGCAATTCTGTAAATGGACGACATGCATGAGCTAAACAGGTTAACAATGCTACCAGTTGGCGACAGAACAAATGTTCATATGTAACAAGATAACCGACACTTGCAAGGTTTCAGGAGCATGTATTATTCATCTTAAACAATCCCCAACAATATAAGGCCCCAACTTACATTGCGGAGGCACGCACAAACACTTCTAGAAAACAGATTGAAAACTTGGTCCCCTGCCACATTTTGCATACTTATTGGCTAAAGACAAAAACAACTCTAAGCTGGGATCCAGGAAAATTAAGGCAGTTATATACAATTAAAAACATTACACAACGGATTTCATAACATTGTGTTCCCTCAGGCCACTACTCTACTACAGTACCACATACTGTATCTACAACACAAAATCCATGTGCACGTGTATGTATGTTATGTTTTGTGTGTATGCGTCATTCTGTGCCTGTGTGCGTCTCGTCACAGACCCCGCTGTTCCTTAAGGTGTAGTTTTATCTGTTTTTTTCTGATGTTACTGCTTGCATGAGTTAATTTATGTGGAATAGAGTTCCATGTAGTCATAACTCCATGTAGTACTGTGCGCCTCCTATAGTCTATTCTGGACTTGGGGAATGTGAAAAGACCTCTGGTGGCATGTCTTGTGGGGTATGCATGGGTGTCAGATGTGTGCTAGTAGTTTAAACAGACAGCTCTGTGCATTCAACATGTCAATACATCTCACAAATACAAGTAGTGATGAAGTCACTCTCCTCCATTTTGAACGAGGAGAGATTGACATGCATATTATTAATGTTAGCTCTCTGTGTTGATTTAAGGGCCAGCCGTGCTGCCCTGTTCTGGCCAATTGTAATTTTCCCAATTCCTTCTTTGTGGCACCTGATCACACGACTGGACAGTAGTTTAGGTGTGACAAAACTAGGGCCTGTAGGACCTGCCTTTTTTTGTTGTTGCGATCTTTAAAAAGCAGAGCATTGCTTTATTATGGACAGACCTCTCCCCATCTTAGGTACTGTTGCATCAATATGTTTTGACCATGACAGTTCTCATGGTTGTTACTCCAAGCAGTTTAGTCTCCTCAACTTGCTCATTATTCATTACAAGATTTAGTTGAGGTTTAGGGTTTAGTTAATGATTTGTCCCAAATACAATGCATATAGTTTTTGAAATATTTAGGACTAACTTATTTCTTGCCACCCATTCTTATACGGACTGCAGCTTTTTGTTAAGTGTTGCAGTGATTTTGACGTGTATAGTGTTTATTCATCAGCATACAGTTGAAGTCGGAAGTTTACACCTTAGCCAAATACATTTAAACTAAGTTTTTCACAATTCCTGACATTTAATCCTAGTAAAAATACCCTGTCGTAGGTCAGTTAGGATCACCACTTTATTTTATGAATGTGAAATGTCAGAATAATAGTAAAGATAATGATTTCAGCTTTTATTTCTTTCATCACATTCCCAGTGGGTCAGAAGTTTACGTACACTCAATTAGAATTTGGTAGCATTGCCTTTAAATTGTTTAACTTGGGTCAAATGTTTTGGGTAGCCTTCCACAAGCTTCCCACAATAAGTTGGTTGAATTTTGGCCCATTCCTCCTGACAGAGCTGGTGTAACTGAGTCAGGTTTGTAGGCCTCCTTGCTCACACACGCTTTTTCAGTTCTGCCCACAAATGTTCTATTGGATTGAGGTCAGGGCTTTGTGATGGCCGCTCCAATACCTTGACTTTGTTGTCCTTAAGCCATTTTGCCACAACTTTGAAAGTATGCTTGGTGTCATTGTTCATTTGGAAGACCCATTTTCAACCAAGCTTTAACTTCTTATGGATGGTGGCAGTATTGAGTCGCTTGGATGACTGACGTGCCCAGAGTAAACTGCCTCCTACTCACTCCCAGAAACTAAGATATGCATATTATTAGTATATATGGATAGAAAACACTGAAGTTTCTAAAACTGTTTGAATGATGTCTGTGAGTATAACAGAACTCATATGGCAGGCAAAAACCTGAGAAACAAAAATCCAACCAGGAAGTGATTTGTAGTTCTATCTAATCCCTGTTCAAACTACAGTGTCTGTGGGGTCATTTTGCACTTCCTAAGGCTTCCATTGGCTGTCAACAGCCTTTAGAAACTTGTTTCATGCGTCTCCTGTTACTGGGCAGAGAATAGGAGCTCAGTCTATCAGTGGACTGCCTGGGAGCAGTGAGTTGTTTACTGCGCATTCACGCTGGCGCGCCGCTCATTATTTTTCTTCTGTAATGAATACGCTATTGTCCGTTTGGAATATTATCAACGTTTTATTTTAAAAAGACCTAAAGGATTCATTGTAAACATCGTTTGACATGTTTCTACGAACGGTAATGGAACTATTTGACTTTTTGTCTCTTATTTTACGCACACACGTTATGCCTTTGGATAGTAATCTGTACGCACGAACAAAATGGAGGTATTTGGACATAAATATGGAGTATTTCGAACAAAAATAACATTTCTTGTGGAAGTAGGAGTCCTGGTAGTGCATTCCGACCAAGATCAGCAAAGGTAAGGGAATATTTATAATACTAATTCTGAGTTTAGTTGACTCCAAAACTTTGCTGGTATCTGTATAGCTTGCTTTGATGGTTGAGCTCTGTACTCAGAATATTGACAAATGTGCTTTCGCCGAAAAGCTATTTTAAAATCTGACACAGCGGTAGCATTAAGGAGTAGTATATCTATAATTCTTTCAATAACTGTCGTAAATTTTATCAACGTTTATGATGAGTATTTTTGTAAATTGATGTGCTCATTCACCGGAAGTTTTGGTGGGAATACATTTTCTGAACGTCACGCGCCAATGTAAAAATGGGGTTTATGGATATAAATCTGAACTTTATAGAACAAAACATACATGTATTTTGTAACATTGAGTCCTGGGAGTGTCATCTGATGAAGATAAAATGTTAGTAATTGATTTTAGCTGACTTTCTGGTTTTTGTGATGCCTCTGCTTGCTTGGAAAATAGCTGTGTGGTTTTTCTTGTTTTGGTGCTGTCCTAACATAATCTAATGTTTTGCTTTCGCCGTAAAGCCTTTTTAAACACTGTGGTTAGATTAAGGAGAATCTTAACTTTAAAATGTGTATAATACTTGTATGTTTGAGAAATTTTAATTATGAGATTTTTTTTGTTTTGAATTTGCCGCTGTGCACTTTCACTGGCTGTCGTCATATCGATCCCGCTAACGGGATTCAAGCCCATAACAGGTTTAACTTCCTGACTGATGTCTTGAGATGTTGCATCAATATATCCACATAATTGTTCTGCCTCATGATGCCATCTATTTTGTGAAATGCACCAGTCCCTCCTGCAGCAAAGCACCCCCACAACACGATGCTGCCACCACCGTGCTTCACGGTTGGGATGGTGTTCTTCGGCTTGCAAGCCTCCCCCTTTTTCCTCCAAACATAACAATGGTCATTATGGCCAAACAGTTCTATTTTTGTTTCATCAGACCAGAGGACATTTCTCCAAAAAGTACAATCTTTGTCCCCATGTGCAGTTGCAAACTGTAGTCTGCCTTTTTTAATGGCGGTTTTAGAGCAGTGGCTTCTTCCTTGCTGAGCGGCCTTTCAGGTTATGTCGATATAGGACTCATTTTACTGTGGATATAGATACTTTTGTACCCGTTTCCTCCAGCATCTTCACAAGGTCCTTTGCTGTTGTTCTGGGATTGATTTGCACTTTCACACCAAAGTGCGTTCATCTCTAGGAGACAGAACGCGTCTCCTTCCTGAGTGGTTTGACGGCTGTGTGGTACCATGGTGTTTATACTTGCGTACTATTGTTTGTACAGATGAACGTGGTACACTCAGGCGTTTGGAAATTGCGCCCAAGGATGAGCTAGACTTGTGGAGGTCTACAATTGTTTTCTCAGTTCTTGGCTGATTTTCTTTTGATTTTCGCATGATGTCAAGCAAAGAGGCACTGAGTTTGAAGGTAGGCCTTGAAATACATCCACAGGTACACCTCCAATTGACTCAAATTATGTCAATTAGCCTATCAGAAGCTTCTAAAGCCATGACATCATTTTCTGGAATATTCCAAGCTGTTTAAAGGCACAGTCGACTTAGTGTATGTAAACATCTGACCCACTGGAATTGTGATACTGTGAATTATAAGTGAAATAATCGGTCTGTAAACAATTGTTAGAAAAATTGTCATGCACAATGCAGATGTCCTAACCGACTTGCCAAAACTATAGTTTGTTAACAAGAAATTTGTGGAGTGGTTGAAACACTTAGGTTGGAGTCATTAAATCTCATTTATGTAAACTTCCCACTTCAACTGTACATAGACACACAGGCTTTACTCAGAGCCAGTGGCAGGTCATTAGTAAAGATTGAAAAAGTAAGTGCCCTAGACAGCTGCCCTGGGGAATGCTTGACTCTAGCTGGATTATGTTGGAGAGGCTTCCATTAAAGAACACCCTCTTTGTTCTGTTAGACAGGTGACTCTCAATCAAAAATATAGCAGAGAATGTAAAGCCATAACACATACGTTTTTCCTGCAACAGATTATGATCTATAATGTCAAAACTTTACTGAAGTCTATCAAAACAGCTCCCACAATCATTTTATTATACATTTCTCTCAGCCAATCATCAGTAATTTGTGTAAGTACTGTACATGTTGATTGCCCTTCCCTATAAGTGTGCTGAAAATGTGTTAATTTGTTTACTGTGAAATAGCATTGTATCTGGTCAAACAATTTTTTCCAAAAGTTTACGAAGGGTTGCTAACAGACTGATTGATCGGCTGTTTGAGCTAGTAAAGGGTACTTTGCTATTCTTGGGAAGCAGAATGACTTTTGCTTCCCTTCAGGCCTGAGGGCTCACACTTTCCTATAGGCTTAGATTGAAGTGATGGCAAATAGGAGTGGCAATATTGTCCGCTATCATCCACAGTAATTTTTCATCCAAGTTGTCAGAACCAGGTGGCTTGTCATTGTTGATAGACAGCAATGATGTTTTCACCTCTTCGACAATTACTTCAAAATTACAGTACTTATCTTTCATTACAGTGCTTGCCTTTCATAATTTGGTCAGTTATGAATGGATGTGTAGGTTCAGAATTTGTTGTTGTCATGTCTAATTTTTCTAATCTTGCCCATACTTTTTTTTTTCAATGTAGTTTGCAATATCAGTGGGTTTTGTGATGACTTGGACATCTGAGTCAATGAATGATGGAGCCGTGTTAGCCTTTTTGCCCAAAACTTCATTTAAGGTGCTCCAAAGCTTTCTACTATCATCCTTTATCTTATTTTCATAGTACAGTTTATTCTTCTTTTTGTTCAGTTTAGTCATGAAATTTCTCAATTTACAGTACGTTTACCAATCGGCTGTGCAGCCAGACTTATTTGCCATTCCTTTTGCCTCATCACTCTCAAACTTACAATTTTCCAATTAACAGTATTTACAGTCATTTTCTTAATGAGTGCATGCTTATTAGTAACTAGAATAAGCAATTTCATAAATGCGTCAAGTGCATTGTCTGGTTGCTTCTACACACCACAGACCATCAAATATTATTTACATCTTCAACATAGGAATTAGTACAAAACATCTTATGACCTCTTATACACTTTGGAACTTTGGTGTTCCTTGATATGGCTACTATATTATGATCACTACATCCGATGGATTTGGGTACTGATTTAGAGCAGATTTCTGCATCATTAGTAAAGATATGATCAATACACGCGGATGATTTCATTCCTGTGCTGTTTGTAAATACCCAGACTGAACCAGGTTGCAGGCACTGGTTACAGTTTGAAGCTTTTTCTTGAGTGGGCAGCTAGATGAAAGCCAGTCAATATTTAGGTCACCCAGAAAATAGTGTGCCTCTGTTGATATCAAATATTATCAAGCATTTCAGTGTCATTTCACTTGTGACAGAAGTGCGCAATGTTTGCAGTGCCACACATTGATTCCTATGCAACCAGTTTATCCCCAAGTGATGTCACAGAGCAATTGACATAAATTCAACTGTTTTTTAGAAAGGAGTGGCTCCTAATCAATGATTGGAGATTTTATTTCTGAGGCTCCATATTGGTCATCACTAGTTACCACTGCCACAAAGGCATAAAGCCTGCCTATTTCTACCCTTTCTCTTCTTAAAATCAGATGTCAAACCTAACCTTAACCACACTGCTAACCTTATGCTTAACTCTAACCTTAAATTAAGAACCAAAAAGCAACATTTATTTTCATACATTTTTACGATATAGCTTTGTGGCTGTGGTAACTAGTGAAACCCTCTGTATCTGTGAGTGCACAAATTCTCATAGCCTCTCCCAGGAATGTGGGACCTCATTTTCTCATGCCGAAACCAGATTAGATAGATACCAGTAGTTAAATCAGAGTTAAATGTCAGGGCTGAGGAAGATGGCGGATGCAGATGTTTTGTTTGAAACGGCTGGCATATCGAGTGGAGATGAGTGAGAAGGAATGGATTACAGTGGCAAACAAGAAGGGAAATAAGAGAAGTAAAGTGGTCGTGGAATCTAGTAAATCCAAGCCTTGTTCTGACAATTGTTTAGTTGGAGTGAGGGTTTTGGACTGATGGTGTTATCTGGGAGATCCATTTGACATCTCAATGAAAATCATAGATCCGTTGGATGAGTTTGCGTCAGTGGGGATAGCAAGACGTGGGTTTATTATTATTGTGTGTCCAAGGAGCAGGAGTGTGCTTTGCACTTGAAAAAAATATATATCAGATTGGAATGTGTTGTGTGGATCTGCGAAGCAGGGTGCCTATCAAAGGGTTTATTGCTGGAGTTGCACTAGAAGGGAGTGTAAAGGATGTAACTGAAGAAGTAGATGCAGTGGTTGGTGCACGCAGACTGACCTGTATGGTTGATGAGTGAGGAATCTCACTCCATCCATTCTTTTGTTCTTAGAAGAACAGTCTCTCCATTCGCATGTATTTTTGGGTTATATGAGATACCCTGTAAGAGCCTTTGTGCACAAACCCATGCAGTGTGATAAATGTAAACTACGTGGACATGTGTCAAATGTATGTAGTTGGGAGTATCTTATGCCAGTTGAGACGAAATGCTGCAACTGTGGTGGAGGGCATGCGCCTGAATTCATAAAGTGCCCTGTTGGTGTGAAAGAGGATGGGTTTTTGTATTTTTACATTGTATCTGATGTTTCCCCCCCCCCCCCCCCCCGTTTCCCACAATGGATTTTTGTTTTTTGTTCACCACCCGTACAGTAGGTGGCAGCATGCACGTTTAACGTTTGTTTGCGGACCGTCATAATACCAGAGAAGAAAAATTAAATGGCAAAAATATTATATTTGCAATGTCACTAAGCAAAAAAAAAAAAAACATCAATATCCACTACAATGTCAAAACATGATTTGTCAGGAGTTCAGAACCATTTATTTATACGACTATCGTATCAACATTAGCTAGCTAGCTAACGTTATCATGTTAGCGACGCTAGTCAGCATAGACTGCTAGATGATAATCAGCTTGCGTTAGATAGCTAGCGTTAGCTACCTAGCTAGCAAGCTCTAGTCCAATGAAAACCGAAGCAAACCTGATGATTTAACGTCTAGCTAGATGACCAGTGGTGACAGTGAGGTCCTATGAGATTCAAGGCTTTAAGTGCCATCATGAAGAAATAGCAAAGAAAATAATGTTTGATGAGCTAGCTAAGTTAGCTAGCAAGGTATACCGGTTAACAAAGAGGATGCTAGCTAGCTTAATTTGAATGCATGGCAGGACCAGTTTTGTCAAAGATCGATGGTAGACCGTCGTCTTTGGTGTTGTCAACATTCAACCAGGATGAACTGTTGGCAAAAACGCCGGCACATACACATATGCAGCACTCATGCAATGCAATGATCTTTTATTATCTGTAGTTAGTACACAAACTCACATAGCTATGAGCGAGCATGTTGAAAACAGTAAAGTAGCTAGCTATATGTCATGACGTTGGCCTGTGGGTAAAGTTTATGACCCCCCCATAAATACCTTTCTCCCTTCCCCTCTCTTACTGACCCTACTGAAGGACTGCTGTCCTGTTAAATATAGAGTCTGGGAACATCAAACAAATGGGGAAAGGAACCATATTTTGGTAATAAAACCAGTTGGAAATATGCTTGATAACGTAATGAGTATGGATGTCAGCTCATTGTCATCTGAGACATTATGACTGATGACAGGACGACATAAACTGTACCTGGGAAAGTATACACCCTCTAGTTATCAGAGTCACATGGAATTGTTATGCAATTGAAATGTTTGATATTGAAATTGTTTGTTAGGAGATTAAATGTAATTTTAGCTTCCAAATGAGAGAATTGGGTTTTCATAAGGAAAGTGCCCTGCTTGATCAGTGGCCCAACCCTGTGAAGAGACAGGGGTTATAAACGATGAAACACCTCCTTCAGGGGGAGGCTATATAAGCCTTTGACGAAAAGATAACCAGGTAGTTCCAGTACGTGAGGTCTGCAGCCTCTACGTTAGAAGGACACATGTCAAGAACAGAACTAAGCCAACCTTGGCGTGAGCTATGGTATGAACTGGTATGAACTTTGAGCTTATTCACTACAGAAGTGATACTTCCTAGCCGTTGAGTTAGCAGCTGTCGACGTGGGCTAGGAAAGGACGGACGACGGATCCAGTCTAACAAACAGATGAAGATGCCACCACGTATCCAATTTACCACCAGAGACATTGTTCCGAGTACAGGAAGATCTGTTGGCCAACCCGGCCAGCATCTACGACCAATCTACCGAAGCGCAGCTCAGAGTAAATATTTATTGCATTTTCCTTTTCCAAATGGGCGGTAATTTAGAATGCATAAGATAATGTATTTACGATAGCATAGCTGCTGTTTGTGGTTCCTAAGTCTTCCCCCTATTTCATTCAAGCCCAACCCCCTTTCCTTTGTGTAACCAGGTTCCGTCCACCGGGACGTTTTCTGTATGACATCATTGGTATTCTGTGTATTTGTAATTCTGTGTGATTAGTTAGGTATTTAGTAAATAAATAATTAAACCCAATTTTGTATTGCTGATTCAACTTGTTAGCCAGGGTTCGTGAAGATAACCAAGAATTTACAACTTTCATTATGAGACTGAAAATAAGATAAGGGTTAATATTGACTGCTATCGATGTAAAATATTACTAAGTATTTTAAGAGTTTATTCGGAAGATAACAGCTCTATAAACGTTCTTCCGTGGTGCCCCGACTTTCTAGTTAATTACATTTACATGATTAGCTTAATCAGGTAATATTAATTACAGAGAAATAATTTTATAAGTTAGCATGTCATATCACTTAATCCGGCATAGCCAAAGACACGACATATATGTGTTATCTCCATTAGCTATACATCTTGCAATTGCATAAAAAAATACATACGACAAAATACACTATATATACACAAAAGTATGCGGACACCCTTTCAAATGAGTAGATTTGGCTATTTGACAGAACCATGTATAAAATCGAGCATATAGCCATGCAATTGCCATAGACAAACATTGGCAGTAGAATGGCCTTACCCGAAAAGCTCAGTGACTTTCAGCGTGGCACCGTCATAGGATGCCACCTTTCCAATAAGTCAGTTCTTCACATTTCTGCCCAGCTATAGCTGCCCCGGTCAACTGTAAGTGATGTTATTGTGAAGTGGAAACATCTAGGAGCAACAACGTCTCAGCCGGGAAGTGGTAGGCCATACAAACTCACAGAACAGGACTTCAGAGTGTTAAAGCGCGTAGCGAGCAAAAAATTGTCTGCAACACTCAGTTGTAACTCTCCCTACCGAGTTCCAAACTACCTCTGGAAGCAAAATCAGCACAAGAACTGTTCGTCAGGAGCTTCGTGAAATGGGTTTCCATGGCCGAGCAGCCGCACACAAGCCTAAGATCACCATGCGCAATGCCAAGCATCGGCTGGAGTGGTGTAAAGCTTGCCGCCATTGGACTCTGGAGCAGTGGAAAGGCGTTCTCTGGCGTGATCAATCTTCACCATCTGGCAGTCCGATGGATGAATTTGGGTTTGGCGGATGCCAGGAGAACGCTACCTGCCCGAATGCATGTAAAGTTTGTTGGAGGAGGAAAGTTTGTTGGAGGAGGAATAATGATCTTGGGCTGTATTTCATGGTCCAGGCTAGGCCCCTTAGTTCTAGTGAAGGGAAATCTTAACGCTACAGCATACAATGGGCATTCTAGACGATTCTATGCTCCCAACTTTGTGGCAACAGTTTGGGAAAGGCCCTTGTTTCAGCATGACAATACCCTGTGCACAAAGCGAGGTCCATACAGGAATGGTTTGTCGAGATCGGTGTGGAGGTCTGACTTCAAACTCATCAAACACCTTTAGGATCAATTGTAACGCCAACTACGAGCTAGGCCGAATCGCCCAACATTAGTGCCCGACCTCACTAATGCTCTTGTGGCTGAATGGGAAAAAATGCCCCTACAGCAATGTTCCAAAATCTAGTGGAAAGCCTTCCCAGAAGAGTTGACACTGTTATAGCAACAAAGGAGGGACCAACTCCATATTAATGCCCATGATTTTGGAATGACATGTTCGACGAGCAGGTGTCCACATACTTTTGGTCATGTAGTGTATCCCTCAATACATTGCGTATTAGTCCACAACATCTGACATTTGGCTCATAGTTCTTGCACAGGAAAGAAGTGGAGACCGTTTTCAGGGACCTACCAAATCACAATAAACAGAACAGCGAGGGGGATGGTTTGGGAGAAACAACCATACGACCGACCACTAGGTGTCATTGAATACCCACAGATCAAATCAAATTGATTTCAACAGTACTTGATGGAGTCCACTAGTTTTCTACACTGGTGTAAAATGTCACTATTCCATATAATTTGTATATTAACATATCTGGGACATTTTGGAGAACACTTATGGATCTATTAGACACATACATCTATGTATTTTCTCTCTAAACTGATTTGACAACTGATTTGCATTTCTGGATTGAGGTGGGGTTAACTAAATGAGAAATGGCAATCAAGGGGAAATGGAAATACAACATACATTATGATATCAAATGCCTTCTTACACTTTAAGATGGGGGACGCAACCAAGCCCACATGAAACCATTCATGAAAACAAATGATCTGAAGTACTTAGGCCCTTACCAGCTGACTATAAAAAACAACAATTATTATAGATACCCCAAAGTAGATTGAATGGGCTTGTCATTCACACAGTATTGATGAAACACCAAGTGCATTTTTATCTAAATATGGGTATACGAGGACATCTTGTGGTCATAGGGTTTTTCTTCAGTCACTAACTATCATAAAAGTGTATCCCCCTTCACAAGCTCAATGTTGAGCGTGTCCCCTTTCCTATGCAAAAATTTGTATGCACTTGCATGAAATGTAATGAGATATTTGACGCAGGTATTTACTTTGCGACATGTATTTTCATTGAGTAGATCGAACAAATATTACTGTACTTGCGTTTTTGTACTCCTCTACTAGCTAGCTACTGTAGATGGGTCAGTCCAGTCCCAGAGACAGTCCGTTCTGCATGCCTTCTTGACTTCGATACAATGTGTCGTCATGCATTTGTGCATGCCCACTGGTAACTGTCATAGCTGCCTTGCCAGCTAATTTAGCTAGCTCATCAACCAGTATTTTATTTACCATTTCTGTACGATGGCACTTAGCCTTAGAGCACCACTGGTCATCTAGCTAGCCGTTAGCCAGCAGGTTTATCGGTTTCCATTGGACTAGGAGAACATTTGACATGCTGTAATGGTGCGATGACATGCCCTCAGTTGATGAGATCATAAAAAATGTCCCTCTTAGGTACCCCTCGAAAAACCTAATTTAATTACAGCTAAGTGTTCAACACAGTTCAGTCTGTTATCTTGCTAGCTAGCTAATGCCGATACACCATAGTCGTGGGTCTGCAAAATCAAGCAAATAGTATAGTACGGAACTCATGACAAAAATCATGTTTTGACATTATAGTGGCTATTGATATTTTGCTTTGTACTTTGCGAATAGCATTTTTTTGGGGCATTTAACTCTGATGTAACAACCGGTATGTATCTCATCCGGTTTCGGCAGGAGAAAATAAGTGAAGTCCCAATTTCCCTCAAGAATTTGCACACTCACGGCTACGGAGCCTCAGAAATAAAAGATCCAGTCATGGATTAGGAGCCACTCCCATTTTTAAAATGAGGTGAAATTAGATTACTAGTGTTTGAACAGGCTACTGTGTGGTTGAGTTGTTTTGTAACAGTTGTTTGCCGTCACGTTTTAAGGTATGACCCCAGTGTTGAAGAAACCAAAGTTTATTCTTTAAACAGGGACAGGCAAACAACAGGCCAAGGTAGGCAGGGGTCAATAATCCAGAGAGGGTGTAAGGCACCGGAACAGCAGGTACGCTCAGGGTCAGGCAGAGGTCGGTAATCCAGAGTAGTGGTGCAAAGGTACAGGAGGGGTCAGGGCAGGCAGAACGGTCAGAACCGGGAAACTAGAAAACAGGAGCAAGGAACAGGCCGGAGCAGGGAAACAAAACACTGGTAGGTTCTACAAACAAAACGAACTGGCAACAGACAAACAGAGAACACAGGTATAAATACACAGAGGTAATGGGGAAGATGGGCGACACCTGGAGGGGGTGGCGACAAGCACAAGACAGGTGAAACAGATCAGGGCATGACAGTTTGCCATGTTAAAATGTTTCATATACACCCTTTAATCTGGTAAACTATAACATGGAGAGAGGATGTTTGATGTTTATGTTTCATCACTACTCATTGACTACAGCTCAGCGTTCTACACCATAGTGCCCTCAAAGCTCATCAATAAGCTAAGGACCCTGGGACTAAACACCTCCCTCTGCAACTGGATCCTGGACTTCCTGACTGGCTGCCCCCAGGTGGTAAGGGTAGGTAACAACACATCAGCCATGCTGATCCTCAACACAGGGGCCCCTCAGGGGTGCGTGCTCAGTCCCCTCCTATACTCTCTGTACACTCATGACTGCACGGCCAGGCACGACTCCAACACCATAAGTTTGCAGATGACACAAGTGGTAGGCCTGATCACCGACAACGACGAGACAGCCTCTAGGGAGGAGACCAGAGACATCGCCGTGTGGTGCCAGGACAACAACCTCTCCCTCAATGTGATCAAGACAAAGGAGATGATTGTGGACTACAGGAAAAAGATGACCGAGCACGCTTCCGTTCTCATCGACGGGGCTGCAGTGGAGCAGGTTGAGAACTTCAAGTTCATTGGTGTCCACATAACCAACATGGTCCAAGCACACCAAGACAGTCGTGTAGAGGGCATGACAAAACCTATTACCCCTCAGGAGACTGAAAAGATTTGGCATGGTTCCTCAGATCCTCAAAAGGTTCTACAGCTTCACCATCGAGAGCATCATGACTGGTTGCGTCGCTGCCTGGTATGGCAACTGCTCGGCCTCCGACTGCAAGGCACTACAGAGGGTAGTGTTGTTATCATCTATGCATAGTCACTTTAATAACTACCTACATGTACATATTACCTCAACTAACCGGTGCCCTCGCACATTGACTCTGTACCGGTACCCCCCCTGTATATAGTCTCGCTATTGTTATTTTACTGCTGCTCTGTAATTACTTGTTACTTGTATTTGTTATCTGTATATATATTTTTTTTAACTGCATTGTTGGTTAGGAGCTTGTAAGTAAGCATTTCACTGTAAGGTCTACAGCAGTTGTATTCGGCGCACGTGACTAATAACATTTTATTTGATATCATTTAGGGATTTATTCCCTGTCAGGAAATCAGAATGCTTTCCTCTACACCTGTATTTATACAAGTATACAAGAAATGCAATGCTTTTAAAACAGGGCCAATCAGCACATACTTGAGCAGATGCATGACTTGTTGAGCTTCACCTGCAAGAGGTTCAAGCTCTAATGACTGTGTAGCCATTTTTCAGAAGCTAATGATTTACACAGGAACAGCCCATGACCTGACATTCCTTTAGAGTCTAGAGAATCTGAAATCTAAGGGAGAGGGGAAACAGCATGGCTAATAGCAGCTGGTTTCTAACTTGGTGACAGATACACTGCATAAAGTGCCTTTTGAGTGGCATGGTGAATTGAGGTTAAAGGAGAACATTTGACATGCTGTAATAATGCGATGACATGCTCTAAGTTGACAAGATCCCCTCAAAAAACCTAATGTAAGTGTACAACACTGTTCAGTCTCTTCCAAAGCCGTGAACACACACCTCAGAAAAAGGAAACAGAAATCAACAGAGCAGAAAATCGAATGCAGATTTCCCTGCTGCATAGGCTATTATCCAAGGAAGACCATGATGTTTAAGTGTTCTGTTCTGCATACTTTAAATAATCCTCAGTAGTCAACACAAGCTCATTTCTCAATTTTCCTCTGTTCCTCTGAGTGCTAATCCCACAGAAATGACATGTTCGGACACTAGAATTGACACATTATTTCAGCTGTTTTCCTTTACAGCAGAGTAGGCCTGTCTTCAGTTTTCTGGCCTAATGTAAATAAACAGCAAGGTGCATAATGGGAATACACTGCATCCAAAAATAGATGTACAGCTCTGTGCTTGCACAAATATTTATACTCTGAGTTGCAGTTTATATATTTGTGTAATAATTTTATATGTGAATAGAATATGTCAGTGCATGTTTATCGGTCCAAGCAATGGGATGTGCTCTCTGTCACAGGAGTCCAGTAAAAACTGGAGTCAAGCTGTTAGACCCACACGATAGATGGGCTCTGTGACAAAGCCAGCACAGGTGACGAGAACAGCGATTCTATCTATTGTAAGCACTTATAGCAGCCATTTAATTTAGATGATTCTTCCTGATAGAATTGATTGGATATCCCTGATAACACTATTCAATTTCTTTATCAATGCTGATGCAATAACCTCTAATTTGCTTAACAATATAGACACAGATTATTTTGGTGCATTGATTCATTGTGGCTTACTTCAGAACAGTGTACAGTTGGTTCACACCATTACTGTATGTGTGCAGGCCAGGCCAGGGGTCTCCCCGACTCATTCTCTTATCAGCCCACAACAATCAGCACATCTGAAAGGGTGGACAGGAAGAGAGAGAGAGGGAAGAAGGGAAGAGTAAACTTCCTTTGGAATGCGCCTCTCCTCAAGCACAGGGTGGGGCGCTCTGAACAGACTGCCCACAGGAGGCGCAACCGAGTGTAAAATAATGACCTCTTCTCCACAGGACTGTTGAGCTCATGTAACCTCATGTCTCCACCTGAGCCTTCAGAAACGTTGGATATAGACACCAGCATACAGCCTTCTGTAAGACAGTGAGGTGAGGAGCTCTCAAATCGGCCTATACCAAGACGATCTGCCTTCGATTGCCCTCTGCCATGCACAGAGAACAAATAGAGCAGGTGCCCTGGTTCTCCATCTGCAGCCCAACCACAGGTTCTGTTAGTGATTTAATATGTAGACCACCCCTGGCCCCCCAGCTCCACAATCACAGCTGCCTACCTAGCTGCTGATCAATATCAGCCCTGGCTCACATAACAAAGCCCTTTTTAGTCTTCGTTAGGTCGCAATCACAAGCACAGATAACGAAGACTTTCTACTCTGAGCCAACATTATGAGGGTCAAATCTTGTCCCATTTGAGAGCAGCCTCATTAGAAAATGTCTATATTTGGTGAAATCGCTACATAAATGGAAGCAAAGATTTGAGAGGCGGTTTAAGGTACTGTAGATAGAATTAAACTTTGCAAGCACCAGACTGCAAGTTACTAAAAATGCAAAAAAAAGTAGCACAATCGCTAACCTTAAAAATGAAACCTAATTCGCTGCACATCACCCTAACCTTAAAGATATAAATTAATTTTCACATCATTCTTAACTAAAAAAACTAGTTCATTGCACATCATCCCCATCTCTAACAAAATACAACCTGATCAGCAGTAGCAGCAACTCAAGGAGGCGACACCACAAGGGGCAGTGGAGTGGTTTCTCAATTGACAACCTCATCCAAATGAAAAACTTTGCGTTTCTATTATTCATTTGCTTGATCTCTGAGGGGAGGCTATTCCATAGACAAATGGCTGTATAGAAAAATGTGCTCCTCTCAGTACTGTTTACGCTTGAAATTTTACAAGACGTATCACTAACTCTGGTATTATAAGAAATTACATTATCATTATGGAGAAAATCAAGATTACAAAAAATCACAGTCCCACAAACGTGTTTTCATTAATAGCAGTCACTTGACTTGATAAAGGAGTGAAATGATAGAAAGACTTTCTATTAAAAATGAACAATTTTCAGAACTTAACCATATCATAGCCTTTCTAGTAAGCACATTATACACAGCTCACGTCCTATAAACAATTCTAATCACTTAGCTGGAGGGGGAATGATTTTTCTTATGTTTGTCTGTCTGTTTGAAGATGGATCAGAGGGAGATTTAGGGTAAACAGCAGAGGAAACTGAAGCTTAGGTGATAGCAGATTGTTTCAAAGATGACCTCGACAACAGAGCTCCTTTGGGATCATGGTCAAGCCTCAGAGTGTAATAGAGATTAATACAGATTATTAACACCTTACACAATTATCAAATTTTATTTGTCACATGCGCTGAATACAACAGGTGTAGACCTTACCATTAAATGCTTACAAGCCCTTAACCAACAATACAGTTAAGAACATATTGACTAAATAAATGAACGTTTAAAAAAAAGTAACAATAAAATAACAATAATAGTGGGTACCGGTACCGAGTCAATGTGTGGCGGTACAGGTTAGTCGAGGTAATTTGTACATGTAGGTAGGGGTAAAGTGACTATGCATAGAAAATAAACAGTGAGTAGCAGCAGTGTAAAAACAAAGGGGGGTTGGGGGTTTGTGGTCAATGCAAATAGTCCAGGTGGCCATTTGATTAATTGTTCAGCAGTCTTATGGCTTGGGAGTAGAAGCTGTTAAGGAGCCCATGGAGTCTATAACTTGGGTGACTGGAGTCTGACAATTTTTGGGGCCTTCCTCGGACACCGCCTAGTATATAGGTCCTGGATGTCAGGAAGCTCTGTAGCGCCTTACGGTTGGATACTGAGCAGTTGCCATACCAGGCAGTAATGCAACTGGTCAGGATGCTCTCGATGGTGCAGCTGTAGAACTTTGAGGATCTGGGGTCCCATGCCAAATCTTTTCAGTCTCCTGAGGGGAAAAGGTGTTGTCGTGCTCTCTTCACGACTTTCTGTAGCAATGGATGTGTTTAGATCATGATAGTTTGTTGATGTGGACACCTGCTCCCCTACAGTCCCGTCGACGTGAATGGGGGTGTGTGTGTTCGGCCCTCCTTTTCCTGTAGTCCACGATCTTCCCCCCCAGTCTTGCGCACGTTGAGGGAGAGGTTGTTGTCCTGGCACCACACTGCCAGGTCTTTGATCTCCTCCCTATAGGCTGTCTCATCATTGTCGGTGATCAGACCTACCACCGTTGTGTCGTCAGCAAACTTAAAGACGGTGTTGGAGTCGTGCTTGGCCACGCAGTCGTGGGTGAACAGGGAGTACAGGACGGGACTAAGCACGTACCCCTGAGGGGCCCCAGTGTTGAGGATCATCAAGGCAGATGTGTTGTTGCCTAATCTTACCACCTGGGGGCAGCCCATCAGGAAGTCCAGGATCCAGTTGCAGAGGGGAGGTGTTTAGTCCCAGGGTTCTTAGCTTAGTGATGAGCTTTGTGGGCACTATGGTGTTGAATGCTGAGCTGTAGTCAATGAACAGCATTCTTACATGGGTGTTCCTTTTGACCAGGTGGGAAAGAGCAGTGTGGAGTGCGATTGAGATTGCGTCACCTGGGCCTCCCGGGTGGCGCAGTGGACTAAGGCACTGCATAGCTGTGCCACCAGAGATTCTGGGTTCGAGTCCAGTCTCTGTTGCAGCCGGCCGCGACCGGGAGGCGCACAATTGGTCCAGCGTCGTCCGGGTTAGGGAGGGTTTGGCCGGCAGGGATATCCTTGTCTCATCGCGCACTAGCGACTCCTGTGTTGGGCCGGGCAGAGTGCACGCTGACCAGGTCGCCAGGTGTACGGTGTTTCCTCCAACACATTGGTGCGGCTGGCTTCCGGGTTGGATGGGCATTGTGTCAAGAAGCAGTGCAGCTTGGTTGGGTTGTGTTTCGGAGGACGCATGGCTCTCGACCTTCGCCTCTCCCGAGTCCGTATGGAAGTTGCAGCGATGAGACCAGACTGTCACTACTACCAATTGTATACCACAAAATTGGGGAGAAAAAAGGGGTGAAAAAGAGATTGCGTCATCTGTGGATCTGTTGTGGCGGTATGCGAATTGGAGTGGGTCTAGGGTTTCTGGGATGATGGTGTTGATGTGAGCCACGACTAGCCATTCAAAGCACTTCGTGGCTAACATTGTATCTGTGCTATGTTAAGTTTCTGTTCTCATACATCTTGCTGTCATAAATGTTTCAAAGCGAATACTAAAACGTTAATGTGATTTAACTTATGGCTGTGCTCCCTGCTTAAGGAAGGGTTGGTGGTGGTATCTAGAACATGCTCCTGATTTAGAAATGTGGTTGGATGGTTGTGTTGTAAAGGGCAGAGCACAATCTATTTATTTTGAATCAAGTTAAAAACAGATGGTATTCTGTGACGGAAGATCACTAACGAGTCAGCCATATCACTTAATCATTAATGGTGAGACTGCATTAGTTAGCTTTGCTCATGGAGTCAAATCCCACTGGGCACAAACTGGTTGAATCAATGTTGTTTCAATGTAATTTGTCAACGTATTGTGACATGGAATCTATGTTTAAAATACATTGGATTCGCAAAAAGTCACCAACATAAGCTGTTGTTTTGAGGGTGAAATTGCAACCACAGGATTATGCCATCTTGGTAACCAATTTTCAACATAGACAAACCTTATATAAAATGTTGAATTTGTACTTTTGATACAACGCCAGATCTTCAACATTAGGCTGGGGCCCAGCACCTCCTACGTGATACTCTATGTACAGCTGAACTTTGTTCTCCCATCCAGGGTTTTAGCCGAGCCCAGCTTAGTTTTGATATGTCACTGACTTCTACCAATGTGTTATCATGGAAATTATTATTCAGAATCCTCCACTTAAAAATTATATACCATCAATAACACTATTTAGGCATACAGTTGAAGTCAGAAGTTTACATACACCTTAGCCAAATACATTTAAACTCAGGAATTGTAAAAAACTATCATTCAATCCGAGTAAAAATTCTCTGTCTTAGGTCAGTTAGGATCACCACTTTATTTTAAGAATTTGAAATGTCAGAATAATAGTAGAGAGAAATGATTTATTTCAGCTTTTATTTCTTTCATCACATTTCCAGTGGGTCAGAAGTTTACATACACTCAATTAGTATTTGGTAGCATTGCCTTGAAATTGTTTAACTTGGGTCAAAAGTTTTGGGTAGCCTTCCACAAGCTTCCCACAATATGTTGGATGAATTTTGGCCCATTCCTCCTGACAGAGCTTGTGTAAATGAGTCAGGTTTGTAGGCCTTCTTGCTCTCACACGCTTTTTCAGTTCTGCCCACACATTTTCTATAGGATTGAGGTCAGGGCTTTGTGATGGCTACTCTAATACCTTTGTTGTCCTTAAGCCATTTTGCTACAATTTTGGACGTATGCTTGGGGTCATTGTCCATTTGAGGCCAAGCTTTAACTTCCTGACTGATGTCTTGGGATGGTGCTTCAATATATCCACATAATTTTCCATCCTCATGATGCCATTTATTTTGTGAAGTGCACCAGTCCCTCCTGCAGCACAGCACCCCCACAACATAATGCGTGCTTCACGGTTGGGATGGTGTTCTTCAGCTTGCAAGCCTCCCCCTTTTTCCTCCAAACATAATGATGGTCATTATGGCCAAACAGTTCTATTTGTGTTTCATCAGACCAGAGGACATTTCTCCAAAAAGTATGATCTTTGTCCCCATGTGCAGTTGCAAACCGTAGTCTGGCTTTTTAATGGCGGTTTTGGAGCAGTGGCTTCCTCCTTGCTGAGCGGCCTTTCAGGTTATGTCGATATAGGACTCATTTTACTGTGGATATAGATACTTTTATACCTGTTTCCTCCAGCATCTTCACAAGGTCCTTTGCTGTTGTTCTGGGATTGATTCGCACTTTTCGCACCAAAGTACGTTAATCTCTAGGAGACAGAATGTGTCTCCTTCCTGAGCGGTATGACAGCTGCGTGGTCCCATGGTGTTTGTACTTGATTACTATTGTTTGTACAGATGAACGTGGTACCTTCAGGCGTTTGGAAATTGCTCCCAAGGATGAACCAGACTCGAAGGTCTACAATGTTTTTTCTGAGGATTTCTTTTGATTTTCCCATGATGGCAAGCAAAAAGGCACCGAGTTTGAAGGTAGGCCTTGAAATGCCTCCACAGGTACACCTCCAATTGACTCAAATGATGTCAATTAGCCTATCAGAAGCTTCTAAATCCATGACACATTTTTCTGGAATTTTACAAGCTGTTTAAAGGCACAGTCAACTTAGTGTATGTTCACCCACACAGACTGTGGTGAAGCTGCGCCTCTTCAACCTCAGGAGGCTGAAGAAATTCGGCTTGTCACCAAAAACAAACTTTTACAGATGCACAATCGAGAGCATCCTGTCGGGCTGCATCACCGCCTGGTACGGCAGCTGCTCCGCCCATAACCGGAAGGCTCTCCAGAGGGTAGTGAGGTCTGCACAACGCATCACCGGGTGCAAACTACCTGCCCTCCAGGACACCTACACCACCCGATGTCACAGGAGGGCCAAAAAGATGAAGGACAACAACCACCCGAGCCACTGCCTGTTCACCCCGCAATCATCCAGAAGGCAAGGTCAGTACAGGTGCATCAAAGCGGCGACCGAGAGACTGAAAAACAGCTTCTATCTCAAGGCCATCAGACTGTTAAACAGCCATCACTAACATTGAGTGGCTGCTGCCAACATACTGACTCAACTCCAACCACTTTATTAATGGTAAAATTGATGTAATCAATTTATCACTAGCCACTTTATATTACATAATGTTTACTTACCCTACATTACTCATCTCATATGTATATACTGTACTCTATACCATCTACTGCATCTTGCCTATGCCGTTCGGCCACCACTCATATTTTTATGTACATATTCGTACTCATTCCTTTAAACTTGTGTGTATAAGGTAGTTGTGAAATTGTTAGATTACTTGTAAGATATTACTGCATGGTCGGAACTAGAAGCACAAGCATTCCGCTACACTTGCATTAACACCTACTAACCATGTGTATGTGACAAATACATTTGATTTGAAACTTCTGGAATTATAAGTGAAATAATCTGTCTGTAAACAATTGTTGAAAAAAATTGCTTGTGTCATGCAAAGTAGATGTCATAACCGACTTGCCAAAACTATAGTTTGTTAACAAGAAAATTGTGGAGTGGTTGAAAAACGAGTATTAATGACTCCAACCTAAGTGTATGTAAATTTCCGACTTCAACTGTATATAGCAATTTCGGAGTAATCAACATTTATTGTTTCAATTCAACAACAAAAATAGACAATACATATAGGCCTAGGGTTTCAAGCTTTGGTTGATTTCAAATGTAATCTACAAGTTAATAATTCATATGTTGGATTCACATCTCCATCTCAACCAAAAATCTAAGTTAAAGAATAGGACTAAATCCAACATATCAGTTATTCATTTGTAGACTGGAATTAAAGGCAGATTAAGTCAGTGGCACAGATGGAACTATCCAAACAGAAGATTCATCTCCTTTAAATGTTGATATTTGGTTGAGTTGACAACAAAATAATTCAATGTAACTTTTGCAATAGAGTAAATAGCCTGTTAACTTGTCGACAAATTATATGTTGGATTCACATCTCCAACTCAACCCAAAAAATGTAATTCAATAAGAGTGAGTGGCTCAGATTAAACTATCCAAGCAGTAGAGACAGTGCCTTCAGAATTGTTCATAACCCTGGACTTATTATTCCACATTTTGTTGTTACAGCCTGAATTCAAAAAGTATTAAATATATTTTTTCACTCATCTACACAAAATACACCATAATGAAGTGAAAATGTTTTTGATTTTTTTACAAATGTCTTAAATGAAATACAGAAATATCTCATTTACATAAGTATTCACACCCCTGAGTCAATACATGCTAGAATCACCTTTGGAAGTAATTGAGCTGTGAGTCTTTCTGGGTAAGGATCTTTGCACACATGGATTATATAATATTTGCACATTCTTTAAAAAATTATTCAAGCTCTGTCAAGTTGGTTGTTGATCATTGCTAGACAGCCATTTTCAAGTCTTGTCATAGACTTTAAAGCCAATTTGTGTATACTTGTCCTTGTGTTTAGGTTATTGGCCTTCTGAAAGGTGAATTTGTCTCCTAGTGTCTGTTGGAAAGCAGACTGAACCAGGTTTTCCTCTAGGTTTTTGCCTGTGCTTATCTTTATTGTGTTTATTTTATCCTGAAAAAAACTCTAGTTTTGCCAATGAGAAGCATACCCAGAACATGATGCAGCCACCACCATGCTTGAAAATATGACGAGTGGTATTCAGTGATGTGTTGTGTTGGATTTGCCACAAACACTCTTTGTATTCAAGACAAAGTGAATTTATTTGCCCAATTTGTTTTGCAGTTTTACTTTAGTATTTTACTAAAATCAGGATGCATGTTTTGGAATAATTGTATTCTGTCTTTTCACTCTGTCATTTAGGTAAGTATTGTGAAGTAACTCCAATGTTGTTGATCCATTCTCAGTTTTCTCCCATCACAGCCATTAAACTCTGTAACTGTTTTAAAGTCACTATTGGCCTCATGGTGAAATCCCTGAGTGGTTTCCTTCCTCTCTGGCACCTGAGTTAGGAAGGATGCCTGTATCTTTGTAGTGACTGGGTGTATTGATACCATGCTCAAAGGGATATTTAATTTTGTATTTTATTTTTTTATTTTATTTTTTTACACCTACCAATAGGCGCCCTTCTTTGCGAGGCAAACCTCCCTGGTCTTTGTGGTTGAATCTGTGTTCGAAATTCACTGCTCGACCTCACAGATAATTGAATGTGTGTGGTACAGAGATGAGTTAGTCATTCAAAAAACATGTTAAATGTCGATATTTGATTGCATTGTCAACCAAAGATAAATTCCATATTACTTTTGTAATACAGTAAATGGCCAAAAGAGTAACACATCCATTGCCACATTGAGGTTACTGTAACTATAATGTCCTCTTATGTAATCATATAAAGCGTGCATGTTCAAGATAGCATTCAAAGGTTGCAGATATCAAATCAATCACTTCCCAACAATGCAGAATACAATTTGAAAAAATAAATAATAAAGTCTGTGGAGATCTTCACAATTGCTATAATAAAGAATCTCAAACCGCATTGATCACTTGCACTATGCATACAGTAGTATACATACTTTTAATGCAATATCAACTGCAATCAAGGTCATTTGGTTGTGCTCTAGAAGATGAATTGCATTGATAACACAATACGTTGTTTAAACAAATGTGACATTGTATTCCCATTTGAACTGTGTTGTGCTTGTAGATGGTGGAAAGCACAGTGATAGCACATTTAGATGACAACTAAACCAAAAATCTGTCATCGTTTTTCCAGTGGAATTTCTTTGCTTTTAGATCGTTGAAAGCATATTGATAACACATTGGGAATTCATCAAACTTTTGGCTGTCTTTTTGAGTGAGTGAATGTAGGTTGAAATCTCAGTGATTAACGTCAACCAAATATGACCCAATTGTCCACATTGAATTATGTTATTTGGTTTTTTACCTTTATTTAACTAGGCATGGCGTGCCCATTTGGATGTTGCCTTTGACAGTGACAAATTTGAAAAGGAAAAGGCTCACTCGCTCACCATTAAATTTTGTTTTATTTAAGCAAGGTTAAAAGATAAGTTGTCCTTCAATGGCCTTCATATTTTCATAATGACACTTTATTCTCCATTTTGTCTTATGACTTCCCAAATGCATAATTACTCATCATTTAGTATCAGTTTCAGTATTCCCCTTCAAACATGTATGACAACAAGATGTTGTCTGAGGACAGTAAATCTGAGTACAATGAAAATGACACCTTAAGGTCACATGAAGTTCACGCAGGTGTAACGTAGTTAAAAACGTGCCGTAAGATCACTTCACAGCTACAGTTGAAGTCGGAAGTTTACATACTGTGACGACCCTCCCACTCTGTCTGCCGTATTCTCTCTCTTTGTTCTTGTTTCCTTATTAGGATGCCGGTGGGCGGAGTTGGAAGGGTCGTCAGCTAAATGGGAAACACCTGGGCTCGGGTGTGTCCCAGGATAAAGGCACCTCTTCCACAGTCATTGGGAAGACTCTCTCCATGCAGACACTTTATTGATTTTGGTTGTGTAGTTTTGTGGCTTTTTGGTTATTTGCTTTGGCACCTTTCAACACCCTGCATTATTACATTCAGGTATGCAAAACACTCACTTACACTACTGATTACACATGCCATTGTTAATTATTTAGTTACTTTAGTTAATAAATATATATTTTGATACTCCTTGTCTCCACGTTGTCTCCACGTTGTCTCCCTTTTGTTGCGAACTCAGAGCCGGTTCGTAACAAGTGGGGGCTCGTCCGGGATATTGAACTTGTGTTTGGGAGAAAATGTGGAGGTATGTTAAATTCTGTAGGTGCTTTGTTTGTATATTTTGTTAGTTTGAGTTTGGTGCTCAGTACTGGTTGCCTTTGTTTGTTTGGTTTGTGTGCTGCGTTGGAGAGAGTACATTGGTTACTTCGCTGTTCTACTTCGCTGTTGGGACATTGGTCTGAGGAGGTGAGTACAATCAGCTGTGTACCTCGGTGGGAGATTTGGATAGGGTAGTGAACCTTATCACCCGGAGCTATAGCCTTTTTCCCCTGATAGGCTTAGTGACATGTTTCATTTTGGAATATGTTGGGCATTGTTAATGTTTGTTATTTTTGTGTGGTGTCTGTGGACTGAGCAGTTGTCTTGCAGGCACATCCGTGGCTTGGTGGAATCTACCAGCGTGCTGGGGGATTACTTCCTTGCCAGTGGGCTACAGTGCATAATTACCCACCGCAAATCTGCATGAAGACTAGGGTTGAGTTATTGTAGGTTTTAGGGAAGCTCCATATCTCATCTCTCTTTCTGTGGTGCCAGTGTGATTTGTTATTTCTCTTGTTGGGGTCTGGTGTGCTCAGCAGAGGGGTTGAGTGAGAGAATTTTTTTCTGACTATGGCGTCTAATGTAGATGAGTTCATTCGCTTTCCAGAGGAACTGTTAGACTTATGTACTAAAGAACAGCTGTTGAAGGTTGCTGAACACTACAAGGTTGAAATTAGTGATAAACGTCTAAAATTATATTAGGTTAATATTGAAGGCCAATCTGATGGAGAGTGGTATTCTTGACGTTACCACTGGGGCAGCCTCTGCTGAGGACTCGCCGTCTCCCAGATATGTTACAATTACCGCTCCATCGGTTAGTCCTAGTAGTCTTCTTTTTGAACAGCAGAAAGAGCTGCTTCTGTTACAGCTAGAGCACGATCGTGAGAAGCTAGAGCACGATCGTGAGAAGCTAGAGCACGATCGTGAGAAGCTAGCGCACGATCGTGAGAAGCTAGCGCACGATCGTGAGAAGCTAGCGCACGATCGTGAGAAGCTAGCGCACGATCGTGAGAAGCTAGAGCACGATCGTGTAAAATATGAGAAGGAATTGGAATTTAAACAGGATATGGAGCGTGCTAAATTCAAGCTGCAACAAGAGCGACTAGAGTTGGTTAGGGAAGGAAAGCTCTCAGGGGAGAGTTTGCTCTGGGAAGGTGACGCAGATTTACTTAGGAGTCGTTCCTCTTTTGGTCGTGCCCCGGACACATTTGACATTGTTGGGAATTTACGGTTGTTGCCTCAGTTTAATGAAGGGGACCCTGAGACATTCTTTTCGTTGTTTGAGCGTGTTGCTGACGCTAGGAGTTGGCCTGGTTCTGACCGCACTTTAATGTTGCAGTGTGTGCTGACTGGTAAAGCGCAGGAAGCATATTCAGCTCTTAGTGTAGCCAACAGTGTCAGTTATGATAAGGTTAAAACGGCGGTGTTACAGATTTACGAATTGGTTCCTGAGGCTTACCGCCAACGATTTAGAACTTTAAAAAGGGATGATAAGCAGACTCATGTTGAGTTTGCATGAGAATTATCTTCACAGTTTAATCGCTGGTGTTCCGCCTCTGCAGTTATGACTTTCCAAGGGCTGTGTGATCTGATTGTTAGAGCAATTTAAGGACACAGTCCCTGATCGTATAGCGATGTACATTAAAGAAAGGAAAGTTAAAACTTTCGCTGAAGCTGCGGTTTTGGCAGACGAATATGTTTTGACTCACAACTGTTTTTGCAGAGCCCCGTATTCGGAGTGAGTGGAGACGTTCAGAGAGATTTGGACCTCGCTCACCGAGATACTCTGGTTCACGGGCAGAGTTTTTTATTCAACTAGGGTTGAGCCTGACTCCCGTGGTAAAACTGACTTTGGTCAAGAGTGTCACTACTGTCAAAGCTCAGGTCATTGGAAAAACTAATGTCTGTTTCTTAGGTCTAAGGATAAATTCAGTACAGGTACTTTTGTTAAATCTAAGCCTACGGCGTTAGCTGCACCTGTTCCACATCAGTTCACTCCTGACACATTGTCTCATGCCCAGGGTCATGTGAAAGTCCATATTGATCCAGACTATTTACCTTTCATTACGGAGGGTTTTGTGTCTCTGTTAGGAAGTAAGAACCTAGTGCCAGTGAAGATCCTAAGAGACACAGGTGCCTCTGAATCATTTGTGTTGGAATCTGTTACCCTTCTCTGCTGAGACTGATTCAGGGAATAGCGTGCTAATTAGGGGAATAGGTTTGAACACTCTGTCAGTTCCATTGCATAGACTAATGTTGGATTGTGGACTGGTGAAAGGTGAGGTTGTTGTGGGGGTGCGTCCTTCATTGCCTATTGAGGGTATCGACGTTATCCTTGGGAATAACTTGGCTGGTGAGCGTGTGGCCTGTTGTCTCCATCTCTAGTGGCTTCCACTAAACCGTCAATTGTAGGGATTCCTGATGAGTCTGCAGAGTTTCCCAGAGGTGTTCTCTGCGTGTGCAGTGACGCGTTCTATGATCCATGGCGACCTAGTTACTGCGTCGGTAAATGAGAATACCACAGAAGTCTCACTGTTTTCCCTGTTATCCCGTTACCTGTACCCCGCTCCGATCTAATCGATGCGCAACGGACTGACCCCACATTAGAGAAGTTGCGTGACCAAATTGTGACTGTGGAACAGTTGGGAGATGTCGCACATGGATATTTTCTCCAAGAGGATGTCCTGATGAGAAAGTGGGTGTCTCATGGTAGTTGTTTTCTGGGGGAGGCGATTAGTCAGGTTGTGGTACCAGTTAAGCTTCGTGAGTTGGTTTTGACAACTTCTCACAACGACGTTGCTGGACATATGGCTGTGAGGAAAACCTACAATCGCATATTAAGACATTTCTTTTGGCCTAGATTGAAGAGAGATATTTCTGATTTTATCAACTTGTCACACCTGTCAATTAACTGGTAAACCTAATCAAGCTATTAAGCCGGTACCACTGTTTCCTATTCCTGTACTCAGCCAACCTTTTGAGTACCTGATTATTGATTGTGTTGGTCCTCTGCCTCGTTCTAAAAAAGGTAGTAATTATTTGTTGACTGTGATGTGTCAGACCACTAGGTTTCCTGCTGCCTATCCTCTCCGGTCTATCACGACTAAGTCTGTGTTAAAAGCTCAGTTTCTCACTGTTTGGAATCCCTAAGGTCATTCAGAGTGATCAAGGATCAAATTTCACCTCTAATCTCTTTGGTCAGGTTCTCCAACATCTCCATATTAAACACAATTTGTCTAGCGCCTATCATGCGCAAAGTCAAGGAGCACTGGAACGTTTCCATCAAACACTTAAGTCTTTGTTGAGAGCTTATTGTACTGAGATGGATAAGGATTGGGAGGAGGGGTTGCCTTGGTTACTGTTAGCCGCTAGGGAGGTTTCACAGGAGAGCACAGGTTTCAGTCCAAATTACCTTGTTTGGACATAGGGTGCGTGGACTTTTATCTGTTTTCCAGGATGATTGGAAGTCTCCCGAGCCTCCTCAGTCCCTGTTATCGTATGTGTGTGATTTCCGGCGACGCTTGTACGCCGCTGGTGAAATGGCGAAAGAAAAGCTATCTTCACAGGAAAGGATGAAGGGCATATTTGATCGTCGAACTGAGCCTCGTCACTTTAGTCCAGGTGACCAGGTTCTTGCTCTGCTGCCAATTGTTGGTTCTCCTTTTCAAGCCAAGTTTCAAGGTCCATATACAGTGGTGCGCCAGTACACTGAGCAGAATTATCTAGTTGCCACTCCAGAACGGAGAAAAGCACACCAACTGTGCCATGTAAATTTGTTAACCCTATTATGCAGGTTCAACGGAGACTGAACAGTGGGAGTCTACAGAGGACGGTAAACCTGTTCTTTTGGCTGATACCGTTACATCCTTTGGTTCTTCTCATGCTAGGTCTGTGCATGATGAGGAAGATGTTCCTGGTCCCGACGATTGCATATTGCAAGGTAGATTGAAAAATTCAGAGACACTGGATATTTTGGACGACCTTCTTACTCATCTACCTGTTGATGAGCGAAAAGAGATGGTTGGTCTGATTCGGAAATTTCCAGAGTTGTTTTCTGATACACCAACACGTACAAACTTGATAGAACATGATATTGACATTGGAGATGCTGACCCCATTCGTCAGCGGTTCTATAGAGTTTCTGCGGAGAAACTGCGTTGTCTGGATGCTGAGGTCAGGTACATGCTGGAGAGTAAGATAGCGGAGCCTTCTTTCTCCAGTTGGGCTTCTCCCTGTATCTTGGTCAGTAAACCGGATGGAACAAACAGATTTTGTACTGACTACCGTAAGGTAAATGCTGTCACTAAGCCAGATTCATTTCCTCTTCCTCGGATGGAGGACTGCGTAGATCAAGTCGGAGCAGCTAAGTTTGTGAGCAAATTTGACCTGTTAAAGGGCTATTGGCAGGTGCCACTAACGAGTAGGGCACGTGAAATCTCTGCCTTTATTACACCCTCTGGTCTGTACTCGTATTCGGTTATGAGTTTCGGCCTGCGTAATGCACCTGCCACTTTTCAGCGACTTATGAACAGGGTTGTCGCAGGTCTGGCCGGGTGCGCTGTTTATCTGGACGATGTAGTGATATATGCAGATACCTGGGAGGAACATCTGTCCCGTATTCAAGCCTTGTTCGAACGTCTGGCTGCAGGTCGCCTCACGATCAATTTGGCTAAATGTGAATTTGCTCAGGCAACTGTTACATACCTTGGAAAGGTGGTTGGGGCAGGTGGAACTGTGAACACGTAACCCCTTGTCAATTTGGGACGCAGAGGCTGGTACGTTGTTCCGGGGTCCTTGTTGGTCCCCGGTTTTATGGGAGGGGGTGTGACGACCCTCCCACTCTGTCTGCCGTATTCTCTCTTTGTTCTTGTTTCCTTATTAGGATGCCGGTGGGCGGAGTTGGAAGGGTCGTCAGCTAAATGGGAAACACCTGGGCTCGGGTGTGTCCCAGGATAAAGGCACCTCTTCCACAGTCATTGGGAAGACTCTCTCCATGCAGACACTTGGTTGATTTTGGTTGTGTAGTTTTGTGGCTTTTTGGTTATTTGCTTTGGCACCTTTCAACACCCTGCATTATTACATTAAGGTATGCAAAACACTCACTTACACTACTGATTACTGATTACACATGCCATTGTTAATTATTTAGTTACTTTAGTTAATAAATATATATTTTGATACTCCTTGTCTCCACGTTGTCTCCCTTTTGTTGCAAACTCAGAGCCGGTTCGTAACAATACACTTAGGTTAGAGTCATTAAAACTCGTTTTTCAATCATTCCACAAATTTCTTGTTAACAAACTATAGTTTTGTTAAGTCAGTTAGGACATCTACTTTGCATGATACAAGTCGTTTTTTCATCAATTGTTTACAGACTGATTATTTCGCTTGAAATTCACTGTTTCACAATTCCAGCGGGTCAGAAGTTTACATACACTAAGTTGACTGTGCCTTTAAACAGCTTGGAATATTCCAGAAAATGATGTCATGGCTTTAGAAGCTTCTGATAGGCTAATTGACATCATTTGAGTCAATTGGAGGTGTATTTCAAGGCCTACCTATAAACTCAGTGCCTCTGCTTAGCATCATGGGAAAATCAAAAGAAAAATCAGCCAAGACCTCAAACTATTGTAGACCTCCACAAGTTTGGTTCATCCTTGCGAGCAATTTCCAAATGCCTGAAGGTACCACGTTCATCTGTACAAACAATAGTACGCGAGTATAAAACACCATGGGACCACGCAGCCGTCATACCGCTCAGGAAGGAGACGCGTTCTGTCTCCTAGAGATGAACGTACTTTGGTGCGAAAAGTGCAAATCAATCCCAGAACAACAGCAAAGGACCTTGTGAAGCTGGAGGAAACAGGTACAAAAGTATATCTACAGTAAAACAAGTCCTAAATCGACAACCTGAGCAAGGAAGAAGCCACTGCTCCAAAACCGCCATAAAATAGCCAGACTACGGTTTGCAACTGCACATGGGGACAAAGATCATACTTTTTGGAGAAATGTCCTCTGGTCTGATGAAACTAAAATATAACTGTTTGGCCATAATGACCATCGTTATGTTTGGAGGAAAAAGGGGGAGGCTTGCAAGTCGAAGAACACCATTCCAACCGTGAAGCACAGGGGTGACAGCATCATGTTGTGGGGGTGCTTTGCTGCAGGAGGGACTGGTGCACTTCAAAAATAGATTGCATCATGAGGATGGAAAATTATGTGGATATATTGAAGCAACATCTCAATACATCAGTCAGGAAGTTAAAGCTTGGTCGCAAATGGGTCCAAATGGACAATGACCCCAAGCATACTTCCAAAGTAGTGGCAAAATGGCTTCAATCCTATAGAAAATTTGTGGGCAGAACTGAAAAAGCGTGTGCGAGGAAGGAGGCCTACAAACCTGACTCAGTTACACTAGCTCTTTCAGGAGGAATGAGCCAAAATTCACCCAACATATTGTGGGAAGCTTGTGGAAGGCTACCCAAAACGTTTGACTCAAGTTAAACAATTAAGGCAATGCTACCAAATACTAATTGAGTGCATGTAAACTTCTGACCCACTGGGAATGTGATGAAAGAAATAAAAGCTGAAATAAAGCATTCTCTCTACTATTATTCTGACATTTCACATTCTTAAAATAAAGTGATCCTAACTGACCTAAGACAGGGAATTTTTACTAGGATTAAATGTCCGGAATTGTGAAAACTGAGTTTAAAATGTATTTAGCTAAGGTGTATGTAAACTTCGGACTTCAACTGTAGCTTAAAATGTTGCTAACGGAGCTAGCAAATTTGATTTATTTTCTATAGATCAATTGGTTTGTCAAGGAGGGCGGTCACGATGACCATTGGTTCGAGCCTGGTATGGGACATAGACAAAGTTTCCACTCTCCTTAGAGTAAAGCTGCCTGTTCCCCTGTGTGACTTATACAGATATTCCTGCTGCTTTCATTCCATCCTTTGGCATGTCACCAAATATACATGATCCTCAGTGGACCCTAATACCACAATATTGTGTGGAGCGGGAAAGACGCCGGATGGATCTGACTAGTGGCTCCCTCAGGGCTGGAGAGCAGCGTAAACCGGGACATGATGAGGTGACATGACCACAACGGATGGCTTCATTAACATGGTTACAAGCCTCTCCCAAGAAATCAACTAGAATAGGCTAGCAATAAAACACTGTGGAAACCAGCATTGTTGATATTCATCTGTGTAGTTTTATCCTAATCCCATGTGTCTAAGTAATGTTCAGAGGAGCAACAGATTCGGTGTACGAGCCCCTTGTGGGTTACATAAACATCTTTCCCCAGAATTAAATGATTCACACCTGTAATCCCCAGCTAGAGTGGAATAGAATGTAGTCTATAGAGGCACAGGAAGTAACCTAATACTCAAACAGGCTGTTAACCGTGTGGATAAGTCGTTCATGAGAGTCCTCACCTCTGGAGGTCACAGACGAAGCTTAAACTTTTATCATCACAAAAGAGGCGAAGAGGTTCATGGAAGGCGTCCAACTGCACAGAGGCACCATGAATGCATGCAGGAACACACTGTATGCCTGGCTGAGGACCATACGTTGACAAACAAATGACCAGCTATCGCAAAATGAGCAGAGAAGTGTGAACTAAAGACGCCATAAGAAGGGGTGTCATACACGTCGGCACTGCGGCTCCTATACTGTGAGCCCAGCAACTTAGAACTTCATTAATTGTACGCACAAAAATAAGACAAAAGATACTGGCAGACAAAACAGACCTCCGACTTGAAATAACAAGCTGTAGGAGGGTGTGCTTTCTCCCTCGGATTCTATTTCAGAGACTGTGCCTTCTTTCCCCAGATCATTAGTCATATAGAAACTTTTCATTGCACACAATACATTTCAAGCTCACTGCTTTTTTTTTATGGCAGTATCTGTCAATCACTTGTGTGACCCCAAGATGGAAGAAGTGCTAAAATATTTGTGTATTCCTATAAAGCTAAAAAGCTATTTTCTTTCTGTTCTTCCCATCTGTCTCATATTGTCTGTCCCACACACCTTAGAAACAATTAAACTCGTTCAAGGGTATAATAAAAATGCTTCTTCACGTTCACACAATGTGCATTTGCCTAATAGCCTACTAATTAAAAACCTTTTTAGCACCATTCTTAACACTTAATATTGTGCACAAAACACATTCAGATTTGAATATATTGACTGATTAAGTCTAGTCTGTGTGATCAGTGACATGGTGAGATTAATTTCCCTCATGCCTATTTTTTATTTTAATTCATTGCTTTCTGACTGAAATACAATTTGAAAAGGTAATATTGTTTCTGTTGCTCAGGGCCAGTATTACATTTGATGCATTAGAGAGGGGGCTTTTTCCATTATGTTTCTTTTGTTTTCCTTGATCTGAGGAAGAGTTCAATACCAACATCAAGCTGTGAGTGTTTTTGACCATCTGAATACTGTTCAGCATGTGTTGTCAGGAATCGTATTTTAGATTATAGTGTATCATTTGAAACCACTGATGGCTGAATTTACAGCCATTGGCCCTTGGCCTCAGGGAGGTCACCTAGGATACTAGGTTCTGCTTTATGATGACGCTTAACCTCTTGGAAGTCACTCAGGGGCTGAGTTCAGATTTAAGGGGGCCAAGAATTTAGATCTTAACAGTGTGCATGCTGTGTCAGTATTTGCAGTATACTTCAAGAGCAGGGCCAGATGTTGAGCATCATTCCTATCCCAGTGCCTAATCCCATTAGGCATACCTGGACCAAATGGTAGCTGATTTATGATCTATTACATTGTTATGATTGTCTTTTAGGAACAGTCAGTCACCTACCAATTGTGTCCTGCAGACAGGAGTCTGGTCTACTGACCCTAGATCTGATCTCTAGACCAGAGGATTCAGCTGAGCTGCCCAGAGATGAGTAATGAGCCTCAGATTCACTCACTGGCAGTGTGTCCCAATCAGCAGAGCCAGCCTCTGAAAGACTACTGGCTGACTATCTCACTCACTGGCTAAACCTGGTCTGCACGAGCCCCAGACAGTAAAAGGATCATTTCTGTGCTATATTGGAGATGGTTCAATTTACTCAGACCGTGTCTTGTATGTTTCCTTCCACACATAATGCTGATCAAATTGTAAGGAAGTGGCCAGGCATGTCTAGAAATGTCTATGATAAAGCTCTGGGCCCAGACTAGTACAAATTAGGTTAATCTAAGGTCTTGTGCTTTTGAGGAAAATCTTCCTTACAATTTGATCAGGTTTATGTAGAATCATACAACAAACCAACCTGCAGATCATAATGCCTTGTCATGGTGTCAAAGTCTGACTCGGCAGAGTCGGCATAGATACTTACTACTAAAGGATTGGTTACTAAAGAGGAAGGAAACAAATGATTATGTCCTAATGAGATTAATGTATGGCATGAACTGGATAAATTATTATCCATCTCCACCATACTGGCTCTTATATGACACTAATTCCTAGGGATGATATATGGTTGTCAGCCAGCCTGTGTCTTCAAACTTTGGTGGAGGTATTTGCCAATGATCTCCTCTTCCTTTTCAGGGAAGATGGGTATGATCCAGGAGAGATATGGATTACAAGCATTGGCTCTGATCATCAGATAGAGGGAGAGGTGATTTTTCAGATACTTCTTACAGGTGGGAAAGGGATATGTGATTTTGTTCGTGTCTGTCAATCAATGCAAGGAAAGACTGAATCAAACTATCAACACATTTTGGCCGAATGGAGTTGTTATTTGGGCGTTAATTAGTCAACAAGGTACTCTAAACTTAACTGCATGGAAGAAATTTCCCTGTGCTTTTCTTTGGTTCTGGAGGATTATTAATCACAATTCTGCTCAGATGGGTGGGTGGTGACTGTTTGAAATTACCCTCCCAATACATAGTGGGTAGAGGCAGGCTGGGAAAGGATTAACGAGGTATGAGATTGGGCAGTGGGCCCAAGGTTATTGCCCCTGGCTCCCTATAACACAGCCCCGCAGTGGTCCAGACACCAAGGAAACATCTCTGCCTCACTCCATCCTCTAGTCTCGAATCTCAATGGGAGACAAAGAGTCATAATTAGTATTGATGGATTTATAATCTTATAGACAGCTGTAGTCAAACATTTGTGGCTTAAACTTGACAAAGTTCATTAAAAGATTATCTGATGCTTCTGGGTCAAAACAATGGCAGCAACAGTCACTATTAAATGTATCTAATCACAAAGCAATCATGAGGCTTTAACCAAAAGTTGACATATTGCTCAGTCTACATTTAGCAATCTTGATGGCAACAGCATGAGTGTGATCTCAGAGCATTTTTAAAATGCCTCAAATAAGCGACTGCCAGTACAGAACGTCTAAATGTCTAGTAATTACCACAATTAGCATGGGGAAGTGCTAGCCCCTGGGAGCGGAGAGCAGAGAAGTACTAGGGCCAAGATAATGGCACAGAACATTATGTAATCACATTATCTCTGCTGATAATGGCATAGAGCATTATGTAATCCCAGGGAGTTTTCTGCTAGGCCCACAAGTTTGTGCAACACTATAAAATTAAATTAAGAAAATATTGTATTGAGTATGTACTGTATATAGCTACAGCATGATGCACAGCAAGTAATGTTGGTATGCAAAATTATACTTGCACTGACCAGTATAATTCGTCAGACACGATCTTTCTCAAATTTCTGCAGTTGTCTGATCAGAAGAAACAGTATGGTCACGTTGGTGGATTTGTTGTGAAGTGCTTGACAGTTGCCTGTTATTACCAGATCAAACTGACAGCAGATTGTGATATACTGTGTTACCTTTCGCTTGACTTACATGGAGTATTTGTGGTATTTGGTTAGGAAACAGTCATTACAGTACAATGAAGAGCTAATTTTATATCAATTAAAAAACACACACACACACACACACACACACACACACACACACACACAGTAACACCTGCCTGTACAATTATACATTTGACATGAGGTAGCACCTGCTCATCCTCACAGCATGCCCTCTGACCTGGGGAGGCACAGTACCTTCAGAAAGTATTCATACCCCTTGATTTATTCCGCATTTTGTTGTGCTACAGCCTGAATTCAAAATGGATTTAAAAAAGTAATAATTTTCACCCATGAACACACAACACTCACATATTGACAATGTGAAAACATGTTTTAAGAAATGTGTGAATTTTTGTTTTAAATGAAATACATAAATATCTAATTTACTTAAGTATTCACACCCCTGAGTCGATACTTTGTAGAAGCGCCTTTGGCAGTGATTTGAACCGTGAGTCTTTCTGGGTAAGTCTTCTATCCACACCTGTATAGTGCAACATTTGCCCATGATTCTTTTCAACATTCTTCAAGCTGTCAAATTGGTTGTTGATCATTGCTAGACAACTATTTCAGGTCTTGCCAAAAAAAAAATGTGTTGTAAATATCGAAACGTAATCAATTTTATATTCCGGCTGTAACATACAAAATGTGGGAAAAGTCACCGGGTTTGAATACAGTACTTTCTGAAGGCACTGTAGTTCTAGTTTCAAGCTTTATTGTCGCGTTCACGAGTACAGTGAAATGTCGTCTTTCTTGCAAACTCTTTTCCAAACAATGCGGTAATAAATATCAATATATAGTACTGTAAAATAAGGTAAAGTAGAAAAAAAACACAAGAAATCTCTGATCCACACTGTTCCTCTGCTTACAAAGTACTCATCTATTCCTTATGTGTGACTAGTGCAGAACTGCTCAGCGGCTGAGACCTCTCAATTTCTCCAACAACTGGCTCCAATTCCTTTAAGTTGGTTCAGCACTCAGTGTATTTGAATTGGATTCAACTGTGCCTTGTTCTGTGGCAGGAGCAGACCCATGGGGACAGTGGGGGGGACTAGATGCAGGGCCTGAGAAAAAGAATGGAATGTCTGTCCCAATACCATTATACTAGTGATGTATACTGCACAGTTGAACCCAAAATAAAATCAGCACAGGAATTATAAATAATTGTATAGGTTAAAGTCAAATATCTTGTTTTTCTGTTTAGAAAGCATAACTTGTATCTCTCAAGGGAATGGGGGCTTTTAACTTGAATCACATACAGACATCTCCTATTGGCTAGGGCCAGGTTCCCACAGGCTGCCATTGGTCACGGTCGCACATGGCCGCAATCATGTTGACAAAACGAAACCCAGACCTCTCCAAGTTCACAATTGCCTCATGCATCCCCACCCCCACTTTCCATTGTCTCCTGTAATAAAAACAACATGTGATATCTCTTGAATTGCTGATAATGCTAGAGGAATACGTGCAGTATTGTTTGTTCAGCCATTATGAACCAATTTCACCAGAAAACCCCCCGTTCAGACACTCTCACTGAGCCCTGTTACTTCAGTCTGGAAACAGAACAATTAGCATAGGCACAGCCATCCCTTCTCAAGCTGTATCAATCACTGACCCACAGCACATCATTTTGTGAAACTTCACATTCTGTTGCTGCCTACTGCTACCTCATGATTACCCTACTGCATGCAGACGTTGTGTACTGTCTGCATGCAGTCTCATCTCTCTTGACGTGCAGTTTTTCCAACAGTCAATAAATAAATGTTATCCCTAGCTCTGATCCTAGACTTACCCATGCATATCTGTATGTTGAATATTTAAAACATGTGCAGTGTGTACATTAACCATGCCTGCAGTCAGACAGGGAGTGGGTGAATGGGTGAGTGTGGAGGGGGCATGTGGAGTTGAGGCGCAGGTACATGTTTACAGCATTAACTTCATTCATAATATTAATTACTGTATAGTGTGGGTGGGTTTGAGGGTTGTCCATTGTTGATGATAAGGTTCCTGTTGTGGAGAAGAGAGCAGCTCTGGTGGTTTGTTCAAGGACTGTAGGGAAAGGATCCCTGTTCTTGGGCAGCTTAGTTTAGCCCATTCCCCTGTGCCAGTCTCCGTGCCCCACAAACTTTTCCTGTACACTATCTGCTCCCTGCCCATCCTCGCTCTCCTAGCAAGCTCAAACACAAAGAAAACAATCAATAAATCAATTTGTACACCTCCACTGTTGATCACTGAGTATGTAGACTAGAGATAGGAAATGGATGTAGCCAGGCAAGGCGCCACGAGGGGGCAAAAGGGGGCAATGTCCCCTTAGTTGGAATATTGTGCCCCCTCAGTTTTGTATCCCTATTCTGTCCCACAATCTGCCCCCTCCATCATGCCCAAACAATTTGTTGTGTATGCTTCATTCATGCAACTCCCTTGCACGCATCATACATACGTCATACACATTTTACCAGTTGAAAAAAACACATTTTAATTGGCCTTCACAGTAGAAAGGCAGGGTCAATTTGACCGTTTAGGTTTACTTTCAAAGTTACGTACAACAAATAAAAAGTTTCACCGCCCAGCTGGATGTAATGTAGCTAATGTTAACAGTTAGGTAGGTAGCTGATAGCATGATGGATATTAGAAATTGGCTTTGCCAGGGAACAATGGCAGCATCGAATCAAAGCGGCGGGGAGGGGGAGGCCTGCCAGAGGCCAAGGCCGCTGAGCCGACGCTAATCACCGAGGCCAAGACAGTTGAGCCCAGCAGCAAAGGCACCTGCGCAACTGTCTTGCAGCCTGGTGACATAGGAGGTAACCAACACGAGGAGGGGCCTGCAGCCGCCAAGACTGAACCTAGCAGTAGCACCACCAGGATATTACAAGCACTGATGCCTCTGTTAGTGCCCAACGACCTCAGTGATGAGGAGCCAGTGCAGGTTTGTCTGGGGAAATATCCAACCCGCCTGTACTGTGGGAGAAAACTGACATTTTGTAGCGCGTGGCTGGAATATTCCTGCAAGGCAGATGCAGATTTCTGCTATCCTTGTCGAAAATGTAACAATTCGGCTTCAATTCTATCACTGAAAAGGCTTTCACCCAAACTGGACATGATAACTGGTGACAGGCCATTGATAGCAACAAGGGACTGTAGAGGCACGCATCAAGCAAATAACATTTAAAATGCATGGTACTATGGACAGAAAGACAAGCAAGGAATGCACAAGGAGCGGAGATTAACACTTGCGTATTCTGCAAAGCTTGCACGAAATCGTATATTTGTCAAAGATTGTGGACATTGGAATTTGTTGCTGTCAATGAGCTTCCTCTATTCCTGGCGATTTGTTAGATTTTATGCTCAGGAAAGACAAGGAACTTGCTAGAGCCTTTTAAGCACAATTCCCCGCAATACCGCATACGCATCTCATGACCAAGAACAAAATAATTGGGCTCATGAGTGAGGTAGTTACAGAGGAAATTGTGAAGGAAGTAGGTGATTCATGGTACACACTTAAAGTGGATAGGACTAAAGACCCAATCGGGTGCGAGAACATTTCAATTGTACTCCGTTACGTGAGCGAAATCAACCGTGTTTATGAGCGGCTACTGTCAATGGCAACGAGTAAAGAATGTGATGCTTTATCGCTGACTGACTTGGTCCTGTCAGAGCGGCAGCGTAGCCTAGTGGTTAGAGCATTGGACTAGTAACCAAAAGGTTGCAAGATCAAATCCCTGAGCTGACAAGGTACAAATCTGTTGTTCTACCCCTGAACAAGGCAGTTAACCCACTGTTCCTAGGCTGTCATTGAAAATAAGAATTTGTTCTTAACTGACTTGCCTAGTTAAATAAAGGTAAAATAAATAAATGTTGGCCTTAGCACCGAGAAGATTCTTAGTCAATGTTATGATGGGGCCAGTGTGATGTCTGGTTAACATGGGGGTATGCAAAAGGTAGTGCAGGACAAGCTGAATCGGGAAGTGCCGTATGTGCATTGCTTTAACCACCAGCTGCATTTAGTCGTAGTGCACGCTATGTCGTCTGAGGGTGCATTGGATTACTTTTTTTTTAATGTGTGTAATTCCCTTTACAAGTTTCTCAGGAAACCAACTGTGGCTGCGCAATATACAGGAGAGAAACTGAAACGGCTGCTTGAGCAGCGATGGATTGGTCATCTGGCCATGGTGAGTGTCATTATAAAATATTTGGACAGCATCATCCACCTTCTCAGAGAAATTGAGAGTACCCGCACCTATGGTACAGAGGTGCGACTTGAGACTGTGGGCCTATTGAAAGCTGTTTCTGAGCCGAGCTTCAGATTCATTGCCTTCATGGTTCAAAGTCCTCAGTCTTCAACTAGCGTTTGAGGAATCTTACAAGCAAATTGTGGGGAGTGGAACGAGAGACTGCTGAGGAGGTTCAACACAGCATCAAGGCGGCTGCAACTCTTTTGAATCTGGGTAAGAACAGGCAACCTGATCTGCTTCACCTGTCTTTGTGATTGACTCCTCCCCCCTCCAGGTGTTGCCCATCTTCCCCATTATCCCCTGTGTATTTATACCTGTGTTCTCTGTTTGTCTGTTGCCAGTTCGTCTTGTTTGTTCAAGTCAACCAACGTTTTGTGTCTCAGCTCCTGCTTTTTCCAGTCTCTTTTCTCGCCCTCCTGGTTTTGACCCTTGCCTGTCCTGACTCCGAGCCTGCCTGCCTGACCACTGCCTGCTCCTGTTCGACATGTTCCTGCACGACGTCTCGGAGGTGGTTAAGGACGAGCTTGCGGCTCTCGGGAGTTACCCACAGATTGAGTCCCTCATCGCTTTGACCATCCGCATCGATGGCCGATTTGCGGGAATGAGATATGGAGAAGAAATTAGATTTCACGAGCACGTCCAGGGATTCCACCTCGTCTCCGAGTCATCCCGGAAGTCCGACGGTCCTGTGGCCAAGAGCACCCGAGATTTCCCGACCTTCCTCGAGAGTCACCGAGGAGGGCCGAGGCACTGTTTCCCAAGCTCATACAAATAGGCAGGACTGGGCTGTCACCAGCGGAACGGCAACACCGGATCAGTGCAAGGAGCTGTCTGTATTGCGGGACTTTTGGGCATTTTGTGTCCTCATGCCCGGTAAAAGACCAGGCTCACCGGTAGGAGCGAATACTCTGGTGAGCCATATGAGGAACTTTTCTGCTTCCCTTATTCACACCCCTTTCATGTCATTCCGCTGTGGGGAAACCAGTCCAAATCACTCCGGGTCCTCATTGACTCTGGGGCCGATGAGAGCTTTTTGGACGCCACACTGGCTTCCGAGCTGAACAGCCCCTCTCCATTATTGTGCCTGAGAGTGTTGGATGGGTGCTCTATAGGTCGGGTCACCCATAACACCACTCCCATCAACCTACGGGTGTCAGGGAATCACAGCGAGACCAGTCAGTTCCTGCTCATCAAGTCCCCCCAGATCCCTGTGGTTTTGGGATTCTCCTGGCTCCAGCAACACAACCCACTCATCAACTAGTCTACAGGTGCCATCATGGGCTGGAGTCCGTTCTGCCACGCCCGTTGTCTGAAGTGGGCGCAACCTGCCCCGGGATGTCTTCCTGGGTCCTCAGAGGTAGTTTCGGATCTCTCCGCCATTCCCGCGGAGTACCAGGATCTCCGGGAGGTGTTCAGCAAGTCCCAGGCCACTTCCCTTCCACCGCCCCGCCCCTATGACTGCGGGATTGACCTTCTCCCTAGCACCACGCCGCCCCGGGGGCATCTGTACTCGCTGTCGGGACCTGAAACCAAGGCTATGGAGGGCTACATTGGGGACTCCCTAGCTACTGGATTTATCTGCCCCTCTTCCTCTCCCGCAGGGTTAGTCTTTGTGGAGAAGAAGGAGTGGACCCTGCGCCCGTGCATTGACTACCGGGGACTCAATGACATCACTGTTAAGAACCGTTATCCGCTACCACTCATCTCCTCGGCCTTCGAGCCGCTCCAGGGGGCCACTGTGTTCTCCAAGCTAAATCTACATAACGCCTACCACCTGGTGCGGATACGAGCGGTGGACAAGTGGAAGACCGCCTTCAACACGGCCAGCGGCCTCTACCCTGACCCTGCCTGTCGCCCGGGACCGTTGCCCCACCTCTGGTTACTGACCCCTGCCTGCCTTGACCTGTCTATTGCCTGCCCCGTTGGTATATTAAACTATTGTTTATTCGATGTGGTCTGCATCTGGGTCTTACCTTCATACCTGATACAGCCTGCCTGGGCATGTATTATTTTTGCTAATTTCTAGCTTTTGGAAATGCGTGGCAAATGTCAGAAATAAGCATAGACGTGATTTTCTTTATTGGCATTGCTGCCAAGTCTACTGCTTGTTTTCTGCGATGTGATTGGATTGGAAATGTTTGGTTTATAGTATAATCGGATTGATGTTGTTCTATATGGTAGAAGAGGTGCTTTGCATTACATTGATGAGGGTGGGCAAACCTTGACCAATGGTTGAGTAACGATGTATCTATAGTGTTGCCATAAACAAATCGTTGCTATGGAATACTAATTTCTCTGTTATCATACGCAACGTAGTATGGCACTCTTGTGGGAAGACAGCTTGGTAACTGCGTCCAAGTTACATTGTACTGATAATTCGTGGTAGTGCATTGTACATTATTGTTTGCTTTCCGCGATTGGAAATGCATTGTATTGGCATGGGGAAGTGTATTACGGTACTTAGCAACTGTTTTGCATTGCATTGTTGGGTGTTGTGCATGTAGCTGTGTAGCGTTCTCATAACTTGCAATTTCTCGAGCTGGTTATGAATTGTCCATGTTTGTAAAGCGGTGCAGTAGCCTGTATTCTTGCGTCAAGACAGCTGTGCGTGGCTGCAAATACAATGTGTGTAATTGTACTATTAATTATTATCCATCCTGTGTTGTCAGCAAGCGAAGATAGTTGTACCCCCTTAGTCATTTCTGATGCCCCCTTGCGGAGTTAATCCTGCCGCCGGGCCTGAATGCAGCTACTGGTCCATTTCCTGAATATAGAAATATTGTATTTGTGATCATTTCAAAGCCACTTAAGACCGTGTTTATCTTTGCACAACTACAATAACTGTTTGTTTGTGTCCTGTTCAAACGGCCGTTAAAATGATTTTTCTATACATTGAAAAATGAATCACCCAAAAAATAAAAGCTCTAAAAGCAACCAGGTACAGTGGACAACATGACCAATGCTCAAATTGTTTTGTGAGGTATGTGGAAGGGAGATGACGCCCAATATATGATTGGATCAACTGTCACAAACACACCTGTAGAACAATGGAAAACATGCTGGAGTCAGCAGACAGACCAAGGTGAAGTCAGCAACAGCCTGACTCACAGTCCAGCCGTGGCCTGATGTCCTGATGGCTTAGATTCCTCACATGACTGATAGACCTGGAGCTCCAGACCTGCTGATGACCATCATACACGCTTCTCCAAGCCCATAGCCAGTCCATTAATCATAGTCTCTAGAGAGCTCTTCCTGACAGACATTGGATTATACACCCACTAGTGTTAGCACCCAGATAGTGAGAAACCACTGTAGTTCTATGATTGAATGCTGGATAACATTAAACCCTATCTCCACCACCTCATGGCTGCAGCCCAAGCCTGGACCTGTTGTACCTGGCAGAGGAGAGGGGGCTAGGATTGGGCCATGCAGGATAAGGGAATGCTGGAAAAGGCCAAACATTAAGTTTCCAGGAGCCTCCGGGAGGCAGCAGAAAGTGTGATTCTGTATTCAGATAAAAGAGAAATCCAATTAAGGGACAGTGCGAGGGGCATTGACAGAGACTGATAACACAACCGGCCCAGCACAGAACCAAAATAGCAACACGATCATTTGACAAGAGCCAAAAAGATAACATGACCTCCTGCCAAAAGGAACCCACACAATAAATGCTAAGCGGTGTTAAAAGACCACAGATCTGACTCACCACCACATTCTCCCAGGCTAGACTGAGACAAGGCCCTGCAGGGGAAAAGTGATAAATTCAGAGAATTACTTCACACGATGGTACCCTGCGTGAGATGAACTACATTCCCTGTACAGTCCTCCCATGCCATTGCAGACATACAGTATGAATATGTCTCTTCATTAAGGGGTTGTATAATATAAGGCTAGCATTGGCACTGTGTTCTAGCCTGTAACTGAGACCCTACTTCAACAGATCTCATAACACTGAACTAAGATTTCAGTATGAATGGTGGTTGGCTAGATCTTTTTTGTAACGTATTGGGGAATGTTCTGTTCATGTTGAGGAATTCATAGGGTGAAGTGTCCCTCACTACTCTAGGTTAAGGAAACCGTAAAATAGTGACATTTACATAATTGTGTTATTGATGGAATGATAATTACATGCAGCTGCAGCGAGACCAAGTGTTTTGAAGGGATTTGGCATTTAAATCAAATCTAATTTTATTTGTCACATGCTTCGTAAACAACAGGTGTAGACTAACAGTGAAATGCTTACGGGCCTTTCCCAACAATTCAGAGCGATTAAAAAAATATATAATAACGAGGACTAAATACACAATGAGTAACAATAACTTGGCTACATGCACGGGGTAGTCAATATGCTCTGTGGTACAGCTGTAGAACATTGAGGATCTGACGGCTCATTCTAAATCTATTCAGCCTCCTGAGAGGGGAGAGACGTTGTCGTGCCTTCTTCACAACTGTGTTGGTGTGTGGACCATTTTAATTCCTTAGTGATACGGACACCGAGGAACTTGCCGTTCTCAACCCGCTCCACTACAGCCCCGTCGATGTGGATGGGGCATGCTTGGCCCTCTGTTTCCTGTAGTCCACCATCACACTGCCAGGTCACTGACCTCTCTGTAGGCAGTCTCATTGTTGTTGGTGATCAGGCCTACCACTGTCGTGTTGTCAGCAAACTTAATGATGGCGTGGAGTCTTGCGCGGCCACGGAGTCGTGGGTGAACAGGGAGTACAGGATATGACTAACACAACCCTGATGGGCCCCTGTGTTGAGGGTCAGTGTGGCAGATGTGTTGTTGCCTACCCTCACCACTTGGGGGCAGCCCATCAGGAAGTCCAGGATCCAGTTGCAGAGGGAGGTGTTCAGTCCCAGTGTCCTGAGCTTAGTGATGAGCTTGGAGGGCACTATGGTGTTGAACGCTGAGCTGTAGTCAATGAACAGTATTCTCACGTACTCCTGGGCTCCCGAGTGGCGCAGCGGTCTAAGGCACTGCATCTCAGTGTAAGAGGCATCACTACAGTCTCTGGTTCGAATCCAGGCTGTATTACATCCGGCCGTGAATGGGAGTCCCATAGGGCGGAGCACAATTGGCCCAGCGTCGTCCGTGGTAGGCCGTCAATGTAAATAAGAATTTGTTCTTAACTGACTTGCCAGGTTAAATAAATAAAACACAATTAAAAAACTGAAATGCTTACTTATGGACCCAACAATGCAGAGAGAAAAATAGAGAAATATCACAATGAAAAAATACACAATAAGTGACGATAACTTGGCTATATACACAGTCAATGTAAGTACGAGATAGTAGATACTGTATGGAAAGTATTCAGACCACTTTACTTTTTCCACTTTGTTACATTAGCCTTAATCCAAAATGTTATTTTTATTTTTTATTTTTTTAAATGTCCCTCAATCTACACACAATACCCCATAATGGTAAAGCAAAAACAGGTTTAGACATGTGCACATTTATAAAAATAAAATAAAAATATATAATTTACAGAATTCAGACCCTTTACTCTGTACTTTGTTGAGGTACCTTTGACAGTGATTACAGCCATGTGTCTTCTTGGGTATTATGCTACAAGCTTGGCACACCTGTATTTGGAGAGTTTCTCCCAATCTTCTCTGCAGATCCTCTCAAGCTCAGGTTGGATGGGGAGCGTTGCTGCACAGCTATTTTCAAGTCTCTCCAGAGATGTTTGATAGGGTTCAAGTCCGGGCTGTGGCTGGGCCACTCAAGGACATTCAGAGACTTCAAAAGCCACTCCTGCGTTGTCTTGGCTGTGTGCTTAGGGTCATTGTCCTGTTGGAAGGTGAACCGTCGCCCAGTCTGAGATCCTGAGTTCTCTGGTTTTCATCAAGGATCTCTATGTACTTTGCTCCGTTCATCTTCCCCTCGATCCTGACTAGTCTCTCAGTCTCTGCCACTGAAAAACATCCCCACAGCATGATGCTGCCACCACCATGTTTCACCATAGGGATGGTGCCAGATGATATTCTTGCTTGGTATTCAGGCCAAATAGTTCAATCTTGGTTTCATCAGACCAGAGAATCTTGTTTCTCATGATCTGAGAGTCCTTTAGGTGCCTTTTGGCATACTCCAAGTGGGCTGTCGTGCCTTTTACTGAGGAGTGGCTTCTGTCTGGCCACTACCATAAAGGCCTGATTGGTGGAGTGCTGCAGAGATGGCTGTCTTTCTGGAAGGTTCTCCCATCTCCACAAAGGAACTCTGGAGCTTTGTCAGAGTGACCATCGGGTTCTTGGTCACCTCTCTAACCAACGCCCTTCTCCCCTATTGCTCAGTTTGGCCGGGCGGCCAGCTCTAGGAAGAGTCTTGGTGGTTCCAAACTTCTTCCATTTAAGAATGTGGAGGCCACTGTGTTCTTGGGGACCTTCAATTCTGCAGAAATGTTTTGGTACCCTTTCCCAGATCTGTGCCTCAACACAATCCTGTCTCGGAACTCTACGGACAATTATTTCGACCTGATGGCATGGTTTTTGCACTGTCAACTGTGGAACCTTATATAGACAGGTGTGTGCCTTTCCAAATCATGTATAATCAAAAAGGGTCAATGCAGATATTCCGGGTAGCTATTTGGTTTAATATTTAGCAATCTTATGTCTTGGGAGTAGAAGTTGTTCAGGTTCCTGTTGGTTCCAGATTTGGTGCATCAGTACCGCTTGCCATAAGGTAGAAGAGAGAAACAGCCTATGAGTTGGGTGGCCAGAGTCTGACAATTTTGGTGGGAGAGGGCAGTATGGAGTCCAATAGAGATTGCGTCATCTGTGGATCTGTTGGGGCGGTATCTGAATTGGAGTGGGTCCAGGGAGTCTGGGATGATGGTGTTGATGTGAGCCATGACCAGCCTTTCATAGAATTTCATGGCTACAGATCTGAGTGCTACGGGGCGATAGTCATTTAGACAGGTTAACTTGCTTTCTTGGGCACAGGGACTATAGTGGTCTGCTTGAAACATGTAGGTATTACAGACTGGGTCAGGGAGAGGTTGAAAATGTCAGTGAAGACACCCGCCAACTGGTCAGTGTATGCTCTGAGTAAGGGTCCTGGTAATCCGTCTGGCCCTGCAGCCTTGTGAATGTTAACCTGTTTAACCCAATTAGTCCCACTATCACGCTGGCGTGAATTAGGATTGTTAAACATGGTGTGTTTGAGCTACAGACTTCTTGGTTGTACCATTGGATTCGTCTATTTAGTCTGTGTGATTAACAGGGGTGGGCTAGAGCAGTGTTTGAGACAAGGGTGGATCCCAAAGGGGCCCAGGGCCGGGTTTTGTTTTTACAAAAATGTCTGTAGAGCTACAAACTATTCAAAGCCATCTATGAAAAGCTGAGACTCACACACAGTAACATGTTTTTGCTTTGTTAGAAGGTAAGGGGTTCTTCTACATACTGTAGAAGACCATAGGAAATCCCAGGACATAGTGTCTACTGTAATAAGATCACATAGTTGCTATCAAACTCCAAACTTCACACAGTTGTTACTGACTAGTTAGATATTAAATTGTTTGCTCAGTGGGAAATTATGTACAGCATTCGTATGAAATCATTTTTTTTATCAGACTTTAAAAACATGTACATTTGTCAATAAAACTCATAAATGCAATTGTTTATGTCAAATTGTTTTGTGTTCTACTTGTAGCCCTGGTTGTCCTGAAAAGAAAATGGTAAAAAAATCTTCATTGTGAGGCTAAATATAAGGGCTGGACATGCAGATAAATGAGTCCGGATTAGTGTCCTGCTCCTTGAAAGAAGCAGCTCTAGTCTTTAGATCAGTGCAGATGTTACCTGTAATCCATGGCTTTTGGTTGGGATATGTACGTAAGGTCACTGTGTGGACCACTTCGTCGATGCACTTATTAATGAAGCCGGTGACTAATGTGGTGAACTACTCAATGTTATCGGATGAATCCCGGTACATATTCCAGTCTGTGCTAGCGAAGCATCGGACCACTTCCGTATTGAGCGCGTCACTTTTACTTCCTGTTTGAGTTTTTGCTTGTAAGCAGGAATCTGGAGGATCGAGTTATGGTCAGATTTGCCAAAGGACGGGCGAGACAAAGCCTTGTATGCATTTCTGTGCATGGAGTAAAGGTAATCTAGAGTTTTGTTGCCTCTAGTTGCACAGGTGACCTGCTTGGTAGAAATGAGGTAAAACGGATTTCAGTTTCCCTATATTAAAGTCACTGGCCATGAGAAGCACCACCTCTGGATGTGCATTTTCTTGTTTGCTTATGGCCCTATACAGCTTATTGAGTGAGGTCTAAGTACCAGCATCGGTTTGTGATTGTAAATAGATAGCTACGAAAAATATAGTTGAAAACTCTTGGTAAATAGTATGGTCTGCAGCTTAATGAGGTATTCTAACTCAGGTTCCTTAACATTAGAGATGGCGCACCGGCTGTTGTTAACAAAGATACACACCCCTCCCCCTCTCAGATTACCTGAGGCTGCAGTCCGATGATGACGATGCATGGAAAAGCCAGCGAGGTGTATATTATCCATGTCCTTGTTCAGCCACGACTCCAAAAAACATAGGGTCCTTTTGATAGGATTGTCTTGACTGGAACTTGTCCAGTTTGTTCTCTAGTGATTGTATGTTTGCCAACAAAACAGAGGGCAGTGGTGGTCTAGATGCTCGCCGACGTAGTCTATTCATGACGCTGCCTTACTTGCCTCTCTTTCGCCGCTGCTTCCTCTTTCGGATCCTGGGGATCAGGGCCTGGTCCTGGGTAAGTATAACATTGTCCAAACGCACGGCCGCTTTCCCACTCTATATTGCTATAGAATTTTCACAAATGCCTTACTATACATCGTTGAAATATAAATCTTCACCCAAATCGACATCAGTGATTGCTGTCCTGATGTCCAGAAGCTGTTTTAGGTCATAGGAAATGATGGCTGTTAAAAACACACACACAAAATAGCAGAATTGGTCAGGAGCCTGTAAAATTGCAGCTCTCCCCTGCAGCTATCCACTACATGGAATGAATAGAGGAGGACATTATATAACTGTCTGGTACAGAGAATGGGAAACCAATACTCTCCATCTAACATGCATCTAAGTCACAGTGTTTGCTTAAAGTGAACTGACAGCCTTTTAGCAACATGACATCTTATTCAAATCTGTTCATATACACCCCAGGAAGAATATTACACCTTTAAATAATAAAAAATAAAAAAATCAGACAAGAAAGCACTTAGATATGGTCCTTTTCACATTTTCATAAATTCATAGAATGTTTGGGAATGACGTATAGTAAGGCATTTGTGAAAATTCTATAGCAGTATAGAGTGGGAAAGCGGCCGTGCGTTTGGACAATTAATATACACTGCAGTAAATAAAACCTAAATAAAACATCTGAGTTGTCCAGGACCGGAGACAGGAATGCCATAGCCTATCAGAGTTACAGTAGGCCTATATGCAAATAAGCCATTTGTCACATGGGCTTGCCATCATTCACTTTGAACTGGAATGTGTGTTTATAAGCAGTAGCAAAAGCACAACTTTAGATCATTAGAAGGCTTTCAAAAGCCACAAAATACACCTGAAAAGATTTCTGCAAATACAATTGGAGTCCTCTTACATTTGGGAACTTTATAGTCCTATTGATCAAACAACCTTGAAAAGGTACGCTTGTTCTCTCTCAGTTGCCTATGCACATCAACAAGATCAACAACTAAAATCTAATGAGGGAAAATTAGATAAACCCTCAAGCTTTTTAAGCTAGTTGGCAGTCAAAAATTGCACTGAAACAATGGGCAATAGCCTGCTCATCCTTCTGCAGCTTGCCTGACAATGGATGCTTGTCCCAAACCACATTTTGACAACAGACTGGGAACTTGCCGGCCTGCCCCACCCATTTGATCGATGCTAAATACATTTGATTGACAACTAAGAGATACGCTAACTGTGGATAACTGTCGCCGCTAGCTAGAAAAGCGATTCACATTTCTTGGTAGCTAACCAAATGACACCTGCATCTCTAGCTGTAGTCGCCGAAAAACGATATGAGGGTAAAAAGTCGGTCACTCATCCACTCCTCCAATGACATTACATCCTCCCAGCAGATAGCTAACGTTAGGCTCCGTGTTCTTAGCTAGCTAAATAAATAGCTAGCTACATAAATAGATACTTTAGCCCAGGGGTTTCAAACGCAATCAGATCACGGGCCATATTGAAAAAACACAAGAAATTCAGTCCAGACATAGCCTATTTCTTTTTATAAAAAGAAAACATGCAACTGCCAAACTGGCTATTGTTGTATTAGAAAAAAATATGGCTCTTTATAATATATGTGATGTTGTCTATAGCATATTAACATGGGTCAGACTGATAAAGAGCTGTGTGTAAAAACATGTTGTTAACCTGCAAGCACTGAAGAATCTGGCCTGGCCAGTTAATGCTTGAGTTGAACCGAGGAGACAGAGTAAAATGGAGACAGGAGAGAGGAGGGTGTCGTAAGGTTGGGTTGTCTGGGGGTGGGGAGTTAGCCAGGGTTATAGCCTACTGTATGTTGAGACAGGAGGGGGTGAGAGAGGGGAGTGAAAACATGAGATCTTGGCCTGTGATAGCGTCTCTGCAGCCCGCTTCCCTTTGGAAGATTACTCACATTGCTAATGGTATATAAAGGCTGGCAGCGAGCTCAGACCTGTTCTTCTGACTTCTAAAATAGAACAGCTAGTCTCTGTGCCTGTGCTTGGTCCAGCCCTTATAGAGGCTAGCAAAGCAGAGCAGACAGCATGCCAGCCCAAAAATGCAAACAGGACATCTCAGTGCAGCACAGGGGAAAGGTCCTCATTATCTGGAAACAACAACACTAGAGAAACATGCCACTCCATTCATCAGTCATTACTACATACAGTACAGAGAGGTCCACTGAACCACACAGAATGCAAAGTGGCCACTTCTAAAAAGAAACCTTTATAGAGAGTATTTCTTTATGAATACAGAGTGACACAGAAACAGTGAGCTGGTCCTCTATGCAGATCAAGTCTAAATACCAGCCGGGAGAGAATGGGGTTGGAATCCCAAGGTTGAATTGCCAGTAATCACATTTCAGGATGAGTTGATTTGATTGATTCCTTGACATTGTTCTGTCATTCAGACCCTCATATGCAGAGTGAGCAAACAATATGTAATTTGTCCAGCTAAACAATTTTCCTTCCTATCCAATTGGGGTGACGCAAGTGATGACATTGGAGCCCAGCACAAATTGGTGCACTGGGATTTGGAACTGGCTTCATGGAACAATCTAGGATTACCCAATGTTCATTAGGGGTAAGAACACCAATGGTTGCAAAGTAGTAATTCAATTTTATGTCACTAAAACCTTTAATCACTTTTTCTAATCAAGGTCTTATCAGCAACAGACTAATGACAATGCAGACAGGTGGGCTTAATACAGGTCAGCTGGTTGCCTGGGGTATTGAATGAACCAGAGATAGAAATGTGAGTGCTCATAATATGCACCAAGGTTGTTAAGATAACTCTGATAAGGGTCTTACCATTATGTCCTCTCATTACCAAGTGAGAAGAAACATTCGTACACAGCTCATTTTTGTAATGCTGTCGACCTACATTGTCCTTAATCGTTGTCATACTAGCTGTGGCATAATATCAGAGAGAGAGAGAGAGAGAGAGAGAGAGAGAGAGAGAGAGAGAGAGAGAGAGAGAGAGAGAGAGAGAGAGAGAGAGAGAGAGAGAGAGAGTCAGAAATCTTTAGCAGACTGTTTTTTTCTCATGGCTCCATCCTCTGTGGGCTTGATGCCCAATCAGTCCTACTGTCTGTACGCTGCAGCCAGACACACATCCCAGTCCATTTCCCATTGCTGCACCGGTTGTGTGATGATAGATTACACAGAGGGTCACCAGGAAGCTGGTCCCTTTAAATGCACATCGTAATGATGCCAAATAGCACAGCAAAATTGAATGGGTTCATTGGAGCAAAGGGGAAGTTGTTCATTGAGATACGAGAGCAATTGCTTTTACTTTTGCTAGTCTGACAACTCCCGCTGTGTTCCTTACACTTATCAGTCTGCAGTAGAAGTTTCTGTAAAAAGGGTCTCCCGCTTTGACTCCACAAAAATAGAAGTGTTGTAAGAATGATAGTCTAAGTGATACAGTATGTTTATGATGTTGGCAATTTCCCATTCCTGTGATGTGGGCCATGTCCTGTTTTGCCTGATTTACAGTTATTGTTATTGTTTTTGTTGCATGCCATCAGAAAATTGTTTTGGTTCCACGGTTGGCCGTTGAAAATAGACACAACAGGCTGCTCAATACATCCACTCGATTAGATCTATTCAGGCAATCTGAAAGAGCTGGAAAGACTCAGATACCTGAAACTTTAGATTGAGTTTGGTGCTTTCCCATGTCCATCTCACTCACCTTGTTCAGGCCTGCCTACGCGCTACCAGGGAAGAATGGTAGGATATTCAACATGTGGAATTTAACTGTGGGGTTTCTGCTTCTGGCCAGTTGAGATTGGACATTCGCACAGTTCTCTTTCACACTTGACATAGGGGCTTGAACAGCTCATTTAGGTTAATATATCTGCATTCTGGGCAGGGCTTAAGCTCACCTTCTTGGCCTCAGCCGAACATAAGAGTGCAACCATGCACGTGGGTCTGTATGTGTGTGTACATGTGAGAGTATGCATAAGTGTGTGTGCAAAAAGCCACATCTGCAGGATTGGTTTTGTAGTGAGGACTTATGCAGTGTGATTTCATGTGTGGGGGATACACAGAGAAAGTGAAAACCAATATTTGTCCACTGGCCACTTTTCCATCTTCAGTTACAACAGCCGCCAGTTGCCTAGCCATGAATTGGAAAACTTGAGACGTGCATGGAGATGAGGAGGAAGAGGGAGTGATGGGGAGGAATGTCTCAGGGACTAATCTCCAGGTTTAGTATGCCATTGTGTGAGTTTCCAAGCCAATACCTCCCACCCAGGGACAGAGGCACTGCAGATTAAATTAAAATGATTCTATTATGCTGCACTTTTGTTGTAGACCACTTAGCCACAATGAGGTGATGAGACCAGTGCACCAACCATTACAGTGTACTGAAGGAGCCCAGCTTGCACATTTGGTTCCTTAGAAGGTGTGGGAATGTATGTTTTTGGTTTCCCATTGGTTCTGAGAACATTTTACTATGGTTCCCTGAAAGTTTTCCTGGGAGGTTTTATTAACAGAAATTCTAGGTTATTTGAAGGTAATTAAATAATGTTCTGATAACCTAAGCTACGAGCAGTGTTATCAAAAGTTAACTTTTTAAACTCAAATCACAGATAGGACACATGGAAATTAATTTGCTTAGGCATTAATGACATTAAACTATGTGTGTGTGTGTGACACCAGTTAAATTCAAACCTATAATCTTCTGATTCTGTTGTCTATCCATGGAATTAGTCCAATGCGCCACCAGGATGGAGCTAGCATGCCATGTATTTTTTACTCATAAAAAGCTGTTCATTTCAGTCTATTCAAACAAACCGAATTTCAAAGGAAACAAGTAAACAAGCATCATTAAGATGAGGTGTGGCCAATTACTCGACACGGCCAACACACTTAACAAGATAGAGGATAGAAAGCGTTTTGTTGATACTGAGAACGGAATGTATGTATATATTTTAAAATACATTCATAGAATGTTCTTTAGACATTACTAATGTTCTCTTGTGTTTATGGAAAGTTTTCATAACGTTCTCGGAACAATGAGAACATGACTTTAAATAGAACTATTAAGAAATGTTATGCTGAAGTACTGAAGAACTTTGTTTCTTAATGTTCTCTGAACTATTTGAGAACATTCCCAATGTCAAACTAGTTGGAGAACGTTCCTAGAACATTACAGACATTTTAATTAAATGTAACCATGTTTGAACTTTAAGGAAACGTTCTGTTAAAGTAATGAAATACCAAGAATAATGTTTTTTTGTCATGTTCCTTAAATGTTCTGAGAATGTTCCAAAGTCAAGCAACTATCCGGCACCATTCCCAGAATGTTGTGGGAAGGTTGTATGCAAAATAACCATAGGATAACCACGCTCTCACCAGGCTCTAAAAAACACAAGGTTCTAAGAACGTTATGTATTAGCTGGGAGGACTATATATTGTCTTAGGAGTTTGGCTGCAGGAGACTGGCATCATGATGGCTCAGGAGACAGGCATCGGAATGGCTCAGGAGACAAACTGTTATTGTTGTTCAAGGCAAATAAGTCAAAATCAGAACTAAAATACCTACCAGACAAACAGAAAAATCGAGGAGAGCTAATTGATAAAATATCAATATCACAACACCTAGCGATTGAATGTCAATCTTTTCATGTTTTAGGTTTGTATAGTTTTTGTGGACTGTAATTTGAAATAATTAAAGTTGAACTGACAGCGTTTTAACTACTTTGCAGATATGAAACATACAATATCAGTCAAAATATAAAATTACCAGTTTATGCTTCAAAACCAACTTAGAGGTTTTAAAAATAGGTTATATTTTACTCAAAATTCCATGAAGTACAGTAAGACGTTGGCAGAGTCAATGGATGCAGTTCAATGCATGATTAATATAATTCATCAACACATTTCTTGGTAGTCCCAAAACTATTGCCATCAGGTTGTATGTAAATCATAGCTGGCCTGGTACATTGTTTGCTGCCTCCACCCATTCCGGATGCACTGTTTCAGTTTCTATGACTCAATATTTTGAAAAAAAACAGATGACTAAGGCTGGGAATGTCAATACAATCAAACTAGCAAAGGGCAATGATCACAAGTCAGTCATAACGTGGCTAATAAGCTAGCCCACGTGCCAAACAAGGCCGGCGGGCCGAATAGGATACACAAGCGAGTATAAATGAGTCAACAGTTGAGTCAGCTACTTTATGAAATTTCAGCTTGATGCGTTCACATTGGTGAATTCAACTTCAATTGCGCTGCTTTCGTGTGTCCCGTTTACAGCACACAGCGGAGGGAAAGTGTACTGACACTTGCCACAGACCTAGCTAGGCTACTACAATGTTGCAGTCTGGCTTCGGTTTTTAAAGCTTGACAATGAATAACCAAAAAAACTAAACCTGCAACAAAACACTGCAAAGGAGAAACATGTAGACCTATTACAGGACAGTGGCTACTCAACTACAATACATTTTGAGTGGACCATACAGCAATGCTGCATTCAACCTCAACGGTGAAAAAAAAAAACGTTTTAAGTTTGTTACAACAAACCTATAGTTACGTTTTTGTTATTTGGAATTATTAAATACTTTTTTATTAGGGTCGCAGCATATTATGCACATCTGCAAGCATAGCAGCAAAGGCTGGACAAATATTATTTAGCTCTTTTGTTTTAATATGTTAAAAGAAGGTGAGTATGTTCAGGGACTTGCGTGTAGTGAAAGCATTCAGCAACAAAAGAAGGCAGATGTCTGGAAGTCTTCCAGCCCCTCTCCTCTCCCGTTATCTCTAAGCCCTCCTTGGATCACCATGAGCACCACCAGAGGCATTGTTGCTGTGAGAGGAGAGGCCTGACAGTGTCTCAGACGGCCTGATAATTCGAGTGCACACAGTGTGGAGAGATAAGGCCCCCTCTGAGCCCCTGCCTAGCCACATGGCCTCAAGTTCTACTACAGCAGAAACATACAGCATCAGTAAAGGACATTTTGAACAACAACCCAAGTGTTACCTGTAGTAATAATATGCAAACATTTGTAGCATTCTTACGAAAACAGTACATACAAAAGGACACATCAATCAAATGTATTTATAAAGCCCTTTTTACGTCGGCAGATGTCACAAAGTGCTTATTTATACACTGTAAAAAATATTGTGCTAGTTCCAATAACAAAAAAAATTAGTCAAACTATTTGCTTCAGTTTGAGTATTTCCAACATGATGTATTTTTACTTATAAAATAAGTCCAGCTTAAAAACATTTCTAAACATGGCTTTATACATTTCATCTCTTGACATTTTGATACACTTTAGCAGGAATTGTTGAGCGCAGTGCTCATTTCACTAACTGGAAATAAAGCAAGCATTGTAGCTTGATGTATTTGTCTCTGTCAAGAGTGCACGCATGATCTTACTAATGGTGAAAGTGGCTGGTCTCATTGAACGGCAATTTGCCTGACAGTTTTGCTATTTGTATTTATTATGGATCCCCATTAGCTGCTGCCAAGGCAGCAAAATGAAGGCAGTTATACATTTTAAAAACATTACAATACATTCATAACGGATTTCACAACACATTAAGTGTGTGCCCTCAGGCCACTACTACCACTTATCTATAACACAACATCTATGTGTATAGTGCGTATGTTATCGTGTGTTTGTATGCATGTGTCCATGTTTGTGTTGCTTTACAGTCCCCGCTGTTCCATAAGGTGTATTTTTATCTGTTTTTTTAAATCAAATTATACTTGGTGTGGTATAGAGTTCCATGTAGTCATGGCACTATATGTAGTACTGTGCACTTCCGATAGTCTGTTCTGGACTTGGGGACTGTGAAGAGACCTCTGGTGGCATGTCTCTGGTGGCATGCCTCTAACCCTTTTACAGGGGCTGAGTCACTGACTTACTGGTGTTCTTCCATGCCGTCCATGGGAGGGGTGCGTCACTTGAGTAGGTTGAGCCACTGACGTGGTCTTCCTGTCTGGGTTGGCGCCCCCCCCTTGGGTTGTGCCGTGGCGGAGATCTTTGTGGGCTATACTCGGCCTTGTCTTCGGACGGTAAGTTGGTGGTTGTAGATATCCCTCTAGTGGTGTGGGGGCTGTGCTTTGGCAAAGTGGGTGGGGTTATATCCTGCCTGTTTGGCCCTGTCCGGGGGTATCATCGGATGGGGCCACAGTGTCTTCTGATCCCTCCTGTCTCAGCCTCCAGTATTTATGCTGCAGTAGTTTATGTGTCGGGGGGCTAGGGTCAGTCTGTTACATCTGGAGTATTCTCTTGTCTTATCCGGTGTCCTGTGTGAATGTAAATATGCTCTCTCTAATTCTCTCTTTCTCTCTTTCTTTCTTTCTCTCGGAGGACCTGAGCCCTAGGACCATGCCTCAGGACTACCTGGCATGATGACTCCTTGCTGTCCCCAGTCCACCTGGCCATGCTGCTGCTCCAGTTTCAACTGTTCTGCCTGCGGCTACGGAACCCTGACCTGTTCACCGGACGTGCTTGTTGCACCCTCGACAATTACTATGATTATTATTATTTGACCATGCTGGTCATTTACGAACATTTTAACATCTTGACCATGTTCTGTTATAATATCCACCCGGCACAGCCAGAAGAGGACTGGCCACCCCTCATAGCCTGGTTCCTCTCTAGGTTTCTTCCTAGGTTTTTGGCCTTTATCAGGAGTTTTTCCTAGGGAGTTTTTCCCAGCCACCGTGCTTCTTTCACATGCATTGCTTGCTGTTTGGGGTTTTAGGCTGGGTTTCTGTACAGCACTTTGAGATTTCAGCTGATGTACGAAGGGCTATATAAATAAATTTGATTTGATTTGATTTATGCGTGGGTGTCCAAGCTGTGTGCCGGTAGTTCAAACAGACAGCTCGGTGTATTCAACATGTCAATACCTCTCACAAATACAAGTGGTGAAGTAGTCAATCTCTCCTCCACTTTGAGCCAGGAGAGATTGACATGCATATCATTAATGTTAGCTCTCTGTGTACATCCAAGGGCCAGCCATGCTGCCCTGTTCTGAGCCAATTGCAATTTTCCTAAGTCCCTCTTTGTGGCACCTGACCACACGACTGAACAGTAGTCCAGGTGCAACAAAACTAGGGCCTGTAGGATCTTCCTTGTTGATAGTGCTGTTAAGAATGCAGAGCAGCACTTTATTCTCCCCATCCTAGCTACCATGACCGTTTACAATCCTGGGTTACTCCAAGCAATTTAGTCTCCTCAACTTGCTCAATTTCCACATTATTCATTACAAGATTTAGTTGAGGTTTAGGGTTTAGTGAATGATTTGTCACAAATACAATGCTTTCAGTTTCTGAAATATTTCGGTCTAACTTGTTCCTTGCCACCCATTCTGAAACTAACTGCAGCTCTTAAGTGTTGCTGTCATTTCAGTCACTGTGGTAGCTGACGTGTATAGTGTTGAGTCATCCACATACATGGACACTGGCTTTACACAATATAAAAACAGTGTTTGCAAATGAAGTAAGGAGGTAAGGAAATAAATAGGCCATAGTGGCAAAGTAATTGCAATTTAGCAATTAACACTGGAGTGTGCAGATGAGGATGTGCAAGTAGAAATATTGGTGTACAAAAGAGCTGAAAAACAAAAATGGGGATGAGGTAGGTAGTTGGATGGGCTATGTACAGCAATCGGTAAGCTGCTCTGACAGCTGATGATTAAAGGAGATATAGGTCTCCAACTTCAGTGATTTTTGCAATTCGTTCCAGTCATTGGCAGCAGAGAACTGGAAGGAAAGGCGGCCAAAGGAGGTGTTGACTTTGGGGGTGACCAGTGAAATATACCTGCTGGAGCGTGTGCTATGGGTGGGTGTTGCTATGGTGACCAGTGAGCTGAGATAAGGCAGAGCTTTACCTAGCAAAGACTTATAGATGACCTGGAGCCAGTGGGTTTGGCGACGAATATGTAGCGAGGACCAACCAACGAGAGCATACAGGTCGCAGTGGTGGGTAGTATATGAGGCTTTGGTGACAAAACAGATGGCACTGTGATAGACTGCATCCAATTTGCTGAGTAGAGTGTTGGAGGCTATTTTGTAAATGACATCGCTGAAGTCAAGGATTGGTACGATAGTATGTTTGGCAGAATGAGTGAAGGAGGCTTTGTTGCGAAATAGGAAGCCGATTCTAGATTTAATTTTGGATTGTACATGCTTAATATGAGTCTACAGTCAAGCCAGACATCTAGGTATTTATAGTTGTCCACATATTCGAAGTCAGAACCGTCCAGAGTAGTGATGCTAGTCGGGCTGGCGGGTACGGGCAGCGATTGGTTGAAGAGCATGCATTTCGCTTTACTTGCATTTAAGAGCAGTTGGAGGCCGCGGAAGGAGTGTTGTATGGCATTGAAGCTCATTTGGAGGTTAGTTAACACAGTGTCCAAAGAAGGGCCAGATGTATACAGAATGGTGTCGTCTGCGTAGAGGTGGATCAAAGAATCACCCGCAGCAAGAGCGACATCATTGATATATACAGAGAAAAGAGTCGGCCCGAGAATTGGACCCTGTGGCACCCCCATAGAGACTGCCAGAGGTCTGGACAACAGGCCTTCCGATTTGACTCACTGAACTCTGAGAAGTAGTTAGTGAACCAGGTGAGGCAGTCATTAGAGAAGCCAAGGCTGTTGAGTCTGCTGATAAGAATACGGTGATTGACAGAGTCAAAAGCCTTGGCCAGGTCGATGAAGACGGCTGCACAGGACTGTCTTTTGTCGATGGTGGTTATGATATCGTTTAGGACCTTGAGCGTGGCTGAGGTGCACCCGTGACCAGCTCGGAAACCGGATTGCATAGCGGAGAAGGTACGGTGGGATTCGAAATGGTCGGTGATCTGTTTGTTCACTTGGCTTTCAAAGACTTTAGAAAAGCATGGCAGGATGAATATAGGTCTAACAGTTTGGGTCTAGAGTGTCTCGACCACTGCCGCTTTCCAATCTTTGGAAATCTTAGACGATATGAAAGAGAGGTTGAACAGACTAGTAATAGAGGTTGAACAGACTAGTAATAGGGGTTGCAACAATGGCGGTGGATAATTTTAGGAAGAGAGGGTCCAGATTGTCTAGCCCAGCTGATTTGTAGGGATCCAGATTTTGCAGTTCAATTAGAACATCAGCTGTCTGGATTTGGGTGAAGGAGAAGTGGGGGGGGGGGCTTGGGCCAGTTACTGCGGGGGGTCCAGAGCTGTTGGCCAGGGTTGGGGTAGCCAGGTGGAAAGCATGGCCAGCCGTAGAGAAATGCTTATTGAAATTCTCGATTATCGTGGATTTATTGGTGGTGACAGTGTCTCCTAGCCTCAGTGCAGTGGGCAGCTGGGAGGTGGTGCTCTTTTTCTACATGGACTTTAGTGTCCCAAAACTTTTTGGAATTAGTGCTGCAGGATGCACATTTCTGTTAAAAAAAAGCTAGCCTTTGCTTTCCTAACTGACTGTGTATACTGGTTCCTGACTTCCCTGAAAAGTTGCATATCGCGGGGACTATTCGAAGCTAGTGCAGTACGCCACAGGATGTTTTTGTGCTGGCCAAGGGCAGTCAAGTCTAGAGTGAGCCAAGGGCTATATCTGTTCTTAGTTCCACATTTTTTGAAAGGGGCATGCTTATTTAAGATGGTGAGGAAAGCACTTTTAAAAAACAACCAGGCATCCTCTACTGACGGGATGAGGTCAATATCCTTCCAAGATACCCGGATCAGGTCGATTAGAAAGGCCTGCTCGCAGAAGTGTTTTAGGGAGCGTTTGACAGTGATGAGGGGTGGTCGTTTGACCGCGGACCCATAATGGACGCAGGCAATGAGATCCTGGTTGAAAACAGCAGAGGTGTATTTAGAGGGCAAGTTGGTCAGGATGATATCTAAGAGTGTGCCCATGTTTACAGATTTGGGGTTGTACCTGGTAGGTTCCTTGATAATTTGTGTGAGATTGAGGGCATCTCCAGTTTAGGTCACCTAACAGTACAAACTCTGAAGATAGATGGGGGGCGATCAATTCACATATGGTGTCCAGGGCACAGCTGGGAGCTGAGGGGGGTCTATAACAAGCGGCAACAGTGAGGGACTTATTTCTGGAAAGATGGATTTTTAAAAGGAGAAGCTCAAACTGTTTGGGCATAGACCTGAATAGTATGACAGAACTCTGCAGGCTATATCTACAGTAGATTGCAACTCCGCCCCCTTTAGCAGATTTATCTTGACGGAAAATGTTGTAATTGGGGATGGAAATCTCAGAATTTTTGGTGGCCTTCCTAAGCCAGGATTCAGACATGGCTAGGACATCAGGGTTGGCAGAGTGTGCTAAAGCAGTGAATTAAGCAAACTTAGGAAAGAGGCTTCTAATGTTAACATGCATGAACCAAAGGCTTTTACGGTTTATGGTTCAATCTTGTTAGTAAATATTGAAAAAAGTAAGAAGCCTAAACAACTGCCCTGGGGAAATCCTGATTCTACTCGGATTTTGTTGGAGAGGCTACCATTAAAGAACACCCTTTGTTCTGTTAGACAGGTAACTCTTTATCCACAACATAGCAGGGGGTGTAAAGCCATAACACATGTTTTTCAAGCAACAGTCTATGATCTATAATGTCACACTGAAGTCTAACAAAACAGCCCCCACAATCTTTATCAATTTCTCTCAGCCAGTCATTTGTTTAAGTGCTGTGCTTGTTGAACGTCTTCCCTATAAGCATGCTGGAAGTCTGTTGTCATTTCGTTTACTGTAAAATAGCATTGTAACTGGTCAAACACACATTTTTCTGGAAGTTTACTAAACGGTTGATAACAGGCTGATTGGTCAGCTATGGGGGATAACTTTTGCTAGGGGGATAACTTTTGCTTCCCTTCAGGCCTGAGAGCACACTCTTTTTAGTTGGCTTAAATTGAAGATATGGCAAATAGGAGTGGCAATATCAGCCGCTATTATCCTCAGTAATTTTCCATCCAACTTGTCAGACCCCGGTGGCTTGTCATTGTTGGTAGACAATAATTCACTTCTTCCACACTTTACAGAATTAAATTACAATGCTCGTCTTTCCTAATTTGGTCAGATATACTTGGATGTGTAGTGTCAGCAAGTTTGCCAATGAAAAATCATTAAAAGTGTTTTGTGATGAATGAGCCATCTGTTTCAATGAATGATGGAGCTGAGTTTGCCTTTTCGCCCCAAAATTTAATTTAAGGTGTTCCAAAGATTTTCACTATCATTCTTTAGGTAATTTATCTTTGTTTCATAGTGTAGTCTCTTCTTTTTATTGAGTTTAGTCACAATTTGCAGTATGTTTGCTAATCGGTTGTACAGCCAGACCTATTTGCCATTCCTTTTGCCTCATCCCTCTCAACCATAACACTTTTCAGTTCATCAATCCACAGGGATTTAACAGTTTTTACAGTCATTTTCTAAATGGGTGCATGCTTATTAGTAACTAAGTTAAGGAATTTCATAAAATGTGTCAAGCGCAGCATCTGGTTGCTCGTCATTAGACACCATGGACCAACAAATATTCTTCACATCAACGACATAGGAATCACTACAAAACTTATTGTGTGACCGCTTCTACAAAATATTGTTTCTTACAGTTGAAGTCGGAAGTTTACATACTCTTAGGTTGGAGTCATTTAAACTCATTTTTCAACCACTCCACAAATTTCTTGTTAACAAACTACCGCGGACCACGTGTAAGCACACCAGCCAAGGACCTCTACATCCGGCTTCTTCATCTGCGTGATTGTCTCAGACCAGCCACCCGGACAGCTAATGAAACTTAGGAGTATTTCTGTCTGTAACAAAGCCCTTGTGTGGAAAAACTAATTCTGATTGGCTGGGCCTGGATCCCCAAAGGGTGGGCCAATGCCCTCCCAAGCCACCCATGGCTGCGCTCCTGCCCAGTCGTGAAAATCAATAGATTAGGGCCTAATGAATCTATTTCAATTGACTGATTTCCTTATATGAACTGCAACTCAGTAAAATCATTGAAATTGTCACGTTACATTTATATTTTGGTTTAAGTAAAGATGACAACTACATTTTTTATGTCAAAATAATATTTTCAAGTATAATTTACTAACCAGCTGAATCGTTTTTTTTTTTTACAGTGTACAGAAACCCAGCCTAAAACCCAAACAGAAAGCAATGCTGTGCCCCTGGCCTGAGAGGATGGAAGTTCAGTATGTACATTAGCTACATGTGGGGGAAAAGAGAGGGAGAGAGAGCAAGAGAAATCATGAACAGATGGGCTCCTGCATTTTCCACATGTTTTTACAAAAAGATAGATAAACTTGGATTTTTCCACAAGGACATATACAGGATTCTACCCTCCACAACATAACCTTCACTCCAAATCAAAACTCTAAACATACAACCTGATTTTGGACAAAGTCCTAAAGCAATGGGACTCCCTACATATTTTTCAGATTATTACCAATCCCACAAGGTATGACTCCAAACACCCAGAAAAAGCTACTCTCCTTGATGTTATCCTCACAAATAATCCTGATGGGTATCAGTCTGGTGTTTTCTGTAATGACCTTAGTGATCACTGTTTTACAGCCTGTGTTCGTAATGGCTTTTCAGTGAAACGACCTGTCCTGATTTGTCATAGACGCTTGCTAAAAAACTTTAATGAGCAAGCCTTCCTTCATGACCTGGCCTCTGTAAATTGGTATAGAATCAGCTTGATCCCCTCTGTCGAAGACGCTTGGCTCTTCTTTTTTGATATTTTCAGTGGTATTGTTAACAAACACAACCCCATAATAAGAATTAAAAACTGGTTCAGCCTCTGGTTCGACCGTGATCTGGCAAAGTTACTCCACCCCAAGAATTCCATTTGGCGAAAGGCTCGGTACACACATACTCAGGCTGACTGACTCTCGTTCAGGCAATGGAGAAATAAGTGCACTCAGGCTATCCGGAAGGCCAAAGTGAATTACTTTAAGGAGCAGTTCTCTCTCTGTGGGTCTAACCCCAAGAAGTTCTGGAAAACGGTTAAAGACCTGGAGAATAAACCCTCCTCCTCACAGATGCCCATGTCCCTTAATGTTGATGATATGGTTGTAACTGACAAAGAGCACATGACTGAGCTCTTTAAAGGTTGCTGCCCCTATCGTTGCCAAGCATATCTCTGACCTGTTTAACCTGTCTCTCCTCTCTGGGGAGGTTCCCATTGCTTGGAAGGCAGCCACAGTGCATCCTTTATTTAAAGGGGAGATCAAGCGGATCTTAACTGTCATAGGGTGAAATAGAAATTGGCCTGTTTATCAAAAGTGTTGGAAAAAATTGACAAAAATCAACTGACTGGCTTTCTTGATGTTTATGGTATTCTCTTTGGTATGCAATCTGGTTTCCACTCAGGTTATGGATGTGTCACTGCAACCTAAAATGTCCTAAATTATGGCACTATTGCCCTTGATTCTAAGAAATATTGTCTGCTATTTTTATTGACTTGAGGTAGTGACATCATACAAGTACTTGGCTGTATGGTTTGACGGCACACTGTCCTCTCAGCTGCAGGCTAAGGTTAAATCTAGACTTGGTTTCCTTTATCGTAATCGCTCCTCTTTCACCCCAGCTGCCAAACTAACCCTGATTCAGATGACCATCCTACCCATGCTAGATTATGGATACGTCATTTATAGATTGGCAGGTAAGGGTTCTCTCGTGCCGCTAGAGGTTCTTTACCATTCGGCCATCGGATTTGCCAACAATGCTCCTTATAGGACACATCACTGCACTCTATACTCCTCTGTAAAATCTCTCTATACCCGTTGCAAGACCAACTGGTTGATACTTATAAAACCCACTTAGGCCTCACTCATCTGTATCTTAGATACCTACTGCAGCCCTCATCCTCCACATACAACACCCATTCTGCCAGTCATATTCTGTTAAAGGTCCCCAAAGCACACACATCCCTGGTTCGCTCCAGCTAGCGACTGGAATGAGCTGTAAAAATCCTCAAACTGGACAGTTCTCCATCTCTTCATTCAAAGACTCAATCATGAACACTCTTACTGACAGTTGTGGCTGCTTCGCATGATGTATTGTCGTTACTACCTTCTTGCCCTTTGTGCTGTTGTCTGTGCCCAATAATGTTTATACCATGTTTTGTGCTGCTACCATGTTATGCTGCTGCCATGTTGTGTTGCTACCATGCTGTGTTATCTAAGGTCTCTATGTAGTGTTGTGGTGTCTCTTGTCGTGATGTGTGTTTTGTCTTTTATTTTTAATCCCAGCCCCCGTCCCCGCGGGAGGCCTTTTGGTAGGCCGTCATTGTAAATAAGAATTTATTCTTGAGTGACTTGCCTAGTTAAATAAAAGGTTAAATAAAATAAATACAAAGGATGTAGAAGGCTAATGTTAACTAGCTAACGTGGCCATGAATGGAAGTTTGGCTAAAATGCTTGCTCGCTAGCCCCAGGATGACAAAAAATACATTTTTACTGTATGACAGTGATAGACTGTTTCGTTAACATGAAATCGAGGATGGCATTGGCATTTCTCTACAAGTAGGGTGAGTCAACATTTTCTACTTGCACGAACGCTCACGCAAACAGAAATCAGAACCATGGACAGCCACATATTTAGCTCAAGTTGATTGGACTAAATTGTTTTATCTTGTCACTGGATTAGAATAAGCAGAGGTGATTTGATGATGTTGCTGGAATAGTAAAGGCAGCTGCTGTTTTCTTTCTGATTTGAGGTAACTCTCCGTGGTTCTAAACCAATAGTTGTTTAGTGGGGGACACTGTCCAATGACAGGGCCAACCAGGCAGGATATAACCCCACCCACTTTGCCTCAACACAGCCCTAGATGGATATATCAACAAACCACCAACTTACTACCGTATAGCCCACAAAGATGTCCTCGACCGCATGAGCCCGAGGGGGTGCAAAACCCGACAGGAAGATCACGTCAACAACTCAACCCGCTCAAGTCGAGTATAGCTAAAAAAGCCTGGCACGACTTGACGCACCCCTCCTAGGGACGGCATGGAAGAGCACTAGTAAGCCAGTGACTCAGCCCCCGTAATAGGGTCAGAGGCCACGCCAGAGCCTTATCCAGTATCTCCATATCTGATACACATAACTACTACGCAACCCACAAACTATATACACCTCACACAAACACATCCACACACTACCTACACCCACTTTCACAGAAACTATGTCGTAAACACACACTATTGACTGTCTGAACTAGTTTTTGTGAGAAGCCGCCCTGTGAATTTCCTATCCCTGGAGTGGAATGAGCCCAAGGGGGCAGACAGAGACAGGGCATTCAGGAAGGCTCTGGCGTGGCGATGGAGAGGTAGATAGGACCGGGTGGGTGGAGGAGGCCGACTAAGGACAAGCATGCGCCACTGGCTGGACAGGGTTTACTGCCAGATTTGGGTTACAGGCAGTTAAGAATGGTGCCCAGATGAGGTACACAGTGGTTATACTATGCTACTTGCTTATCTCCACCACAATATCTATAGCAATACACAGAGATCTGTGCTGTGGTTCATTAATTTTACCTGCTGTCAGGTTAACCTATGTAGAACTGTAATTCATATGACTATGTATGTAGAACAAGTAATTTATATGACTCCTACATAGTCCCTGTATCAACCACACATGATCCCTCCTTTCATATGACCTGGCATCCCATCTGAGTTGGTTATTTGTAGTTACTCTGCATTGGCCTCTTTCAATACAATGATTATAAATAACTTGCTGGGCCACTTAATGGGGGAGGTGTGTTGCTCTGCTGGGTAAAGAAACTACAATGCCCCACCTTGGTGATCCCCATGACATGCACGCAGGGTAGGGGAGTAACGAATTACATGTAATCGCATTACCAAAAAACTGTAATCAGTTACGTAACCAGATTATAGATACTTTTGAAAGATTACATGATTACTTCTTGGATTACTTTTACATTTATGTTTGCGAGAAAAAAAAATATACATTATGGCACCTTTTTGTTTTCTCAATAACATACAATTCAACGTTGAAAAAAGGTGCAGGTTTAAGTTTGTTCAACCTGAGAGAGTCTGACCACAAGTCAGAGACCACTATGATGACACACCAAATGTGTTTGATGGATCCTTTTTGTCTTCTTCTAATGCCTCTTAAGGGAAAAGTAATCCAAAAGTAACTGAAAGTAATCTGATCTACACAATTACAGTTGTTGTTTACACAATCCAAAAACAGTCCATTACACAGTAAATCACAATCTGGATCAGGTGGGCATAATTTGAATGCCAACATGACTAGATAAAATGATAAAATACGATCTTACAGTGTTAAGATTTCACAAGGCAATTCAGAGAAAAGAGAATGTTGGTGCGCATAGAATTGAGTCTTGAGTGCATTTAGATGTGTGGTCAGCTGCAATGTTTTTTCACAATACAACAAAAATAGGCTCATTCTGTTCAGGACAACCCAGGGTATAACGCCATGTCATTTTGGAACTGTACATCAAACAGTGATCATAAACGTTGACACTATATTACATGAGTTTTATGATATGGAAATGTGAAGTTCACATTTGGACTCACTGGCGTTTGGCTTATAATCCTCAACGTCTCATCTTCCAAAATACATAGTCCTCGTAATTTACAGCATTTCCCTCACTCAGACAACAAAAAAAATTCGAATGTTTCCCAGTCAGCCGGCAGGATGGGGGCAGCCTCTTGTCGTGCGTGGTACTCAAGTTCAGAACGGCTGTCAGTTAAAACCCATACAGCGCTGTGAAGCGGTGGCCCAGACATCATGTATGAACATGGTACTGTACAGCTACTGTGTTCCAATTTAAGCGCTTATCAGTGTCCAAATCTGCCATTTTCAACCCAAATACAGGTACAAGTGTAAAGGGCTATGGGTTGCCCTATTGCCTGGGGCAAGTGAACTAGGCAGTCGGGCCTGCTCTGTGGATGTCCAATTGGGCAGGGGATAAAAAAATAACTGAAAACAACCAAACTACAAAGAATTCCAGTGCTGTGGCAAATGACTGCTCGCCACACGTTTGTCGGCGGCCCTGACACACACACACACACACACACACACACACACACACACCCCTGGAGAGTATGGTCAATAAGGACCGAGGCCAGTTAAAAGGATCTTTGTAGGCTTGAATAAAGGGACTTTATGTTGCTGTTGTACAAACATCTAGGGGCTTCCCACATATTACTTCAGCTGAAAGTGAAGGGGGGGGGGTCATTGAAACAGAAAGGGGTGGGGGTGGATTTAAAGGTACGGCCAGTCTTAATAGGAATCGGTGAATAATTGTGAATTCAGACTAAGTTACTGTAGGCTTTGACGATATTGAGGACTGACATTGGACTGGAAAATACATTGTCTAAGTCTCTCTCACTGCATTTTGTAGAGGAGCATGTCAACACATCAGATTTAATTTTTAGAGAGCTAGAAATACATGAATTGGGTGTGGTTCCCTGATTAAGTCACTAAAACATTGAACTGGTCTAGAACTGAACAGCATGATAGAGTAAGATACACACCTGATAATGAACAACTGCAGTTGAACACAATATGACAGCTATCTGGAGATCTGGAACACTGGAGGAGGAAGAATGAATTGTTTACAAGACAATTCTTAAAACTTTCCACTTATCTGGACATCTTGAACATGTCTGTTTGAACCTGTCTAAGATTCTTAAACTGTCACTTCACTGCTCTGGCATATCTGATCACTTTGTGACTAAATACCCAATGGATTGATCATCTCAGTTCAATTGATTTACAGATGTGTTCTAAGAGGAAACCCATTTAAACTGCTATAGTATAGGGAAGTAGCTATTTGTGAACTAGGACACTGTAGTGATGTTTTGAGCAAACTGTCAGGCCTTTGGGAATATGGACAAAATGCATTCCACCCTTCTCATGCAAGAACCAGAAAATCCTCTAGTCTGTCCACACCACCATGATCCCCCGAGTTTCCTTTCAGTGACCACTGTGTTAAATAATAAACCAAGTTGGATCTCATGTAGAAGAGAACACTGAGCTTTCTCTTCTGCAATGCATTGAATTCTCAATACTGTAACCTCAACTGAACCCAACTAACCTCTTCATAGTCTTGATCATATCAACTGTCTGTTACACCAGTGAGTTGTGAAATACTGTTGAAAACACTGACATTGTAGAGCACTGTCCTCATACGTTAACTCCCACATACAACACTGCCAGCATTACTTTAATGCCATTATTGTTGCCTATTTTAGGCTATTCCCCACTCAATTAAAAATGTTTTTCTTCAGCTCAGCCCCTCCTTACTTCATGTTGACATTAGAATTCTCCTCACGTGTACATTGCAGTCATCTTGTGTCATGGTAACTTCATTTTCCAAATTGACACTTTTACTTGCTTTATTAGGTTGTCATCTTCCCCTGATGCAAATGTATTGCTCCTGGATCTCACCTTGACTCAGATTGCTTGCCATAATTCAGCTAGATCATGGATGTTAATAAGCAATTACAATGATGAACATGTACTAAAGTCAGTGTGACTGCAGGGGTGTCAGCAAGGTACTGACACTATCCCCACTGATCAATCCCAGAGAACACAATGATGAACTTGAAGCGCCTCTCTCGCTTCTCTGCTGCTATTTTGCTGGCGCCAGAACAAGCGAACCCTGGCCTCCTAGCCTTTCCTCTGTTCTATGACACATTCACTTGTTCAGCGGAAGTGCAGGGGGGACATGACTCTCAAAGTGCTGGTGCCATATCCCACCTTTGAGCCAGCTTTTCTACTGCCTTCAACCAGGCCCTAGAATAGATAAGGACAAAAAAATATTTACTGTACAGGTGATTTACAATCAGGGGTGAAAGCAAGCCGGTACAGTCCGGTATGGAGTACTGGCAAAATAAATAGTGGGGGTACGGAGTACCGGTAAAACATGAGCCGGGTGGTACATGCACAATTGGCCCAGCGTCGTCCGGGTTAGGGGAGGGTTTGGCCGGGGTAGGCCGTCATTGTAAATAAGTATTTGTTCTTAACTGACTTGCCTAGTTAAATAAAAATGTCTCTCCAAATTGCAGTGTGGTTCGACGTGAACACTGACATTTTGCCAAGGCAGGGTCCTAGATGTACGTGGACAGCAAGACAAATTGAAGTCGTTCCGCGTGGGATGCAAAAGGCACTCTTTTTGATATTTAAGTAAAAATTATGCACCAATATTGAATTTTTTAAAGTATTTAATATTAAATTAAGTGCCCATTTTCTAGTGTTTTGTGGTGGAAAACTGAGCAGGTCAAGTATAACACGTTGACCCTGTTACCCATAGATAGACAGGTTAAACATTTTTATTTATTTTTTATTAATTGTTTTTGTGAAGCTTGCATTCCATTGCCACTCCCTGCTCCACACAACAAGCTTCCATTCCCCCTGTCACAAAGGGATTTATGGCTGATTTAAGAGGAAATTGTCAACCCCAATTTCATCAACCCTGTTACTTTATTTGTCACTTGCTACGGTATTTAAAATATATACTTATTTAACCTCTTGAGATGGGAAAACATGTTTATGAAGTTGAGCATGTGCTCTTTATGACATAATGCGAATTACAGTTGAAGTCGGAAGTTTACATACACTTAGGTTGGAGTCATTAAAACTCGTTTTTCAACCACTCCACAAATTTCTTGTAAACAAACGATAGTTTTGGCAAGTCGGTTAGGACATATACTTTGTGCATGACACAAGTAATTTTTCCAACAATTGTTTACAGACAGATTATTTCACTTATAATTCACTATCACAATTCCAGTGGGTCAGAAGTTTACATACACTAAGTTGACAGTAACTTTAAACAGCCTAGAAAATTGCAGAAAATGATGTCATGGCTTTAGAAGCTTCTGATAGGCTAATTGACATCATTTGATTCAATTGGAGGTGTACCTGTGGATGTATTTCAAGGCCTACCTTCAAACTCAGTGCCTCTTTTCTTGACATCATGGGAAAACCAAAATAAATCAGCCAACCTCAGAAGAAAAAATTGTAGACCTCCACAAGTCTGGTTCATCCTTGGGATCAATTTCCAAACGCCTGAAGGTAGCACTTTCATCTGTACAAATAATAGTATGCAATTATAAACACCATGGGACCACGCAGCCGTCATACCGCTTAGGAAGGAGAGGTGTTCTGTCTCCTAGAGATGAACGTATTTTGGTGCGAGAAGTGCAAAACAATCCCAGACCAACAGCAATTGGACCTTGTGAAGATGCTGGAGGAAACGGGTACAAAAGTATCTATATCCACAGTAAAACAAGTCCTATATCGACATAACCTGAAAGACTGCTCGCCAAGGAAAAAGCCACTGCTCCAAAACCGCCATAAAAAAGCCAGACTACGGTTTGCAACTGCACATGGAGACAAAGATCGTACTTTTTGGAGAAATGTCCTATGGTCTGATGAAACAAAAATAGAACAGTTTGGCCATAGGATGGAATATTATGGGGACATATTGAAGCAACATCAAGACATCAGTCAGGAAGTCAAAACTTGGTTGCAAATGGGTCTTCCAAATGGACAATGACCCCAAGCATACTTCCAAAGTTGCTACAAAAAATGGTGACCCCTGTAGAAGTTCAAAAGCCGAGGAGAGGTAGGGGGTATCATTAAATCAAATATCATTAAAACCCCGGTAGTCAATGCACAGACGCAGGGTCCCTAATAAACTGGAACATGGGGAGACTCAATGAGAAGCAGCTGTATTGCCTCACTGATTTTCTGAAACCCATAGATTAACAGGAACAGTGCTGTGGGTAACTCTACCAATGGAGCGTCCGTCAGGTGCTCTATCGTCCATGGGAACAGAGAGAATTTGAGTGGGAATACCTAATTCAGAAACTAGAGTAGCATCCATAAAAACTAATCTGCCCCAGAGTCAATGAGCACCCGAAGAGATTTAGACTGGTCTCCCCACAGCAGTATAACAAGGAAGGAAGGGAGTATGGTTAATGGGATTAAGAAGATTCCCAGTCTGGCTCACCAGAGTACTTGTGCCTACTATAGAGATATGTCTCTTAACTGGGCAGCTGGCTATATAATGCCCTGCAGCCCCACAGTACAGACAACTGTTGGAACTCAGCCTATGTGAACGTTCCCTAGGCGATAATCTAGCTCTGCCCAGTTGTATAAATTCCGGAGTATCTGACTCACACGTCACTGATGATTCTCGAGGGAGCTCGGGTGGCTTCGGATCCTCTCGGAAAAATAGCCTTCGGGGACTTACGGATTCCTTCGAAGGTGAGCGAGCCACTGCGGATGAACGAGTGTGACCCAGGCCGGACCTCTCACTCCTGCGTTCCCTTAGCCACCCATCAATTTTCATGGTGAGGGCGATGAGGGAATCAAGGTCCACAGGCAATTCCCGAGCGGCTAGCTCATCCTTTATCTCCTCAGATAATCGGTGAAGGAAGGTATCAAAAAGGGACTCCAGATTCCAGGCATTTGTTGGGGGTTCTCAGAGGTGGTAGGCTAACTCCCTGATTTGCGCCATAATAGCCTTAAACCCCTGGTCATGGCGTTCCCGAAGGTCCTGAAGTATAGGGAAAATAAGCGACACCTGGAAGGGGTGGAGACAATCACAAGGACAGGTGAAACAGATCAGGGCGTGACACCAATTGACATAAATTATGTCAATTAGCCTAACAGAAGCTTCTAAAGCCATGACATAATTTTCTGGAATTTTACAAGCTGTTTAAATGCACAGTCAATTTAGTGTATGTAATCTTCTGACCCACTGGAATTGTGATACAGTGAATTATAAGTGAAATAATCTGTCTGTAAACAATTGTTGGAAAATTACTTGTGTCATGCACAAAGTAGATGTCCTAACCGACTTGCCAAAACTATAGTTTGTTAACAAGAAATGTGTGGAGTGGTTGAAAAACGAGTTTTAATGACTCCAACCTAAGAGTATGTAAACTTCCTACTTCAACTGTATATATATTTGCTTTGTTTTCATAACTATTTTTTAAGAACTTTTATTTAATGCACTTTGAGATTGTTGTGGAAATTCTTACACAGGGCCACTCAAAGTCAATCTTAAATGAATCATTGTTTATTGTCAGCGCACTGGAGATGTTCCAACAAAGTTGATGCACCATGGTGAACGTCTGTCAGGAGCCCTCACGGGCAGTCCCCTTAGTTCTCTTATATACTCAGCAAAAAAAGAAACGTCCTCTCACTGTCAACTGCGATAAACGCGAATCCCACCATCACCCCTGGTGAGACAAAACTGTGACTCATCAGTAAAGAGCAGTCCAGTCCTGTCTGGTCCAGCGATGGTGGGTTTGTGCCCATAGGCGACGTTGTTGCCGGTGATGTCTGGTGAGGACCTGCCTTACAACAGGCCTACAAGCCTTCAGTACAGCCTCTCTCAGCCTATTGCGGACAGTCTGAGCACTGATGGAGGGATTGTGCGTTCCTGGTGTATCACGGGCAGTTGTTGTTGCCATCCTGTACCTGTCCCGCATGTGTGATGTTCAGATGTACCGATCCTGTACAGGTGTTGTTACACGTGGTCTGCCACTGCAAGGACATTCAGCTGTCCGTCCTGTCTCCCTGTAGCGCTGTCTTAGGCGTCTCACAGTACAGACATTGCAATTTATTGCCCTGGCCACATCTGCAGTCCTCATGCCTCCTTGAAGCATGCCTAAGGCACGTTCACGCAGATGAGCAGGGACCCTGGGCATCTTTCTTTTGGTCTTTTTCAGAGTCAGTAGAAAGGCCTCTTCATAACTGTGATCTTAATTGCCTACCGTCTGTAAGCTGTTAGTGTCTTAACGACCGTTCCACAGGTGCATGTTCATTAATTGTTTATGGTTCATTGAACAAGCGTGGGAAGCAATGTTTAAACCCTTTACAATGAAGATCTGTGAAGTTATTTGGATTTTTACGAATTATCTTTGAAAGACAGGGACCTGAAAAGGGACTTTTCTTTTTTTGCTGAGTTTATATTGCAGACAAGTCATATTTGCATGATTTTGTTTATTTATAATTAATGAATCATTAACGTTTGCTTCTTTCATGTGACCAACCTATACTGGATCATGCATGTGACAGACCAATACCTCACAAGGCTTCTTCTCTCTAAGCTGAGACCTTGAAACTGAGAGAGCTTTCATTCTCAAAACAAGGGCCTGGGCATACTGCCAAATTGCAGATACTGATAGTAAGGGTTTGTTCAATCAGTCACTTGCATGAACACAGAAAACAGTTATTAGAAAAGCACAAACATCGAACACCAGAATTGGTAAATAGAAAAGCACCAACATAACATTTACCATCACAAGATTTCTTGTATAATGAAAAGCGTTTTATAAATGTAACACATTATTATTATTACTGGGAATAATGAAACCTACGTTCACCCTTGTTTACAATAACATTTTAACCACAGTTAACGGTAGTATCTTTACAGTTTTATCGACCTATGTAATAGCCTTTGAAACTGTCCTTGAGTTAGTTTTGGGGTAAATGCTTGTATTGGATGGGGGAAATTAAAACATGTAGCATACACATATCAATAAATTATATCACAGTGCATTACAGGTCAATGTTGCATTGTTTTCCAAATAATACTGCCCACATTGGGTGTTTTTAATGACGTGACAATGAGTTTTCTTTTGAAACTAGAGTAGAAGCATTCTCTTATTTCCTCCTGATGATGACTGTGTTTACTGGCTCTATGTCTAATATGCACTGCCCATGGGCCTCTTTTGGACTTGGAAGCTGTGGAAGCCTGTCATACCTTGTTACTCCCAACAAAAATATAAGCTCAGCTCCCCACGTATTATAGATCTAATTACAAGGTAAGGGAGTCAAACTGTGGAGGAGGGCTTTCTAGAGTAGATTACAACTTGATTGACAGCAACTTCCCAGCTCATTAGCAGTCCTCCTCCACATACATACTGTGCAAAAACATGCAGTCCATGCATGCACATAAATACATGCATGCACAGAAACACACATGCACAGTCCAACACAAGCATACACTGTGGTCAACTGATGTTTGTCTTATTCGATTCTTCTTTAAAATAACGGGAACACCCTACTTCAACATGTAATTGGATCACTCTTTTGTTACTGAGAATTTTCCTGCACAGCAGGAAATACAAACTTGTAACGCATTTGAGTTTAAAAAAGGCTTGTAAAGTTTGTAATTTACACTTTGAAATTTTAGACTTGATTTGCACTAACGAAACATTTATCAACCCCTACAAAATGTCCATGAATTATAATCCACATAATAATTCACATTTCCTGTTGCTGCAGGGTAATTTTCCTACTGTAGCAAACTGTCTCAACTAAGATCCTACATCTGTATGATCCAGAGAGAAACTAGGGCTCTCGAATGGCGCAGCAGTATAAGGCACTGCATCTCAGTGCTAGAGCCATCACTACAGACCCTGCTTGATTCCAGGCTGTATCACAACCGGCTGTGATTGGGAGTCCCATAGGGCGGCGCACAACTGGCCCAGCATCGTCCTCCGGGTTAGGGTTTGGCCAGGGTAGGTTGTCATTGTAAATAAGAATTTGTTCTTAACTGACGTACCTAGTTAAATAAAGAATAAATAAACATGAAAACAAAGGTATGCATTTTGGTGGTTATCAGAACTCCATGGTCCAATGAACCCAACAATAACCATGCTGTTTAACCCCCTAGAGTCAAATCTAAGTTACGTAAGTAGTCAGCATTTATGAAACATTTTCTTCACAGAATCGTCTGGTTAAACGAGACCATACAGACAAATGTCACAGATAATTATTGTTGTATCTCTGTTGGTGGTGCAAAGACCGTGTTATTATGCTCTGATCATGGCAGATAAATGGTGAGGCCTCCGATGTGGTAGTCAGATCAGGGTGGGAGGGTCAGACTGTTTTGCAGTAGCAGTTTCCTCTTTCCCCCCTGTTGTCTTGATTAGCTTCTCATGCTAATGGAGAATTTCCTGTTAAGAAAAAAAAATCAAACAAACTTGTAAACTTCAGATAAACAGCAAAGTCACGACATTCGAGAATTGCGGAAGGATTGTCCTGGATAAATCAAGCCTGTCTTTGAACCAATGGGAATCCCTATAGTCAAGCAGGGGTGGGGATTCCAGTCCTCGAGGGCCTGGTTGGTGTCATAGTTTTCCCCAGCCCCAGCTAATACAGCTGACTCCAATAATCACCTAATCATGATCTTCAGTTTAGAATGCAATTTGATTAATCATCTGTGTTTGCTAGGGATGGAGAAAAAGTGTGACACCAATCAGGTCCTCGAGGACTGGAGTTGCCCACCCCTGCTAGTGGGATTACATGAATCCCTACAGTGGGATTACTTTTTAATTTATGGTGAACTGCTGGAATTTGTTATAATAAATTGGACATATGAAGAATAACAAACTTTACCCCCTATTGGCCAATTTGTTCATACTGAATCCGTTATATGACGTGATTTCAATTTCATTTTTGTTTGACTGAGTTAAAGCCTAAAGCCTCCCTGTAGGCCTTTGGGGTGGTGTCTCCTTGAGAAATAAGCACAACTGGAAACGTCAGTTTCATGTTTTAGGACACCTGCATTGCCTGATATACACCCCAGCATACCATAACTAAATTTACATCAGATTATTCATGTATGAAAATACCCGTTTTTATTTTCTTTGGCTTCTCCAGCTGTATGACGAAATATCCTTTTCAGTAAAAGACAACAACATGCTGACAAGCACATGTCTCGTTAATCTAGCTGCAACATAAGACTCACTCAAACTTGAGTCAAGCACATGGAAGCCTAGAAAATGGAAGCCTAGAAAATGTCATATTCATGAATTCATGAAAATCTCTTTTCTTCCCAGATTTCTAATCTGCTTTACAATATTTTTTTATCCATTGCCATAGGTCACTTTAGTAAGTCTTCTAAGAACAGACACACACCAGTTGTGTGAGAGCACTAACTCATTTGATCATGGTAAAAGTTTCCATAGTAATGAAGAAAACATTCCCATGACGTGGGCAGGGCGTGTGATAAACAGCCTCTCTAACGCTCAGCGACAGCTCCCATGATTTACTGGCTGACACACTGTATTGAGCAGTTCCTGTAGAGCCTCTGAATTATGTAAACTGGGTTTCCTTCCTGTGAAATATGGAGTTGCTGCTCTTAAACCTCTCAAAGGATGCAGAGTGTGTTCATCATAAAGGGCCAGAGCACAGTAAAAGTGAAAAAGGACTGAACAGATATGGATCTGTGTAGCGAGAGCACTTTAATTTCACCTTTATTTATAAAGTTAAGTCAATTAAGAACTAATTGTTATTTACAATGATGATCTGTAAAGCATCAATAAACAGCACATCAATTTAACTATACATACAGTGCCTTCAGAAAGTATTCACAACCTTTACCACATCTTGTTGTGTTACAGTCTGCATTTAAAATGTATTACATTTATGACTACCTCATCTCTCTACTCCATACCAGTGGCGACCCATCATTCAGGGCAATTTTTGCTGTTTTGCATGTTATTTTGACATTAATACGTGTCACATATCAGTTTGCAAACAATGTAAAAATAAATCTACAAAATTCTTTGAGTCAATAAAGCCGCATACAAACATGGCCTATTTTTTGCTTTCTTGAGTAAGGCAGCTCCAAAATGCAGGTGTTTCAGCCTAGCTCAGTGCTTTCTGTGGTGGTGGGGCAGTCAGTGAAAAATACAGAGTGTAGCGGTTAGTAATGTAATCTCTAGTTGCGCCATGATTGGCTCAGTGTTCTGCCACTCATGGGGACACTACGTCACTGCCAAATCTAAGGGAAGAGCTGTAAAATTCAAGACTCTTGGGTGCTGCCATAGAGTTACATTAGAAGTGCCCATCCAAGAAGGCTCAAGGTCATTGGCCACAGATAAAATGACATCAAATCACATTATATATACACTAGCTTTGATTGGGCTGATCAACATCATACTTTCTAAATCTTAGCAGCAGTCATCATCATGAATCAAGTCAACAATCTACTGTCAAATGTTTTTTAATCCTTGTCATAAGAAGAGAAATAATGAAGAGAAATTATAGATAAAACGTATCGTGCTCATTGGCCATAAACATTACACAACAAGTTGGAAATCGCAAATTCAACAATGAGTGGATTGGAACGAATCAGTGGCTAACTGCAAGCATCGCAAAGCAATCGCTAGCTTGCTATTCAGTGGAGTGGGTGTGTGGTCACAATTCTTGAGTCTCTTTTCCAAGCTTAAAATGATAAACATTTAACAAAAGGTCATGCTGTCATTCCAGTATGATTTCTGCCGCGCTCAAAACAACTGTTAACTCCGAACTGGGAAATCTGACTTTAGTGAGTTCAAGACAACTGGGAACTTGGGAAAAAAAGATCTCAGACTGGGAAATTATTACATTTACATTACATTTTAGTCATTTAGCAGACGCTCTTATCCAGAGCGACTTACAGTAGTGAATACATACATTTCATTTTCATTTCATGCATTTTTTAATTTATTTTTTGCTTTGAACGGTCATCCAACTCGGAACTGTAAGTTTGGAACTCGGGCCTCTTTCTAGAGATACGACGTGAAGATCACTGACGTCATCATGATTCAAACTTGTTTTTATCCGAGCTCTCAGTTGTCTTGAAAGCACCATAAATCCAGAGAATGCCAGACTTTGATGACCAAGTTTGATGACAAAATTTGCCCATGAAGGACTGTCACGCCACCTTCCTGTTCAAGTGAGCACAGCACAGCTAGGTGAGTCCAAAAATGTCTTGTACGCTGCAGCTGCATAATGATGTAATATGCCAGGGAGATATGTACGGTATACTGTAGCTGTGAAAATAAAATTAAGTGTATGTTGTGTAGTAAGCTGTTAGTAGCCCATTTTCCTCACCCTAATAATTTGGTCTATTTTCCCCTCTTAATTCCACCAACTGTTCTGACTTAGTGGTGCACATGTAGCCTATAACCTGTTTTAGAGAAATGTAATCATCAAATATTGTAAGAGCTTTCACTGTCTGCTTATGTTATATCTGGAGTATTTCTCCTGTCTTATCCGGTGTCCTGTGTGAATTTAAGTATGCTCTCTCTAATTCTCTCTTTCTTACTCTCTCTCGGATGACCTGAGCCCTAGGACCATGCCTCAGGACAACCTGACATGATGACTCCTTGCTGTCCCCAGTCCACCTGGCCGTGCTGCTGCTCCAGTTTCAACTGTTCTGCCTGCGGCTATGGAACCCTGAGCTGTTCACCGGATGTGCTACCTGTCCCAGACCTGCTGTTTTCAACTCTCTAGAGACAGCAGGAGCGGTAGAGATACTCTGAATGATCGGCTATGAAAAGCCAACTGACATTTACTCTTGAGGTGCTGACTTGTTGCACCCTCGACAACTACTGTGATTATTATTATTTGACCATGCTGGTCATTTATGAACATTTGAACATCTTGGCCATGTTCTGTTATAATCTCCACCCGGCACAGCCAGAAGAGGACTGGCCACCCCTCATAGCCTGGTTCCTCTCTAGGTTTCTTCCTAGGGAGTTTTTCCTAGCCACCGTGCTTCTACACCTACATTGCTTGCTGTTGGGGTTTTAGGCTGGGTTTCAGTATAGCACTTTGAGATATCAGCTGATGTAAGAAGGGCTATATAAATACATTTGATTTGATTTATATGCTCCCTTTATTTAGCCTACAGTTCTGGCTTGGTGTACAGAGAGAATACCTTAAGAATGGCCCATGTTCTGAATTTTGCCGCTGTACATTTCAAAAGTGCTTAACAAATAGTTACATTGGGGGGAAAAAAGTATTTGATCCCCTGCTGATTTTGTACGTTTGCCCACTGACAATGAAAGGATCAGTCTATAATTTTAATGGTAGGTTTATTTGAACAGTGAGAGACAGAATAACAACAAAAAAATCCAGAAAAACGCATGTCAAAAATGTTATTGATTTGCATTTTAATGAGGGAAATAAGTATTTGACCCCCTCTCAATCAGAAAGATTTCTGGCTCCCAGGTGACTTTTATACAGGTACCAAACTGAGATTAGGATTACACTCTTAAAGGGAATGCTCCTAACCGCAACTTGTTACCTGTAAAAAAGACACCTGTCCACAGAAGCAATCAATCAATCAGATTCCAAACTCTCCACCATGGCCAAGACCAATGAGCTCTCCAAGGATGTCAGGGACAAGATTGTAGACCTTCACAAGGCTGGAATGGGCTACAAGACCATCGTCAAGCAGCTTGGTGAGAAGGTGACAACAGTTGGTGCGATTATTCGCAAGTGGAAGAAACACAAAAGAACTGTCAATCTACCTCGGCCTGGGGCTCCATGCGAGATCTCACCTCATGGAGTTGCAATGATCTTGAGAACGGTGAGGAATCAGCCCAGAACTACACGGGAGGATCTTGTCAATGATCTCAAGGCAGCTGGGACCATAGTCACCAAGAAAACAATTGGTAACACACTACGCCGTGAACGACTGAAATCCTGCAGCACCCGCAAGGTCCCCCTGCTCAAGAATACATATACATGCACGTCTGAAGTTTGCCAATGAACATCTGAGTGATTCAGAGGACAACTGGTGAAAGTGTTGTGGTCAGATGAGACCAAAATGGAGGTCTTTGACATCAACTCAACTCGCCGTGTTTGGAGGAGGAGGAATGCTGCCTATGACCCCAAGAACACCATCTCCACCGTCAAACATGGAGGTGGAAACATTATGCTTTGGGGGTGCTTTTCTGCTAAGGGGACAGGACAACTTCACCGCATCAAAGGGACGATCGATGGACGGGGCCATGTACCGTCAAATCTTGGGTGAGAACGTCCTTCCCTCAGCCAGGGCATTGAAAATGGGTCGTGGATGGGTATTCCAGCATGACAATGACCCAAAACTCACGGCCAAGGCAACAAAGGAGTGGCTCAAGAAGAAGCACATTAAGGTCCTGGAGTGGCCTAGCCAGTCTCCAGACCTTAATCCCATAGAAAATCTGTGGAGGGAGCTGAAGGTTCGAGTTGCCAAACGCCAGCCTCGAAACCTTAATGACTTGGAGAAGATCTGCAAAGAGGAGTGGGACAAAATCCCTCCTGAGATGTGTGCAAACCTGGTGGCCAACTACAAGAAACGTCTGACCTCTGTGATTGCCAACACGGGTTTTGCCACCAAGTACTAAGTCATGTTGTGCAGAGGGGTCAAATACTTACTTCCCTCATTAAAATGAAAATAATTTTATAACATTTTTGACATGCGTTTTTCTGGATTTTTTTGTTGTTATTCTGTCTCTCACTGTTCAAATAAACTTACTATTAAAATTATAGACTGATTATCTCTTTGTAAGTGGGCAAACATACAAAATCAGCAGGGGATCAAATACTTTTTTCCAACACTGTATATTGACTACGCCCATCCTAGCTCGCTCACAGATTGCCTCTTATCGTCCCCTTATGCCATATTTTGTACATCTCAATTATCAGCTATGTTTTTTTAAAAGGCAGTAAATGAGGCTGAATTAACTGTTTCACTTCCAGACAAGGCTCTGCTGATAGCCAGGTGTAGCAGGGGTAAGGTGTTGGGACTGCTGTACGCCCTAACAGTTTGTGGACACCATTTGTCACCGTTATAGTGCAATAATGTATTGTTTCGTGTTGTGTAGTGTAGTGTCTTTGCTCGTATGCATCCCCAACATTTTTTTGTTTGTTTGCCCCACCAAGATTTACATTCTAAAATCGTCATTGCTCCACCCATACAATTATCTGTAAGGTCCCTCAGTCAAGCAGTGAATTTCAAATACAGATTCAACCTCAAAGGTTTTTCAATGCCCCATGAGGCCAATAGTGACTTTAAGACAGTTAGAGTTTAATGGCTGTGATAGGACAAAACTCCACAATACTAACCTAATTGATAGATTGAAAAGAAGGAAGCCTGTACAGAATACAAATATTCCAAAACATGCAACCTTGTAACGCGTGTCGTGTGTGGAGGACCAAGATGCAACAGGGTGTATACTCATCTTCCTTTTAATATTGAGGAAGGAGAAACAAGTGAAACACGTATACAATTAACGGAAACGACACTAACAGTTCTGTCAGGTGATAAGCACAAAACAGAATACAACTACCCACAATCCACAATACAAACAAACCCCTAATTATAGGACCTTCAATCAGAAGCAATGAGGAGCCGCTGCTTCCAATTGAAGGTCAAGAACAAAACTGCACATAGAAACATAGTGACTAGAATAAACATAGAAAATGCCCTAACATAGAACATATACCAAAACTCTAGACCACTCTAATCAAACACCCCTTGTCTATACACATAGACTAACAATCCCCGAAACATATAAACAAAATACCCCCTGCCACATCCTGACCATACTAAACACTAACAAATAACACCTTTACAGGTCAGAACGTGACAAACCTGTTTGCAACAAGGCACTAAAGTAATGCAAAAATGTGGCAAAGCAATTAACGTTTTGTCCTGAAGAAAGTGTTATGTCTGGAGCAAATCCAATTCAACACATCACTGAGTACCACTCTCCATATTTTCAAGCATAGTGGTCGCTGCATCATGTTTTGGGTATGCTTGCAATCGTTAAGGACAGAGGAGTTTTTCAGGATAAAAAATAAATGGAATGGAGCTAAGCACAGGCAAAATCCTAGAGGAAAACCTGGTTCAGTCTGCTTTCCACTAGACACCGGGAGAAGAATTCACCTTTCAGCAGGACAATAACCTAAAACTCAAGGACAAATCTACACTGGAGTTGCGTACCAAGAAGACAGTGAATGTTCCTTGGTGGCCGAGTTACAGTTTTACTTAACTCTACTTGAAAATCTATGCAAGACCTGAAAATGGTTGTCTAGCAATGATCAACAACCAATTTGACAGAGCTTGAAGAATTTTGAAAAGCTCTTAGATACTTACCCAGAAAGACTCACAGCTGTAATCGCTGCAAAAGCTGCTTTTACAAAGTATTGATTCAGGGGGGTGAATACTTAAGTAAATGAGATATTTCTGAATTAAATTTTTCAATACATTTGCAAACATTTCTAAAAACATGTTTTCACTTTGTCAATATGGGGTATTGTGTGTAGATGGGTGAGGGAAAAAAGTATTTGATCCATTTTGAATTCAGGCTGTAACACAAAAAAGTGTGGAATAAGTCAAGGGATAGGAATATTTTCTGAAGGCACTGTACAGTATGTACACATAAATTACACCATACATGAAAGCAAACACGAAAAGCAAAACTCGATCATATGATCCCATGTGGCTCAGTTAGTAGAGCATGGCACTTGCAACACCAGGGTTGTGGTTTTGATACCCACAGGGGGCCAGTACAAATTAAAATGTATGCCCTAGCTACTGTAAGTCACCTGGATAAGATGACAGTAAAATAAAATATGAAACAAACACATTCTTCAGTAAAAAGGCTTGAACAATATGTTACTAGTTGGTTGGAAAGGTTATGTTTATGTGAAGGCCTTAATTCAGAATAATGACTCTGGAATTACCCAATTAAAAATAAGTTCACTGCAAAGAGGGGGGAGGTCAACACAATAAAACAGATACATTTAAGTAATTTAGGAGACAATGTTCCGTTATTTATCTTTGGCTTAGGCTACATGCCACAAGTTGCCCAAGTGGCATTTGTTTGAAATGCATCACAGCCATGATAGGGGCATGCAGTCTCTAGAAATGTAAACAGCCTGTCCAGTGTGGAAGGGTGAGAAAGCTGTACCCATATCAGGCCCATTCCTCAATCAACACCTCAGACTGTGCCAGTCACCATGCCCCACTGGACTAGCACCAGCTCTGGATTCATCCATGGCATCTTCTCACGCAAAGACAAACGAGTGGCTGTCAAGCTGTCATCTCGGTGTCACTGAGTCTCTCTCCTGATGCCTTTGAAACCGGCCTCTCTGCCAAAACCACGGTTAAGCACTGTGTTCAGTGCTCTGTCTCCTCTTGCCTTTCCACCTCTGCCCTCCCCACTACCCTGCTTCCTCTCTGAGCCGTACAGCACCACAGAGCCTTGGACAAAGAATTACATTAGAGGGAACAGGGGAAGAGGGAGGGACTCACTCCTGAGAGGGCACTGAGAGAGTTAGTGGTAATGCATCATGGTGACAGGGAGCAGTACATGCTTTAACTTCAATTCAATTACCAGTAAGCATCTAAAACAGTGGTCACCAACCGGTCGATCGTGATCTCCAAGCCATTCCTAGTCGATCACCAAACATTTCTGTAAAAAATGATTAAAAAAATTATAAAGCCTTGCATTCCAGTTTGTATTTGTTTTTAGTACCAGGAAGGCAAAGTGTTCCCATTTTTAACCATTTCCTGTGTCTGAAGCTAGAACGCTTACCCGGCAGGCCCAGAGAGCAAATCAAGTTTACATATAGGTCTACCGCTGGACTCAACAAATAGAGAAAAGAGCTGCTGTTTTTATGAGTAAGTTCATGTTTAAGTTGTTATTCAGCACTGTCAACTCTTTGTTCAACAGTTTTATAAACCATAAAATGCACGTTTGCTACTTCCACACACGCTACAACCAGCACTGCAGCTGCAATGAATGTATAGAAAAATGTTTTGATAAACTTATGTTGTAATTATTTGCAGCTTGTGTCTTTTTTAATATCAAGGAATATTTCACTTTCTCTGGTTATAGGAGTAACAACATGAATTGGTGCATGAGTCAGAAATAATGCAGTGAACCTTAAGTTAAGTTTTGCCAATCAGCTGGAGGACATCGTCCCCCTTTCTTAGAGGAGGGCGGGAGAGAGGAGGGACGGTGAGTCGGGTGAGAGGCAGCCTCACCGCTGTTCCCTTCCTCCCCTCAGACTGATCATCAGATGCAGGCATCAATCTAGTAAAAAAAAGAAATCTTATTATGCTCACTCAGCTGTGCCTCAAGTAATACAACAAATGATCTATTACCAGTGCCAAAATGTTGTATTTTGACATGTCTCCCCATCAACCCTGTGTCACCTCTAGGAAGATTTTAATCTATTTAACCCCCTTAATTTCTCCAAGTTTGACCTTCATTGTAAAACTCTATTTATTTTGTTGCTCTGACAAAGTCATTCCTGAAGATTATCATTTACTTCTGACCCTCATTTTAAAGGTCAACCCTGTTACGTGAACTGAATTGTCATTTTAATACGGTGTAACTACTCCTTTTTAAATATTTATTTCAAAATTAACATTGAACATCTAACAGTCAAATGATAGTAATAAAGCATATGAGCTGGTTGTACTGTTTTTGGCCATTTTCTGGTGTTTTGTGGTGGAAAACTGAGCAGGTCAAGCATAATACGTTAACCCTGTTACCCAGAGACAGGCTAAAAATGTTTTAACAATAAAAACAATTTTGTGAAGCGTGAATGTAATTGCCACTCCCCATTGCACACAACAAGCTTCCATTCCCCCTGTCACAAGGGGATTTATGGCTGATTTAAGCTTAAATGGTAAACCCTATTACGGTCAATCCTGTTACTTTATTTGGCACTTGGAATGACCCTAATGGAACATTTACTTTAGAGAGAGCATTTATTACCCATATAACAAATGAGTACATATGTTGACAGCCATACACTCTACATATCTAATTCACCTTTTTTTTCTTAAACTATGGTTAATAAAGGCAACTCAATAAACATACAGTACTGCTATACCGGTATGGAATCCATAAAGGACTAATATCCCAAAAGAAGAGATGCCAGTCATCTGATCTCTGGTTTGATACATCTTCTATTTAAACCACCAATTATCCCTGCAGCCAGTAAAGGAGTTACTGCATCAGCAACGGATTGATCATACAGCCATGTCCTTGACCAAGGTACCTCAACTAAGCTGCTGCGTCAGTGAAGATCGTGATCTATGAAAGTCAGAAGTAAATAGTTAATGTTTCTTATCATTAATTACCATTTTAGCAGAGGAGTCCCTCATGTTCTGTTTTGTATTCCTCTGAATGTTTGAATAATTCAAACATAAATCAAAATGTTTATCCAAGATAAATAACAGTCAGAAGCCGGTTTTCATTTCCTAGAAACAAGTTCCTAATTAGCAATGGATTATGTAAACATTATTTTGTTTTGGAGTGCAAAAAGGCAAGGGGCAATACTGTTCTCACCCCAACGAATCAGAGAAACAGAAATGACATTATCATTGTGACAGATACACACTAAGTTAGTAAAAGGCATTTGGAAACTTCTGTTAGAGAACTGTCCATAGAAGGAACCACGATGACAACACCCCATAGCACCCCCACGGCTATCTGAGGTGGATGGCATGCCAGGCATTTGCTTGATTGTTCTTCCTCAATGTACTAGCTGGCGTGAGTCATGTCAAGATAACAATCTATTATTTTTAGTGCTGGTGCATTAAGTCAGAGGGAGGGCACTGGTTTCCTTTTCAGCTGGGGGTGTCCTGACTTGCGGTCTACACTTGTTAGAGAAACGTTACCACAAATTGTGTTAGTGTGTCAACAAACAACTGAAGCACATGCCCAGTCAAGAAACCTATCAATTTTCCAGCGAATGAAGGACTGAAAGTGTGAAACAATATGTGAACTTTTGTAAGTTTTTTGTGCAATTCCAATACCATCTGTAACAATATATAGACCAACTCAAAAAAGCCTGTACAGCATACAAGTGACAGTGATTCATCGGTTACATAATTTAAAGGCCACAGAATAAAAGGGAGCTGTCTATCTTAATGGGGCCAGCAACGAACAAGTCAGTCAAGTCGTGGGCACTATCAGGTGATGTCAGCAAAGTCATGGGTTAACCTACAGTAAAATCACAATGCTCCATCAAGACTAAAAGGGAACACCAGAAGCTGCAGCACTTGATCACACTGAATGAAGCCTTACCTCATTCAAGAATGGTCTACTAACTAATAGTTACCTGCTAAGTTTTGAAAGTGAGTATCTTAGAGTGTTTTCTAGGCATTTATCGCCTGTGATTGGTTTAATTCAAATTCTACCCCCTGGGCACAGACGTCAATTCAACATCTATTTCACATTGGTTCAACGTTATTTCATTGAAATGATGTGGAAACAATGTTGATTCAACCAGTGTGTGCCCAGTGGGGATTGAGTATGGGGTAGTGACTGTACAGTATGAGCAGATTGCTCCCTGACTAGCAGTGTCTTAGTACACACAGGCAGGCACACTTCATAGCTCCTCCCTCAGCTAGGGTGTGATTAAAACCAGTGCAGGCTGAGGGTGACCTGCACTCTGGGTTACAGCCCTGAGAGAGAGAGAGAGAGAGAGAGAGAGAGAGAGATAGAGAGAGAAAGAGAGAGAGCGCGCACGCGAGATAGGGAGGGAGAAGGGTGGAGAGATAGGGAGGGAGAAACACTCAGAGGGAGGGGCAGCTACTTGGTGGACTTTTGTGGTTCTTGCAGCAGCGTCACAGCTGCTTGCTCTCGACAGTGTGGCATCACTCTCATATTACACACAGCGAAAAGCGCTCCAGCCAAATACTACAGCATGTATGATTGGATTTATTTCACAGGTATAAGGGTTGGCCTTCTTTTTGAAAAGTTTTTCTTTACTTCTTGAATTGGTTGTTTGTTTCACTATCCTCTCCATGGATGTATAAAACTAAGGCAAAATAAGCAAAAAGGATTGTGAAGTATTTTTTATTTTAATTTCTACATTTTGGATGCATTGCACTGACAAGACAACATGTTGTTGTCAGCGACATTAGAGGAACTTCTCATCAACCTTTTTTGGTCTTTGGAGACAGACATCCATAAACCACTGGTAGTGTTTGGAGGATCTGGACACTGACCAGTGATACATGAAAGCTGTTTTACGTTTGCTTTGAATGAATAGAAGCGAGAGGATGTGACATAGAGAGACCAAATTCTTGTGAGTTTGACTTTAAAAATGCTAGTACAAAATGTAATTTTTTACCCGTAATACATGAAAAATATATTTTCACTTTGTGTATCTCTCTGCTTATGAAGATGGATTTCAACTTGAGTAGCACAGTGCTCTATGCAGTCAACAGCACTGTGACCCCCTTCCTCAACAATACAGGACCCTACCATCCTGCAGCGGGACCCTGGAGTTTACTCCTGCTGGTGATCATCATCATGACCATCGTGGTGGGCAACCTGCTGGTCATCATCGCTATAGCACGCACATCCCAGTTACAGACTATAACTAACATCTTCATCATGTCCCTGGCCTGTGCTGACCTCATCATGGGGGTCCTGGTGGTCCCTCTGGGGGCCACCATAGTGCTGACGGGGAACTGGCAGCTGAGTGACACCTCTTGTGAGCTCTGGACCTCCGTAGATATGCTTTGTGTCACAGCTAGCATTGAGACTCTTTGCGTGATTGCAGTGGACCGCTATATTGCTATTACAAGGCCCCTCAGGCACAAGGTTCTGCTCAATAAGTGGCGTGCCCGGCTAATAGTGTGTGTGGTTTGGATTGTGTCTGCTCTGATATCCTTTGTGCCTATCATGAACCAGTATTGGCGAGCAGAGGATGACCCGAAGGCCTTGTTGTGCTATCAGGACCCTGCCTGCTGTGACTTTTTGATCAACCGGACCTTTGCCATTATATCCTCTGTAGTGTCATTCTACATCCCTTTGCTCATAATGATATTTGTCTATGCCAAAGTCTTCCTTATAGCCACACGACAGGTACAGCTCATAGACAAGATCCGTCTGCGCTTCCAGAGTGAGTGCCCAGTGCCGCAGACGCAACAGCTGAGCCACAACAGTAACAACAGCCTGCCCTTGGGCTATGGAGGCTCCTGCAGCAGAAGCACCAGCTCAGCTCGCAAGAGGAGCTCCAGACGAAGGCCTTCACGGCTAACGGTTATCAAGGAGCACAAGGCCCTCAAGACCTTGGGCATTATCATGGGCACCTTCACCCTCTGCTGGCTGCCTTTCTTTGTGGCTAACATCATCAACGTGTTTGACAGGAACGTGCCCCCGGGAGAGATCTTCCGCCTGCTCAACTGGCTGGGCTACATCAATTCTGGCCTCAACCCCATCATCTACTGCAGGAGCCCTGAGTTCCGCACTGCTTTCAAGAACCTACTGGGCTGCCCCTGGTTTTCCACCCCACGATTTAACATCTTCTACAAGGAGCTGCGGACACGATGCCCCTGCTTCCTGGGTTCGGCTGAGGCAGGGGCGGCCTCTTTCCAGAAGCCCCCTGCTGCTGCCACGCCTGAAGGTGATGAGAGCATGGCCAGCAGTCAGAGCAGCTATAAGAGTTTGGAACCTTCCCCAGGACCCCCACACTCCAACGGCATCACACAGTTCAGTGACTTCTCAGAACCAGAAAATTAATTGTAAGTTTCTTCTTGTTATGATTTCAAATTTTGCACACTACATTTTCTCATTCCATGCAGTAAAATACTATAAACAATGCATTTAAAAAAAAATGTGCACAGATAACTGGGTCTTTCCACCAATTCAGTGGCTTTTGAGATACAGTGCCTTCAGAAAGTATTCACACCCTTTGACTTGTTCCAAATGTTCTTGTGTTACAGCCTGAATCTAAAATAGATGAAATGTAGTTGTTGTATCACTATATCTACACACAATACCCCATAATGTCAAAGAGGAATGATGTTTACAAATGTTTACAAATTAATAAAAATGAAAAGCTTAAATGTCAATAAGTATTAAACCCCTTTGTTACGGCATGCCTAAATAAGTTCAGGAGTAAACATTTGCTTAACAAGTAGCATATAATAAGTTGCATGGACTCACTCTTTGTGCAATAATAGTGTTTAACATGATTTTTGAATGACTACCTCATCTCTTTACCACACACATACAATTATCTGTACGGTCCCTCAGTCGAGCAGTGAATTTCAAACACATATTCAACCACAACGACTAGGCCGGTTTTCCAATGCCTCGCGAAGAAGGGCACTTACAGTATTGGTAGATGGATAAAAACAAAGAAAATAAGACATTGAATATCCCTTTGAGCCTGGTGAAGTTATTCATTAAACTTGGAAGGAAACTGCTCAGGAACTTCACCATGAGGCCAACGGTGACTTTAAAACAGTTACAGAGTTTAATGGCTGTGACAGGAGAAAACGGAGGATGGATCAACAACATTGTAGTTAATCCACAATACTAACTTAATTGACTGAGTGAAAAGCAGTGGCGTAAAGTACTTAAGTAGAAATACTTTAAAGTACTATTTAAGTAGTTTTTTGGGGTATTTGTATTTTACTTTACTATTTATATTTTTGACAACTTTTACTTTTACTTCCCTACATTCCTAAAAAAGAATGATGTACTTTTTACTCCCTACATTTTCCTTGACACCCAAAAGTACTCGTTACATTTTAAATGCTTAGCAGGACAGGAAAATGGTCCAATTCACGCACTTATCAAGAGAATACGTGGTCATCCCTACAGTACTGTCTCTGATCTGACGCACTCACTAAACACAAATGCATCGTTTGTTAATTATGTCTGAGTGATGGAGTGTGCCCCTGGCTATCCGTATATTTTAAAAGCAATTAAATGGTGCCGTCTGCTTTGCTTAATATAAGGAATTTGAAAAGATGTATACATTTTGCTGTTGATACTTAAGTATATTTACAACCAAATACTTTTAGACTTTTACTCAAATATTATTTTACTCGGTAACTTTCACTTTTACTTGAGCAACTTTCTATTAAGGTATCTATACTTTTACTCAAGTATGACAATTGAGTACTTTTTCCACTATTGGTGAAAAGGAGGAAGCCTGTATAGAATACAAATATTCCAAAACATGCAACCTGTTTGCAATAAGGCACTAAAGTAACACTGCAAAAAAATGTGGCAAAGCAATTAATGTTTTGTCCTGAATACAAAGTGTTATGTTTGGTGCAAATCCAATACAACACATTACTGAGCGCCAATCTTCAAACAGCTCTTACACTAAATTCCAACCTCAGTGTGGAAATATAACAAATCTAGTTTTTGACTGTACTGGGCCTTTAAAGGAAACGTTATTGAATATAAAATTCAATATTGGTGCACAATGTCTGCTTCAAAGATCAAAGAGATGCAAAAGTCCCTCATTTTGTGGAACGACCCAACTCACATTTTCACGTTTCAGCATTTGCACTATTAGATTTGGTAAGGATAATCTTGAAGACACTATGGTCCATGTCTACATGTGCTTAAGTCATGTAAGGTGCTCAGTGTGGTCAAAATTAAATGCTTGTGCACATTTTAGCTCTGATGAAAGTTTTGGTCTATTGCCCACAGCACAGTTCAGGCACAGTTAAGACAGGCAGTATGTTTGGGAATCTGTGTAAATTTGTAATGTCTGTGGTAGTAGGATAAAAATATTAATATCAGTGGTCTGACATGTGAGCATTAAATTGTTTTCTTAAACTTTAGGGCTCATTTTATCTTTAGCGGTCTACAGCTGTGAAGAATGATGTGAGAAATCACAACAGATCTTTTGTTAAGTAGGACACTCTGAACTTCAAATGTCCCTATTTCTCTGCTAATACCATCAAATACTGTCAGAGGAACCTTTTTAATGTTTAGAAATCTCAAAAACTGTGAAAGACAAGCTTTCTGTTGTCATGCAAGGCCACTAATTCTCCACCCTCCCGTATCAAAATGAGGAAAAAAAAGTTAAGTGACACAATATTATTTCAGTTAAGTATTAAAGAAAAAATCACTTTAAAAGTGAATTAAAGATGACAGTTTTATGACAAACAAATGCAAGCATACTGTAAACCAACGCAAGCTCTGAACTGAAAAGTTTTGCTTGTAAAATAAAGACAGACCAAATAGTATGGGCAATGCAATGAAATCAACCAAAGTACAGGAATAGAAATGATGTAGATGCTATACATTCTCAGTTTAGTCCTAATTGTCTTTTCAATGTAGGCCTATTGATATCTGATATTTTCCTGTCATATTGTTGCAATACACTACCATAAGTTAAATAAGCATTTTACAAGTGTGTGTGTGTGTGTGTGTGTGTGTGTGTGTGTGTGTGTGTGTACTGTCAATCATTCAATACATCTCTATTTAAGAATGAAAATAAAAATGGAACAATACAACCACATCAGGAGGGGGTTGAACAGCTGCAATCCAGAGGGCATGTTTAGGATCGTATCTGTAGTTTTAGCGGTATTCCTTTGGGAGACGGGAGACGTTTTTGGTAAATCAAACAATCTCTTTGAATCTTTCACTCACATGTTCCGTAGAGCTCACTGGGCATGCATGTTGAATAACAGGGAGAATCCATATTTGGATATGTTCTGAATACATCAAGGTGCTGTGTCCGACTAAAATAGATTTGGCAGAACCATGTACAATAAATAAATACACTCAATGCTTACATATTCAAAGATAAGCTGATGTGGGAATATAACATTGTAACATAATGTGAAATGTAATATGCATATTTCCATTATCTTGATCCATAAATATCAAAGTAGTTTGTTTAAACACTGTAGAGTAACTAATTGCTGGTACCATATTATGTTACCTGTAATCCATCTTTGAATCCAGCTCATGTCAACCTTATACAAATTACTATCAGATGTCCATGGTTTTTCTCTAAGAAAGAAATATCAAATCCACATCAGTAATTTTGTGCTTCTGTCGTTGTATATGTAGCTGTATATGTAGCCATATATGTAGCCGTATATGTAGCTGTATATGTAACTGTATATGTAGCTGTATATGTAGCCATGTTTATCCAATGGCATTGAAGAGTATACCACCTCAGACATCGGCTTCATCAATAATTGCATCGACGACGTTGTGTATTTCAGGCAACATCCGCATCGAGCTAAAGGCCAGAGCTGCCTCTTTCAAGGAGAGGGACACTAATCTGGACACTTATAAGAAATCCCGCTATGCCCTCAGACGAACCATCAAACAAGCAAAGTGTCAATACAGGATTAAGATTGAATCCTACTACACCGGCTCTGATACTTGTCGGATGTGGCAGGGCTCGAAAACTATTACGGACTACAAACGGAAACCCAGACGCGAGCTGCCCAGTGATGCGAGCCTACCAGATGAGCTAAATGCCTTTTATGCTCGCTTTGAGGCAAGCAACACTGAAGCATGCACAAGAGCATCAGCTGTTCTGGATGACGGTAGCCGATGTGAGCAAGACCTTTAAACAGGTCAACATTCACAAAGCCGCGGGGCCAGACGGATTACCAGGACGTGTACTGAAAGCATGCGCAGACCAACTGGCAAGTGTCTTCACTAACATTTTCAACCTCTCCCTGACCAAGTCTGTAATACCTACATGTTTCAAGCAGACCCCCATAGTCCCTGTGCCCAAGTAAGCGAAGGTAACCTGCCGAAATGATTACCGCCCCGTAGCATGTCGGTAGCCATGAAGTGCTTTGAAAGGCTGGTCATGGCTCACATCAACAGCATCCTCCCGGATACCCTAGACCCACTCCAATTCGCATACCGCCCCAACAGATCCACAGATGACACAATCTCAATCGCACAACACACTGCCCTTTCCCACCTGGACAAAAGGAACACCTATGTGAGAATGCTGTTCATTGACTACAGCTCAGCATTCAACACCATAGTGCCCACGAAGCTCATCACTAAGCTAAGGACCATGGGACTAAACACCTCCCTCTGCAACTGGATCCTGGACTTCTTGACTGGCCGCCCCCAGGTGGTAAGAGTAGGCAACAACACGTCTGCCATGCTGATCCTCAACACTGGGGCCCCTCAGGGGGGTGTACTTAGTTCCTTCCTGTACTCCCTGTTCACCCACGACTGCGTGGCCAAACACGACTCCAACACCATCATTAAGTTTGCTGACGACAACAGTGGTAGGCCTGATCACCAACAACGATGAAACAGCCTATAGTGAGGAGGTCAGAGAACTGACAGTGTGGTGCCAGGACAACAATCTCTCCCTCAATGCAAGACAAAGGAGCTGATCGTGGAAAACAGGAAAAGGAAGGCCGAACATGCCCCCATTCTCATTGACGGGGCTGTAGAGCGGGTCGAGAGTTTCAAGTTCCTTGGTGTCCACATCACTAACAAACTATCATGGTCCAAACACCAAGACAGTCGTGAAGAGGGCACGACAAAACCTATTCCCCCTCAGGAGACTGAAAAGATTTGGCATGGGTCCCCAGATCCTCAAAAAGTTCTACAGCTGCACCATCGAGAGCATCCTAACCGGTTGCATCACCGCCTGGTATGGCAACTGCTCGGCATCTGATCGTAAGGCACTACAGAGGGTAGTGCGTACGCCAAGCTTCCTGCCATCCAGGACCTATATAATAGGTGGTGTCAGAGGAAAGCCCATAAAATTGTCAGAGACTCCAGTCACTGTTTTCTCTTGCTACCGCACGGCAAGCGGTACCAGAGTACCAAGTCTAGGACCAAAAGGCTCCTTAACAGCTTCTACCCCCAAGCCATAAGACTGCTGAACAATTAATCAAATGGCCACCGGACTGTTTACATTGACACCCCCCCTCCATTTGTTTTGTACACTGCTGCTACTCGCTGATTATTATCTATGCATAGTCATTTCACCACTACCTACATGTAGTGGTGAAATTACCTCAACTAGCCTGTACCCCCGCACGCTGACTCTGTACCGGTACCCCCTCTATATAGCCTCGTTATTGTTATTTTGTGTTACTTTTTATTATCTTTTACTTTATTTGGTAAATATTTTCTTCTTGAACTGCACTGTTGGTTAAGGGCTTGTAAGTATTTCATGGTAAGGTCTACACTTGTATTCAGCGCATGTGACAACTAAAGTTTGATTTCATTTGTATATGTAGCTGTACGCTACCATGCTCTTTAACACCAGATTTTACTGTGTTGTGGGACCTTAACTACCAGTTGATTATCAGTTTAGAACCTGAAGGTTAATACAGCTAAGAAAACATGAATATAACATCTTTGATGAAAAAAGGACTGCATTTTAAAAAATACACGACAGTAAAGTATGTCCAAACTTTAGCAAATTAAAAAGTGTGAATGTCTCATGCAGAGCAACATGAGCTGATCAATGTTTAGCCTGTATAGAGGAGCTTCCCAATAGTTTAGTGGTTTTTATGCCTCTGCTGGGGCCCCTCTGCAGCCTGTCCAACACCACCCGCAGCTGATAAAGCTTTATCACTAGGCCACAAGACTTCCACTCACTGGGAGACGCTATTTACAAGACAAATAGGCGAAGGGAGCACATGGTCTGGTTACAGTTGGACTGCTTAACATGTCTTACTAAACCAATCCAATTTGCAGAGTCACTCCATACACTATACAGATGCTGGGATCAGGTTTCCTTTTTAATGACTACCAATTCCCTCTAACAACTTCAACCATATGTCACAACCTGGCTCTTAGATGGTGACAAGCAAGGGAGTCCACACATTGGCAGTTGAGTAACAAAAAATATGTATTAAATAACAACGTATAAAACTACAAAGGAAAACTAACCTCTGAAGTGTGAAAGTAGGCATGTGATGGAGATGCATGGATGAAGGTAAAAAGTGTGTAAGTGTTGAAGGGTGCACCTAATCCAAAAACATAATCAACCAGATCACAAAACAAAATGGTGCTTGTGGAGAGAGAGAGCCAAGACTGGGCACCAGGAACTTTTATCTCCTAGTTGATCCCGAACTCAGGTGCAACTTGTCACCTTAACGACCCAATCAGCTCCACCTGTCCCCAATCTGCAAATAAAAGCACAAACACAGAGAAGGAGACAGGGAGAGTGAGGTGGGCGGAACACATAGCAAGTGCGGGCACGCATGGCTGTCTGCATCAGTTGAAGGGTAGTGGGCTATATTATCTTTACTGATCTCCAGTGGGGGTTTGGGGGCAGTTAGGACTTATGAATGCACTTTTTTCTCACACATGCACTACTGGATCTAAAGATGACTTCAAAAGCTCTGGAGCTGACGATTGTCTACTAGTATGTATCGGCTGGTGACATGCAATTACAATTTTATTTATCCAAACAGTTCATTTGCATCGTCACATTTGTTTCTAGATACATGTTATTTGGCAGACGCTTTTTTTATGCTGCCGTCTGAGGTCTTCTACAGATAGACCCAATCAATTGGGCAGGAACATGGGAGACATTTTAAGAGCATATACAAGTATTCCTTAAAAAGGAGCAGAGCCTGTCCAGTTCAGCCTGAGAAAGAAAGCTATAACTCAGTGTAATACTACTCACACCGGCACTGCAATGCTTTGAGGTAGATTTGATAATGTCAGTAAGATCAATGTTTCTCAGACAAACTGGGCCGTGGCTTTGACAGTATTTAGAACGTGGATGATAAAGCGTGTGCTCCATATTACCTCGGCAGGCAGGGCGGCTAGGCTAAGACACGGCATGAATCAGGGATCTGTGGTTAGGACAGTGATTCCCAACCAGGGTACTGGAACCCCTGAGGGTACCTGTCCTATCCACAGGGGGTACTTGAGAAGACTCATGAGACCATAGGCTTACTGGTAAAATGCACATGGAGGGGTACTCCAGGCAGAGCAGAATTCAGTTGGTGGTACAGAAACTGAAAAAGGTTGGTAACCACTGGGCTAGGACACGGTATGAATCAGAGGTCTGTGTCTGCTGCAGGCTGTGATCAGCCAGGTCTATCTCTGGACACTCACAGATCAGAAGCAGGTTGAGAGGATATTATTCATGATTAGGACTTGATTTGGTAGGATAGTCAGACACCATGTGCTCCTCGTTCATTTCAGTCTGTCTCGTGTGTGATGGTCACAGAAGTGTCAAGCACTGCAGACAGAATAGAAACTATGAGACTGCTAGGACTATGTATACGTGTGTGTGCGAGAGAGAGGGGAAATGAGCAGGAAGAGTTAGGCAGCGTTATTCCCCAACCCCTTGGAACACAGGCAGGGGAAAACAGCAGGGATCAAAGAGTGATGTCAGCACAAACTTTAGAAGAGTAGAGGACATGTTAGATATGGCTGGCCCTGACTCGGAGCTGGGTGATAGTTTGTCTGGGCTTGTCATGACCTCAGACTGTCTCATAATGGTTGAGAGGTCTTTGAAATGTCAGTGGGACAATACTAACAATTAATAACTATTCTTATTAAAGTGCATGACAAACAGCCCTAAATAGGGAATAGTCTGAGCTTTGTACAAATGACTGCTTATACATTGTTCTTGACAAAGTCGATGCCACATGGGCAATTCATGGTAATAATTTTTTCTCTGAAATGTGATACTGATAGTGCTGAGCATGGGGTAGAGAGAGATAAGCAACCAACAGATAGCAGTGCAGCGTTGTGTAGGTTAGCTGTCATCAACAGATGTTTTATTTACATGACAGACCTCTAGGCATGCAATCGGCTGCCCATATAAGTAGGCCCAGTGGCTTACTTTGAGTTTCTGTCACGTATGCACCATGTTGTCTGGGTGGATGTTTTCTACATTTTCCGTTAGGCTTACCCCATTTCATGAATTCCATGTACTGTATGAACAGGACATGTCCTATTCCATACATGTCCTATTCATATACTACATGTGAAATAGGACATGTAGTATATTAATAGGACATGTAAGATATATGAATAAGACATGTACGGAATAGTACATGTAGTGTATGAATAGTACATGTGGTATATAAATAGGACATGTAGAATATAAATAGGACATGAGGTATATAAATAGGACATGTACAGAATAGGACATGTAGTATAGGAAATGTAGTATAGGAATAGGACATCATATGGTATAGGAATAGGGCATTTACGGAATAGGACATGGAAATTGTTAATTCCATACAGTAGTCTTTTAACTAACACGCATAGCAGCAAAATAAACAAATGAGTTAATGTCCTCAGAATTTCTCATAACAAACAGTAATGTTGTTTTGGAGATCTATAGAGTGACAGCTGCTACTGCATTAGTCCTCATGATGCGGCAGCGCTACATATAGCCTCTTGTAATAGTTATCACACACTCATTCTCTTTCATAAGCAGTGGCCTGCTCAGTATGGGTCAGGGGGAAGGTGATAAGACTGTAATGAGAGAGGAAAACACTTAGTGATAGAACCCACATTCCTCTGTGTCAATCTTATCTTTAAGCACGGCAGTGGGGTATTTGTTTTCAGAAAAAAATAAAGATTCATTTTTAGTCAACACTTCTCCCAACATACAGATTATTAAAAAGCAACATAGGCAGCCCAATGCTGATCTTTTGCCCAATGATTGGCAAAAGATCTGATTTGATTTGTTCAAAGACCAATTAGTGGCAAAAGAACAGAATTGGGTTGCAGGTGTAAATGCAGCCATAGTTGTCAACTCCTGGAAGCTAAATGCCATGAAGAACTTTATAGTTCTAGAGCAGGGTTTTGTTTTATTTCGATTTGAGAAAAGGCATAGGCCTGAATTTTTTTTATTTTTTTAAATAGATACTTTTAATTTCAATGTGCCCTAATATTGTTTGATTATACAAGGCCAACACAATCAATATTGCAAGTTTGATTTCTGGAGCACCATTTCATTGTTATCTTCAATTGAGCCATTCAGCAAAGAGTGCATAGCTGTTTTGTTAACACTGGAGCCAAACTGAGATAGAATAGCACAGTTCAGCCATGGGACAAAAGGAGGAAGACTGTATAATTGAAAGAAGCCGTTATCACAAAAAATGTAATGTTTGATTATCATACTAATTAAGCATCAATAATTCAGGGCCTCTAAACGCATGTTAGAAGAGAGGTTGGTTTAATAATGGCTTTGCAATCATTAGCTAAATGGCACTGACTTGTGTTTACCCTGGCACTAAAAGGTTATGGCTTAAATTGCCAACTGACAGAGTCATACCAGGGCTTTAAAAAGGGGAGCCTATTGCAGCTTTCTGTGGAAATTCTTTGTGGGCTGTGTCTGGAACAGTAATGTCCACCTGATGGCTGATGGACTAAACTCTTTCTGTATGCTACCATGCAACTGAGACTGAGGCATTATCCAAACACCACGTCCCTCAACAGAAACATGTAGTGTGTCAGGCATGGCTCCCAAAATCCCGCAGATGAAAGATTCCTAGAATTCACATCGCATGGATATCACATGAAATCCTAGGTTAAGACGTTTCTGTGCAGCACCTATATTCAGTTCAGTAATGGCTTTAGTGAAATAGCACTCACGAGGCATCACAACAAGTAATGAAGGCCAACATGTTGTGGCAGTGTGAACTTTGAGAGTTGTCTAATGCTTATGTTCAAAGCAAATTGAATTGCTCAGACACATTACACTTTTCCCCCTCTGAACTTCTGTTGTTGTTTCAGCTTCCATTTGTTTGGCATGGCAACTATATCAGGCAAGAAATAGCTTTTGGATTGAATCCACCAAGAGTAGAGGCGGTGGAAATATGTCCATCTGCAGGCCTGCCTAATATACTGAGTGACTCAGAGCACCTGCCAAAATTGGCTTATTACTCCAAATGACTGAGTAAAACATTTATACACACTTTAGGTGCCACCAGAACTATTTTTAACAGACATTGGTGATGCTTGAGTCCTATAATAGAACTGCATGCTGAGTGTGTAATGCCACACAGCTAGGTGTGAAATCTACATCCCTGCTCCTGGAGACTGGAATGTAGCACTGTATTAATATGAATAAACAAATACATTGTACTCTGTTTCAGATCATCTGTCAGGTAAAAAGCCATTGTAAGTACAGTAAATATTTAGAAAGGCTAGTCATAACAGTTAATCTATTAATGGATTTTTCTCATGACAGTATCAATGCTGCATGAAATACACTGTACATACATTCCAGTTATACTACAGGCATGCAGGATAGTCACAAAATAACTAGTGAAACAGGAAATTGATCTGCTGACAGATGAATGCACTAAGGCTAAGCCTTTCCATTCTGTCTCAAATAAATCACATTGTACAATCTTTAACACAATGGTCACTTTTTCAGATTACAGCGAGTGACAAGTATTGTATATCAAAAGTTTGGTCAGGATTCTATACAAAGAACAACTGCAAAATGAATACCAGCAGCAGTGACTTACCCAGGAGATTACCTGAACTGGCAGAAATGTATGGAAGCTTATATACATTATTTCAAAGCTATCCGTTTCCAATCTACGCTGTTGAGTTAAGGCTATGGCACTGTGCATGTTTTTTACCACATATCACTAAAAGTGTTAATGTTGTTCTAAGAGAGGCCATTGCAAAATAGCTCTTTTAATGTGCAGTCGACCGAGCATTACCCTTTTAATATGTGAGCACTGACAATAACTGAGACCTGCACAATATAGATTAGGAGTCTCTTGTTGGATTAGGATGAGATCAAACCTCGGAGAGCATAAAATGAGGAACAGGATAAGAGGAGCATGGTAATGTGAGTATCTGATCAAATCCTGCATCTAAAGCATCAAGAAGAAAATGGGAGTTGAGTAAGCAGTTCACTATGGGACAAATCCAAATGTTAAGCCAACGTTTTACTTCACTGTCTACAGCTGAGTAAAGTTTAAAAAAATTGGCAAGTAACTTAAATCAACTTTATCTCATCGATTGTTTCTTTCCAACTTACTGTACCATTGATAGTAATGCCCGGAGAGAAAGATCTACGCGTTCTAAGGTTCTTAATGGTAAGGAACCCTATGTGCTCCAGGTGGTTCTTAAGAAACTGCAAACAACTTGATTTAAATATTTTAATGCCATCAATCATTGGAATCAACATATTTGGCACTTCCACTATAGTGGACAGGATGACAAAATAAACCCTTTGGCCCCAAACCTCCCAAGGGCCTTACCTCACTTTCTGACCACAAAGTACACTTTACCCTGTTGACAGGTACTGTAAAAGAAAATACACTTCACTCAAATGATGGATGTCTCTGCATGAGACTTTGGGATGGAGCGAAAGCTACATTTTAACGTTTTAAACTACACAGGCAATTCTTTCCCTCAGAAGTCCAAGTGAAAGTACAATACTTGCTGTATAAGGGATGAGGGTACTTCTCTAGATTTCTCCAACAAAGCAATGGTGGGCATTGTTTATATTTTCCTGTGTAGACATGTAATGTAAGGTTGATAGGATCAGAATCTCTGGCATTTTGAAAAAAGGATTGGTTGAGCAGGGAGTATGTTTGTGGGAAAGAGAAACCTTAGAGTACACGCTGCCATGAAGTGATTGATGGGAATAGGAAGGGCATTAATCAATCAGGATAGACGCATTCAAAAGCTCAAAATCAAATAAGCAGTAAAACGAACTGTTATTGTTCCCCAAATCACATAATGTTCAATATGGTAATGTCGGTTACACATTTCAACCTCCTTCCACCATGTTAGAGTCATCTCTCCCAATGTGCATTTGCCAAGTCAAACAAACACATCTCCTGATGAGACAGTTAGTTGGCCTTCTTGTCTAGATGCTTTAATAGTAAAGAACATGTGCTTGGTATTTCATGGGAAGATGGGATAAACAACAAGTCTGATATTGCAAAGCAAATTTAAATGACAAGTGACACAATCACATCAGACGGTTGGATCGATTTCAGGGTTGGATCTCAATGTTATGAATTCCAATTCCATTATTTAAAAAATATATATACATTTCCCAAAAGTGATGTCATATCAATGTAAAAATGTTTTCATCTTCCCCAAGGCAGGAAAAACAAAATCAATTGTATTATTTTAGGGAGTCAGTGTAAATCAGTCATATTTAAATTAAACTTTGACATGTAATTTATTTTGTAATGTAGTTTGAGGTATAGCCAATATTTCACCATTGCTTACAAGAACCACTTTGATGGTTCTGAATTGCTCTTTTTTTAATAACGATTACAGTGAATTGTGCTTAGTATATTTTGGCTAATAGGGCATCAACATTCCTCTAAATAAATTCTCATTAACCAAAATGACATTCTTTGTTCTCAGTGAATCATAGGCTTAAGTATGGAATATGACAGTGTCTCAGAATATGAAAAATGACAGGAATATGACTCAATACAGTAAGCCCAAAAATTCTAATTTATCCTCATTCACATTACAGGAAAAGGATGGGTGAAAGATTTGGAAACGAATCTCAAGAAATTAAAAACAACAAAAGGCCGACCCCAACAGTGACTTTCACAACTGACTGAGCAGAGATTGGAATGGCTGAAATGAGACTGCACAAAGAACAACCTAATAATGCAGATGCACTGGCCCTGGTGAATATGGGCAAGGAAGATTTACAAAACCCTGAGGAGAAGAACTGGACTGGGCAGTTTGGGTTGGCTGGCCTGGATGTTTGGGAGCGGCACCAGTTTAAAGGTCCAGATCACAAGACTTGAAAACTAACTGTGTCAACACAGCACCCCGAGGAAGACTGTTCACTGCAACCCAGCATTAAATCATCATCATGAACTGAGGTATCCTGGCCTTGTCTGCCACCAACACCAACACGCTCACAGCACACCGCATACAATAGGATAGACTCTTTCTTTACAACCAGAAATTATTGCAGATGTGTAACAGTAATACACCGTAGACATTCATGCACAATGTGTGTGGCCTCTGGTCTAAAGTGGGCAATCAGAATAAATGGTGTACATTATCTAATGCAAAGTTATTTATTTATTATATCCTCACTATCTGTACATGCAAAACTTGTCAACTTAACACAGGAATATCATGTTATATGTCTTTACGCTCCAGTAATGTCCATAGTGTAGCAACACATTTTCTATTCAGTGTTCATGTCATTAACCTCTTCACTGCCAAATCAACCTAATTTACTGCACTTGAAATATAAGTGTTCATATCAAGTGATCAGCCTAAATAACACTGGTAATCACCAGATCCATTAACATACAGTACCAGTCAAGAGTTTGGACACACCTACTCATGTAAAAGTTTCTTTATTTTTACTATTGTCTACATTGTAGAATAATAGTGAAGACATCATAACTATGAAATAACACATATGGAATCATGTAGTAACCAAAAAAAGTGTTAAACAAATCAAAATAAATTCATAATAGCCACCCTTTGCATTGATGACAGCTTTGCACACTCTTGGCATTCTCTAAACCAGCTTCACGTGGAATGCTTTTTTTTTCAACAGTCATGACGGAGTTCCCACATATGCTGAGCACTTGTTGGCTGCTTTTCCTTCACTCTGCGGTCCAACTCGTGCCAAACCCTCTCAATTGGGTTGAGGTCGGGTGATTGTGGAGGCCAGGTCATCGGATGCAACACTCCATCACTCTCCTTCTTGGCCAAATAGCCCTTACATAGCCTGGAGATGTGTTGGGTCATTGTTCTGTTGAAAAATAAATGATAGTCCCACTAACTGCAAGCCAGATGGGATGGTGTATCACTGCAGAATGCTTTGGTAGCCATGCTGGTTAAGTATGCCTTGAATTCTAAATACATCACTGACAGTGTCACCAGTAAAGCACCCCCACACCATCACACCTCCTCCCCCATGCTTCACGGTGGGAACCACACATGCAGAGATCATCCGTTCACCTACTCTGCGTCTCACAAAGACACGGCAGTTGGAACCAAAAATCTCAAATTTGGACTCATCAGACCAAATGACAGATTTCAACCGGTCTAATGTCCATTGCTCGTGTTTCTTGGCCCAAACAAGTCTTATTTTTATTGGTGTCCTTTAGTAGTGGTTTCTTTGCAGCAATTCGACCATGAAGGCCTGATTCACACACTCCTCTGAACAGTTGATGTTGAGATGTGTCTGTTGCTTGAACTCTGTGAAGCATTTATTTTTGGCTGCAATTTCCGAGGCCACAGCAGAGGTAACTCTGGGTCTTCATTTCCTGTGGCGGTCCTCATGAGAGCCAGTTTCATCATAGCACTTGATGGTTTTTGCAACTGCACTTGAAGAAACTTTCGAAGTTCTTCAAATGTTCCACATTGACTGACCTTCATGTCTTAAAGTAATGATGGACTGTCATTTCCCTTTGCTTATTTGAGCTGTTCTTGCCATATTATGGACTTGGTCTTTTACCAAATAGGGCTATCTTCTGTATACCCTCCCTACATTGTCACAACACAACTGATTGGCTCAAACGCATTAAGAAGGAAAGAAATTCCACAAATGTACTTTTAACAAGGCACACTTATTAATTGAAATGCATTCCCTGTGACTACCTCATGAAGCTGGTTGAGAGAATGCCAGCAGTGTGCAAAGCTGTCATCAAGGGTGGCTACTTTGAAGAATCTCAAATCTAAAATATATTTTGATTTGTTTAACCTTTTTTTGGTTACAACATGATTCCATATGTGTTATTTCATAGTTTTGATGTCTTCACTATTATTCTACAATGCAGAAAATAGTAAAAATAAAGAAAAACCCTTGAATGAGTAGGTGTGTCCAAACTTTTGACTGGTACTGTACAAATTTGATAAAAAGTGATATGTAGCTAAAGATATTGTTTGCAATAAACAGTCAATTATGAATATAAGTCAAGGACTACCAATGTCAACCTATGAAAAGCTAAGACCATTTGGAGCATCAGCCACACAGAATGTACCAACTTCAGGTGTACTGATATACAGCCAAATACATCCTCATTGTACTTCGTACACACAGCAGAGCAATCTGCATCTCTTCCCTAAGTCACTGATGACAGACATTGCTTTGACCCATAAGATCTAGTAACAATTCCTTGCATCTCATGCAGCTCATAACTTATTTATTGTGTGATGACGAAGCAGTGAATGAGAGTGATGTGATTCCAAAAAAGAACCTTGAATATTGTCATGAACTAAGTCATTATGAATTCTGACAACGTGTACCTCTACAAACCTTTCACTAAACATATGACTGTACAACTTAAATAAATGACAAGGTTTCCATGATCCTTCTCACTTTTGTCAATGTGTGAAAAAGAGGGGGGCAGAGAGGGGGACAGACTGAGAGACAGAGAAAAAGAGTGAGTGAGACAGACAGTGACAGAGATTTAGAAACATAATAGAGCGAGAGAGACAGACAGACAGACAGACAGATGGAGGGGGGGGGGCAGACAGAGAAGATGGGCTGAGAGAGGGTCAAAGAAATAGTGAGTGAGAGACAGAATCTTGACTATAAAGAGAGACACATTTAGATGTAGAGAATCTCTCGCTCTAGGGGAATAAACCCTGGACTCTCTCTCGCTCTAGGGGAATAAACCCTGGACTCTCTCTCGCTCTAGGAGAATAAACCCTGGACTCTCTCTCGCTCTAGGGGAATAAACCCTGGACTCTCTCTCGCTCTAGGGGAATAAACCCTGGACTCTCTCTCGCTCTAGGGGAATAAACCCTGGACTCTCTCTCGCTATAGGGGAATAAACCCTGGACCGCATAATGCTCACGGTAACTGCGTGGGGTTGGAAACAGTCATGCTACAAAAACATCCTTATCTCCTCAACCTCAACTCTTTGGGATGGAAACAATTATCCGGACTGGAGTTCAACTCGATGCCTATCAGGTAATTCCTGTTACAATTGGGTTTTTTAAAAGTGGCAGGCCGGTAAAGTATTCATTAATCACAACACAACCTACTGTGCTTTATAACACTACAACTATACAGGCCATAGTATATCAAAGGTGGCCAAAGCCAAGCAAGGCGCTGTGGTGTGGACGACAGATTAACCCAATGACAAAGCCAGGATTGAGCCATTTGTTTTTTTTTAAGTCAGGGTGTCTAGCCAATATGATTATAAACACCAATGAAGAAGCACAAACAAATTACAGTTTGGTATGTTCTGCAAGGACAATTATGATGCTATGGTCACATAACCACTGATGAAATAAATCATCAGACACTTAGCAGATAGTCATTCTGTACAGAAAGGGATGCCTATCTGATAAACCTAAAGGACAGGCAGCTTCTCTACAACTATTAGCTTGCATAACACACAAACAAGAATGTATTCACACAGTGGAATGCAGTCAAACAGTAGGTCAAGGGGAGTATTCAAGAGGCCATCTCATAATTACAACAGTACTAGATGACCAATGAATTATGTTCTCTAATAAAAAATGGGTACAAATATGCAATGGGATCTTGTGACTCTATTGGTATCAGAAGAATATTAAATTAGGTCAATTGTTAAGAGAGAACAAACATGAGTTTCATCATTCACATTGCCCACCAATATCAAAAGTGTGCACATTTGTTATATTCAGTGAATAAGGGCTCTAACAAGAATCAGGGGCTCAAGTAAGTATACCTTCTGCAAATGGAGAGCAACTATTAACCTAAACATGCAGTGCCACCTAGTGTAACAGCTGAGTCTGAACAATCTGCCTTGAATGTTGTAAGTGACCACCGATATAAGCTTTTTAATTGCTTTGTGGTGATGGGCACAATGTTCACACTTGTGCAGTGAGAAATGTGTGCGGGAAAAAAAGAAATGGAAAATTTAACAGATTAACAGATTTTCGCTATAGTCCTTGCAAATACTTTTTAGTAATTATAACACAGAAATGGATTAGCCACAGAAATTGGGTAGCCACAGAAATTGGGTAGCTTATGCTGGATGCAACACTCTGTAACCACTGCATTAACCATGCCCTTGGCCAATGTATAAATCAAACGTTTGCCTGAACATTCTCATAAAAGGTCTGCGGTGAAGCCACGGGAGCAAACGAGTTTGGTACAGGGACAGACAACATATTCAAATTTGATTGGATTCAGCATTTGAATTTTGAAATATTACAGTGAGGGAAAAAGTATTTGATCCCCTGCTGATTTTGTACGTTTGCCCACTGACAAAGAAATGATCAGTCTATAATTTTAATGGTAGGTTTATTTGAACAGTGAGAGACAGAATAACAACATAAAAATCCAGAAAAACGCATGTCAAAAATGTTATAAATTGATTTCCATTTTAATGAGGGAAATAAGTATTTGACCCCTCTGCACAACATGAGGTCAGACGGAGGTCAGACGTTTCTTGTAGTTGGCCACCAGGTTTGCACACATCTCAGGAGGGATTTTGTCCCACACCTCTTTGCAGATCTTCTCCAAGTCATTAAGATTTCGAGGCTGACGTTTGGCAACTCGAACCTTCAGCTCCCTCCACAGATTTTCTATGGGATTAAGTTCTGGAGACTGGCTAGGCCACTCCAGGACCTTAATGTGCTTCTTCTTGAGCCACTCCTTTGTTGCCTTGGCCGTGAGTTTTGGGTCATTGTCATGCTGGAATACCTGTCCACGACCCATTTTCAATGCCCTGGCTGAGGGGAGGAGGTTCTCACCCAAGATTTGACGGTACATGGCCCCGTCCATCGATCGTCCCTTTGATGCGGTGAAGTTGTCCTGTCCCCTTAGCAGAAAAACACCCCCAAAGCATAATGTTTCCACCTCCATGTTTGACGGTGGGGATGGTGTTCTTGGGGTCATAGGCAGCATTCCTCCTCCTCCAAACACGGTGAGTTGAGTTGATGCCAAAGAGCTCCATTTTGGTCTCATCTGACCACAACACTTTCACCCAGTTGTCCTCTGAATCATTCAGATGTTCATTGGCAAACTTCAGACGGGCATGTATATGTGCTTTCTTGAGCAGGGGGACCTTGCGGGCGCTGCAGGATTTCAGTCCTTCACGGTGTAGTGTGTTACCAATTGTTTTCTTGGTGACTATGGTCCCAGCTGCCTTGAGATCATTGACAAGATCCTCCCGTGTAGTTTTGTGCTGATTCCTCACCGTTCTCATGATCATTGCAACTCCACGAGGTGAGATCTTGCATGGAGCCCCAGGCCGAGGGAGATTGACAGTTCTTTTGTGTTTCTTCTATTTGCGAATAATCGTACCAACTGTTGTCACCTTCTCACCAAGCTGCTTGGCGTTGGTCTTGTAGCCCATTACAGCCTTGTGTAGGTCTACAATCTTGTCCCTGAAATCCTTGGAGAGCTCTTTGGTGTTGGCCATGGTGGAGATTTTGGAATCTGATTGATTGATTGCTTCCGTGGACAGGAATCTTTTATACAGGTAACAAGCTGAGATTAGGAGCACTCCCTTTAAGAGTGTGCTCCTAATCTCAGCTCGTTACCTGTATAAAAGACACCTGGGAGCCAGAAATCTTTCTGATTGAGAGGGGGTCAAATACTTATTTCCCTCATTAAAATGCAAATCAATTTATAACATTTTTGACATGCGTTTCTCTGGATTTTTTTTGTTATTCTGTCTCTCACTGTTCAAATAAACCTACCATTGAAATTATAGACTGATCATTTCTTTGTCAGTGGGCAAACGTACAAAATCAGCAGGGGATCAAATACTTTTTTCCCCTCACTGTATACTAAATTGAACTCCAGAGATGCTTTTTTCATTCTGAGTGCTAATTGGGGACATTTCCGGGCATAGCTCTAACTGGGGACAGGCAACCAAAATCAGGGACTGTCCCTGTAAATTGGGAAAAAATTGAAAAAATGGTCACGGTTCCGGTCTGTTTATGGGGTGGCTCTCCCATAGGCACCAATGCATTAGCAGAGTCTGGACTGCTTAGTTCAATGACTGTATATGAAGCAAAAAATGGAGTGAGTGAGATGTTTCGCTTCCTCTTCTGTCTCAGGTAAAACAAGTATTTTTAAGCCTTGAGACAGTTGAGATACGGATTGTGTCTGTGTTCCATTCAGAGGGTGAATGGGCAAGACAACATATTTAAGTGCCTTTGAACGCGGTGTGGTAGTAGGTGCCAGGCGCACCGGTTTGAGTGTGTCAAGAACTGCAACGCTGCTGGGTTTTTCATGCTCAACAGTTTCCCATGTGTATCAAGAATGGTCCACCACCCAAAGGACATCCAGGCATCTTGACATAACTGTGGGAAGCATTCGAGTCAACATAGGCCAGCATCCCTGTGGAACACTTTCGACACCTTGTAGAGTCCATGCCCCGACGAATTGAGATTGGTCTGAGAGCAAAAGAGGGTGCAAATCAATATTAGGAATGTTTTCCTAATATTACACTCAGTGTATACAGTACATACAGAAAGTATTCAGAACCCTTGACTTTTCCCACATTTTGTTACGTTACAGCCTTATTGTAAAACTGATGAAATAGTTTTTTTCCATCAATCTACACACAATACCCCATAATGACAAAGCAAAAACAGGTTTTTGCAAATGTATTAAAAAAAAAAAAAAACGTAAATATCACATTTACATAAGTATTCAGAACCTATACACAGTACTTTGTTGAAGCACCTTTGACAGCCTCGAGTCTTCTTGGGTATGACGCTACAACACATTTGGTGAGAACGGGCTCGTTCTGATGACTGGAGCAGAATAGGTGGAATGGTATCTAAAACATCAAAAAAAGGGTTTTCAGGTGTACTCCAATCAAGTTGTAGAAACATCTCAATGATGATCAATGGAAACAGGATGCACATGAGCTCAAATTCAAGTCTCATAGCAAAGGGTTTGAATACTTATGTAAATAAGGTATTTCTGTTTTCTATTTTTCATACATTTTCCAAAATGTTAAACCTGTTTTTGCTTTGTCATTATGGGGTATTGTGTGTAGATTGTAGAAATAATTTAATCAATTTTAGAATAAGGCTGTAACAAAATGTGGAAAAAGTCAAGGGGTCTGAATACTTTAGAAGAGAGTTCCCAAATTAAAATCACTTGGGCTGATTTGCTGGTGTTTTTACAATCTTTTATGTCCCACAATTAAAAAATAAATAAATATATATATATATAGTTTTGCTCAGAAAACTTAATAACCAAGACCAAATAAAATCACCCGCTGGCCGCCAGTTGGGGAACCCAGTGTAACTTTGTCCACAACTAGGCATTTATATTAACATTTATATTAACAATTTTGACTTTTGCTGTTTACTGATGCCTAGTTGAGGAAATAAACGTAGCATGGTGTCCTTGATCAACCAAACCTAAACTATTCGGTTTCACCAAAAAGCGTTTCCCATCAACAAAACTATATCCATAATCTCTAGGAACAATATTTACGATACGTCGGGTTGAATGCGTCCCTCGCTATCAAACAAGCGTTAAAAACATGTGGATTAAAACCGGAACATGGAAGATCCTGGATAAAAACGTGTTTTTAAAGCTTATTTTATAGCGAGGGACATATTCAACCCGATGTATCGTAAGTATTGTTCCTAGAGATTACGGTTATGGGTCATTCCACCAATTCTGTGCCTTTTGAGAAGTGCAACTTGGACAAAAAAAGTTTTCACCTAATTTTAACATTCTGTCATAAGGACATATTCAACTTCATAAAAACACATGTCCCATCTCATGAGGTTAAACTCTTGAGATGGCAATCAGCAGTTGAAACAAGAACAAAGTTCTCCCTGCCACTGTTTCGCTAAAAAGCTTAGGGATGGGGATGGAGAAATGTAACCACTTTCAAATTCATAGACAGAGGACTGACCATCCATGCTACTTATCAAAAGTGTAGTGTCAACCTTGTTTTGATGCTATTCAGTGTTTGTTTATATTTACTTTGTTTACAAACATTGGAGTAAAACAAGCTTATATATTGGGTTCTGATGGGGTATGACAGTTCATGAAGCGTTTAGAAGTTATATTCTTCAAGAATCAATGGGTGGTACATATACAGTATATCATTAATTTAGTCCAACAATGGATGTAGCCCCTGCAGATTGCCCCTTTAAATAAAAAAATACTATTGTAAGTGCCCTTTAAGTGCCAAATAAAGTAACAGGGTTGACAATTTCATGTGAAATCAGCCATAAATCTACTTGTGACAGGGGGAATGCAAGCTTGTTGTGTGCAACAGGGCATCGAAATTGAATGCAAGCTTCACAAAAAAAAGAAATGTAAAAAAATGATTCTAGCCTGTCTATGGGTAACAGGGTTGAAGTTTTATGATCGACCCACTCAGTTTTCCATAACAAAACACCAGAAGAATGGTCAAAAACAGTAGAACCAGCTCACCTGCTTGTACAATATGATTTCACTATTAGATTTCAATGTTTCTTTAGAAAAAAATATTTACAAGGAATACTTTCCCCATATTAAAACGAGAGCTCAGATCACATAACAAGGATGAAATTACTTTGTCAAAGCAATCAAATAACCAGGGCTGTACAATGATGGTGAAAAGTCACAGAGGGTGCACGGAGGGACACTTAAGCAAGTCGTATTCATATTTACATAACGGGTGGGTTTAATCTTGAATGCTAATTGGTTAAAAGCAAATTCCAGCTGGTGTCTATTCCACAAGTTACCCCCAGCTTTATCTACTCTGTTCCATCTGACTGTGCAATCCACTGTCTCATCAGCCCAGCCAGGCAAATTATGAACTTGATCTCCACTATAAAAAGCGTCTAGACATTATCTCACATTTCTTTTAGACTAACATTTAGTTTTCAACAGCAGAGATTTGTATAAACCATGCTGTCTGTCTCTCCAACATTTGCAACATTGAATTTAAATATTGAAACAATCTCCAGCTGTCCCGTAGTAATGAACGTGTCGGGAATCGGGACGAGACAGACAGGCAGGCAGCGTTTCTCAGCCAGTCTAAATCATGAATCAGCTGGCATCATTTTTATAGATATATACAAAGGCATGTCAATCGAGAAAAAGTAAAATGAATGAAGTGCAGCTAGTTTGAGGTCTTTACAGCTTCAGTGTTTGAAGTGATTGTGTTTGTGTTAGCTGTGTTGTTGTCTAGCTCCTCTGAACAACAGTGTCCTGACGAGAGTGCACATTTTCTATGCCAGGCGAAATCGCGTCTCATTAGCATGGATGTATCCAAAAAAATGTCACTAGAAAACAGCTTAAACAAATGCAAATGCAGCTACTGTTGTTATTCTTTTTGACATTTGACGTGACTGTAAGTTAGCCATAGTTGGCTAGCTAGCAAGCAAGGAATAAGAATGTTGCCAGCCAGTATGGCAATGGAACATTTAGAACGAACGGCTGGGTCACGTCGATAGATACAGAACAAAAAAACTGAACGACTGGGTTGCGTCTCTGGCAACCAAACTAATAGAACGAATGACAAGCCGGCTTAGGTGGCAACCTTAGATTTGTGTTGGGACTATATCTTGTGGAAGGTTGAAATAGTATGAATAAATGAATCAAAATAAAGTTAATGAAAATATGTCCATCATTATTTGATTATGTTGGTAACCCGTTATATAACAGTGATAATGCCCTTGAAGCTGGTGTTTGAAGGATATATTGGCACAATACCTGTGCCAATATATCCTCCAAACACCAGCTTCAAGGGCATTATCACTTTAAAAAAATCTGATAGATTGAATTCTCCCTGTGGTCTATTTTAAAGGGCATTTAATATAACAGGCGTTTAAAATACAATATTGGCAATTTCTACTTAATGCAAAAGGCACTCTTTTCATGACACTTTTTTGGTGAAACCAAATAGTTCAGGTTAGGTTGAACAAGGACACCATGCTACTGTTCTTAAAAGTCCAAATTGTTAATATAAATGTTAATATAAATGCCTAGCTGCGGATGAAGCTACCTAAAGTGGGAACCCTCTCCATTGGGTCACAACAGGTAGGTAGGATACATACATATTATGAATAGTCCTTCACAAATATGTCATTTAGAAGGCCTATTTATTATATAGCCTTAAAGTAAAAATCACAGACTTGTATTACAGTAAAGTAAATGCCACATTTACCTGTTCTGGCGCACTTCCTGGAAAATTGCAGCTCTGTGTGGATGAATCCCACTAAGCATGCATCGACGCCGACGTCTTTTGGACGTCTTTTTTAGGGCCAGTCTCAATTTCAAACCAATCATAGGTGTCTATGTTTGGTTCAGACTTTGGTCTTATTTGGGGACGGCGCTCATTCGAATAATACCCAGCATGCTTTACAGGTGTTCGTTTAACATTTACATTTTGGTCATTCAGCAGACACTCTTATCCAGAGCAACACACAGTCAGTGCTAAGATAGATAAACAACATATCACAGTCATGGCAAGAAAAAAACATTTCTGCAACCATTATTGAGGATGTTTATTTAATCTTTATTTAACTAGGCAAGTCAGTTAAGAACAAATTCTTATTTACAATGACGGTATACCAAAAGGCAAAAGGCCTCCTGCGGGGACGGGGGCTGGGATTAAAAATAAATATTTTTATAAAATATAAAAACACACATCACGACAAGAGAGACAACACAACACTATATAAAGAGAGACCAAAGACAACAACATAGCAAGGCAGCAACACATGACAACACAGTATGGTGGCAACACAACATGGTAGCAGCACAAAACATGGTACAAACATTATTGGGCACAGACAACAGCACAAAGGGCAAGAAGGTAGAGACAACAATGCATCACGCAAAGCAGCCACAACTGTCAGTAAGAGTGTCCATGATTGAGTCTTTGAATGAAGAGATTGAGATAAACTGTCCAGTTTGAGTGTTTGTTGCAGCTTGTTCCAGTCGCTAGCTGCAGCAAACTGAAAAGACAAGCAACCTATGGATGTGTGTGCCTTGGGGACCTGTAACAGAATGTGACTGGCAGAATGGGTGCTGTACTGTATGTGGAGGATGAGGGCTGCTTAGATATCATGTTTGACTACTTTGAAATTCATGCTGTTTTAAAGATTGGAGCAATAATACATATTCTATGTTGCAATCTTCAGTTGGCTCCCCTTTCCTATATTAAATGGATTTACAAATTATTATTGTGTCACGACTTCCGCCGAAGTCGGTCCCTCTCCTTGTTCGGGCGGCGTTCGGTGTATGACGTCACCGGCCTTCTAGCCATTGCCGATCCACTTTTCATTTTCTATTTGTTTTTTCTTAGTTTTACACACCTGGTTTCAATCCCCCAATTACTTGTTCATTATTTAACCCTCTGTTCCCCCACAGGCCGATTACAGAATCACTCACCAAAACGGATGGAGTCAGCAGGAGCAGACGCCTTCCCTGTGGCGGTAGAAGAGCGCGTCCAGCAGCACGCGGCCATGTTGCAACGTCTGGGCACCACCATGGATCGCGTGCTGCAGACGATGGATCGTTGGGAGAGAGGAGGAGGATTTCCAGCGCCTCCACTAGCCCCACTACCGTCGACCCCACTGTCCATCCCTCCTTCACCCAGTCCCAGTGGGATTCGGCTCACGCTCCCGAGGGAGTATGATGGGACGGCTGCCGGATGCCAGGGATTCCTACTACAGCTGGAGCTCTACCTGGCGACCGTCCACCCGGCTCCTTCGGGACGTGAGAGCGTGTCCGCCCTCGTCTCCTGCCTCTCAGGCAAAGCCCTGGAGTGGGCCAACGCCGTACGGAGTGAAGGAGACGCTGCCCATTGGACCATTACGCAGAGTTCACCCGCCTCTTTCGGGCAGTTTTCGACCACCCGCCTGAGGGTTGAGCAGTGAACGACAGTTTCACCTAAGGCAGGGGACAAGGAGCGCACAGGATTTTGCATTGGACTTCAAGACCCTGGCCGCCAGCGCGGGATGGAACGACAGGGCCCTGATCGATCATTTACATTTACATTTAAGTCATTTAGCAGACGCTCTTATCCAGAGCGACTTACAAATTGGAAAATGTGTTTAAGCGAGAACAGCCAGACAAACTGAAGATTATTTTTCCCAGCTTGATTTTGGTCAAATAAATATGTCTTCGAGCCAGCCAGGAGTCGAACCTAGAATCTTCTGATCCGTAGTCAGACACGTTATCCATTGCGCCACTGGCCCCATACTGGTGCAGTCTGCGCGAGGACATCCGTCGCAAGTTGGCCTGCCGAGACACCACCCTCATGTTGGACCAGCTGGTGGACCTGTCCATCCGGCTGGACAACCTGCTGACTGCCCGCGGACGTCCGGATCGGGGTCTGTCAGTTCCATCCCCCAGCACCTCCGCTCCGACGCCCATGGAGCTGGGATGTGCTGCACCTAGGGCGACCGGAGGAGGGGTCATTCCCTGCACCATCTGTGGCCGCAGAGGGCACACTGCTGGTCGGTGCTGGGGGGGTTCCTCAGGGAGTCGAGGCAGCAGGCAGGGCACTATCGTGTCACCCCAGGTGAGTCGGCACCAGGCTCACCCAGAGCCCCCTGTTGCTCACATGTATGTGTTTATCAAATTTCCTAAGTTTCCCCTGCATTCCCAGCATAAAGCGCTCGTAGATTCAGGTGCAGCTGGGAATTTTATTGACCGTTCTTTTGCCCATAGTTTAGGGATTCCCCTGGTTCCTGTGGATATGCCCTTCCCTGTGCATGCCCTAGATAGTCGACCATTAGGGTCAGGGCTGATTAGGGAGGCCACCGCTCCACTAGACATGGTTACGCAGGAGGGTCACAAGGAGAGAATCAGTCTCTTCCTTATTGATTCTCCTGCATTTCCCGTGGTGCTGGGCCTACCCTGGATGGCCTGTCACAACCCCACTATTTCGTGGCAACAGAGGGCTCTCAAGGGGTGGTCACGAGAGTGCTCAGGGAGGTGTGTAGGGGCTTCCATCGGTGCGACTACGGTGGAAAGTCCAGACCAGATCTCCACCGTGCGCATCTCCTCAGAATATGCCGATTTGGCTCTCGCCTTCTGTAAGAAGAAGGCAACTCAATTACCACCCCATTGACGGGGGGATTGTGCGATAAATCTCCTGGTAGATGCAGCACTTCCCAGGAGTCATGTGTATCCTCTGTCACAGCAGGAGACGGCGGCTATGGAAACATATGTCTCCGAATCCCTGGGGCAGGGATACATTCGGCCCTCCACTTCACCTGCCTCCTCAAGTTTCTTATTTGTGAAGAAGAAGGATGGAGGTCTGCGCCCGTGTATTGACTATCGGGGTATCAATCAGAGCACTGTGAGGTACAGCTACCCGCTGCCTCTTATCGCCAGTGCGATCGAGTCAATGCACGGGGCGCCCTTCTTCACAAAATTGGATCTCAGGAGCGCTTATAACCTGGTGCGTATCTGGGAGGGGGGACGAGTGGAAGACGGCATTTAGTACCACCTCAGGGCACTATGAGTACCTCGTCATGCCGTACGGGTTGATGAATGCTCCATCAGTCTTCCAGGCCTTTGTTGATGAGATTTTCCGACAACATTCTGATATACTCCGTTACATGCGCCGAGCATGTGTCCCTGGTGCGCAGGGTGCTTTGTAGACTGTTGGAGCATGACCTGTACGTCAAGGCTGAGAAACGTCTGTTCTTCCAACAGTCCGTCTCCTTCCTAGGGTACCTCATTTCCACTTCAGGGGTGGAGATGGAGAGTGACCGCATTTCAGCCATGCATAATTGGCTGACTCCCACCCCGGTAAAGGAAGTGCAGCGGTTTCTAGGGTTTGCCAACTTCTACCGGAGGTTAATCCGGGGTTTTGGTCATGTAGCAGCTCCCATTACCTCACTGCTGAAGGGGGAACCGGTGCGACTGCAGTGGTCGGCTGAGGTGGACAGGGCTTTTGGTCACCTGAAGGCTCTGTTACCTCGGCTCCCGTGCTGGCTCATCCGGATCCCTCTTTGGCATTCATAGTGGAGGTGGACGCGTCCGAGGCTGGGATCGGAGCCTTGCTCTCTCAGCGCTCGGGCACGCCACCGAAGCTCCTCCCCTGTGCTTTCTTATCAAAGAAGCTCAGCCCGGCGGAGCGAAACTATGATGTGGGGGACCAGGAGCTGTTGGCTGTTGTCAAGGCTCTGGAGGCGTGGAGACATTGGCTTGAGGGGGCAAAACACCCTTTTCTCATCTGGACTGACCACCGCAATCTGGAGTACATCTGGGCGGCAAGGAGACTGAACCCTAGCCAGGCAAGGTGGGCCATGTTCTTTACCCGTTTTGTTTTCACTCTGTCCTACAGCCCAGGTTCCCAGAACGCTAAGGCAGATGCACTGTCCCGGATGTATGACACAGAGGAGCGGTCCATGGATCACACTCCCATACTTCCGGCCTTTTGCCTGGTGGCACCGGTAGTGTGGGAGTTGGACGCGGACATCGAGCTGGCGTTACGCACAGAGCCCACTACTCCCCAGTGTCCAGCTGGGCGTCTGTACGTTCTGTCTGCTGTCCGCGACAGTTTGATCTATTGGGCCCACACGTCACCCTCCTCTGGTCATCCTGGCATCGGTTGGACGCTGCGTTGCCTTAGTGGGAAGTACTGGTGGTCCACCTTGGCCAAGGACATGAGGGTTTATGTTTCCTCCTGCTCAGTGTGCGCCCAGTGCAAGGCTCCCAGGCACCTGCCCAGAGGGAAGTTACAACCCCTCCCCGTTCCACAACGACTGTGGTCGCACCTGTCCGTGGACTTCCTGACAGATCTTCCTCCCTCACAGGGCAACACCACGATCCTGGTTGTTGTGGATCGGTTTTCTAAGTCCTGCCGTCTCATCCCTTTTCCCGGTCTCCCTACGGCCCTACAGACTGCGGAGGCCCTGTTCACTCACGTCTTCCGGCACTACGGGGTGCCTGAGGACATAGTCTCTGATCGGGGTCCCCAGTTTACGTCCAGAGTATGGAGGGCGTTCATGGAACGTCTGGGGGTCTCGGTCAGCCTCACCTCAGGTTTTCACCCCGAGAGTAACGGGCAGGTGGAGAGAGTAAACCAGGATGTGGGTAGGTTTCTGCGGTCATATTGCCAGGACCGGCCGGGGGAGTGGGCGGCATTCATCCCCTGGGCAGAGATGGCCCAAAACTCACTCCTCCACTAACCTCTCCCCTTTCCAGTGTGTACTGGGGTATCAGCCGGTTCTGGCACCTTGGCATCAGAGCCAGATCGAAGCTCCTGCGGTGGACGAATGGTTTAAGCGCTCGGAGGAGACCCGGGACGCTGCTCATGTGCATCTGCAACGGGCCGTGAGGCGACAGAAGGCGAGCGCTGACCGCCACCGCAGTGAGGCCCCGGTGTTTGCACCGGGGGACCGGGTCTGGCTCTCGACCCAAAACCTGCCCCTCCGCCTGCCCTGCCGGAAGCTGGGTCTGTGGGGCCATTCAAAGTCCTGAGGAGACTGAACGAGGTATGCTACAAGTTACAGCTTCCCTCATTCCATGTGTCTCTCCTCAGGCCGGTGGTGGCTGGTCCACTCCAGGAGTCTGAGGTGCGGGAGGTTCCTGGCGTATGCTGTTCGAGCCATCCTGGACTCGAGGCGTCAGGCGAGAGGCCTTCAGTACCTCGTGGAGTGGGAGGGGTACGGTTAAGAGGAGAGATGCTGGGTGCCGGACGTCCTGGACCCTTCGTTGCTGCGGGAGTTCCACCGTCTCCACCCGGATCGCCCTGCGCCTCGTCCTCCGGGTCGTCCCCGAGGTCGGTGTCGGTGTGCTGCTGGAGCCTCGCGTCAAGGAGGTGGTACTGTCACGACTTCTGCCGAAGTCGGTCCCTCTCCTTGTCCAGGTGGCGTTCGGCGGTCGACGTCACCGGCCTTCTAGCCATCGCCGATCCACTTTTCATTTTCCATTTGTTTCGTCCTGCGCCTGACTCCTCCACACCAGCTACACACAAGCAGGAGGAGTCAGGCGCAGGACAGCAGAAATGAGTAAGGAACGTAATTTACTCAAGGAATCAATATATACAACACAATAAACTAGCCCACAAATAACAGACCGTATACATACAAACAATCACTCACAAAAAACCATGGGGGAACAGAGGGTTAAATAATGAACAAGTAATTGGGGGATTGAAACCAGGTGTATAAAACAACACTTCATTGAGAAATTTGGCCATTATTTGGAAATGATTGACCAAAAAAGACATCTTGTCAATGTCTGTAAATGGTGTCTTTTCAACTTTAATTTAGAACCGAAAAGGAACCTGATTTCATCCGGAAAATATACATTTTAACATCCGGAAAATACTTATTTTAAACATCAGGAACATACACAGGATCACTATATAGTGTCATTGTTCTGTCTGCTTCTTCTCACTGCCCTACTGGTTCAGACATCTCCCAGAAGCACTGGAGACTTAGTCCTCACAGAGCTTATGGTGGGTACTGCTCCGTAACCCAACTGTCTTTACAGTCTTTAGTAATGATGGCTGTTATCAATGTTTTTTTTTATTTTCTTTGGAGGTTGTTGTTCTAGTAGTCCTGTTCAGTCTCCTCGTGCTCTCTCTCTCTTCTTCTCTCTTCTTCTTTCTCTCTTCTACACTCCCAGAGGAGTAGGTTTTTTGCTGTCTTCCTTCTGTCTGCACAGGGCCCATGCCAAGGGGTCTTTGAATAAGACTCCTGGCCAGTGAGTCAGTGTGCCTCTCTGGGGATGGAGCTTCTGTCCTTCTCCTACAGCTTTGGGCTTTACGGTGAGTCACTTCAATGGTTCACTTGCCTCTCAGTGTATCTTTCATCGAATGTGACGATTGCAAGATCCCAGGACATACAGCAGACTGACGGTTAATCTCTGTAGGGAAATGCATTGTCTTATAGTAGGCATCCTCAATTTGTCCTTACTGCAGGCGAGCCGGTTGGGCACCTCTTATGTGGCCTAAAGCAGAGCTCCAAACTGCTAGCCATTCAGTCCCAGGCCTAATCATTCATGATAAGCTAAATAGACAACTGTGTAAATTCCTGTCCTAGGCAGTAGGGAGTGAAGAGCATGGTGGAGAGAGGCATGCTGGTCAGAGAGAGGTTGAGTGAGAAGCTAAGGCTTCTGGGATGTCCTGGCAGCTGGGATCACCTGATCCAGCATGGTGGACTGTACTGCTGCACTTGGCTGAATGGTGAGCAAACCATCTTAGTCAAGCTCAGAATTTGTCATCTTTTGACCAATTCAAACAGAACAATGTAGCTACTCCATTTAGGCATTGCAACTTCCGGTCTACATTGATCGTGGAATTGGTCGAAAGTCTAAGAGCATTTGAAAACATCAAGACAGGTTGCTTTTGTTTCTTTGCTTTTAAAGAACCAGCATTCTCTACCTAGCCTTTGCTGTCAGCACTTTTCTCACACAATTTCCATGTCTAGTTTGCTTTCATCCACTTCATTCTCAAATATATTCATTATACCATTATCAATGATGTTGTACAGTTTTCTTGAACTGAATTTAACCCCTTTTAGCCGAGCTGAGTTGAAGCAGTCATGCTTTGTAAAAGCGTATGATAAAAGACATAATATACAGTATTACTCAATATAATAATTGCCCGTTCTTTTGTACTAGTACACTACCTGGTACCAGTAAATTATGTAAAATAAAATAAGTGCTATGTTCCATGTTGAAAATGTATTTTCTTTGATCTTCGATTATGACCTCTTCCCCTGTCTCCTTTAGTCCAACAAGTGGAATTAATGGAAAATAGGAGACATATCTACCTGCTTCCCAATGGCTGTCTGAGTGTGAGTGCTATCAACAGCCGTAACCTAGACTACGTAGCTGAGTCCATCCACCTTGCAGTGACCTCTGTCTTCTGAAGTCCAGGGCCTCGTTACATTATAGTGACAGCCTCTATAAAACTCTTATTCAGCTTGACTAAATCCTGTGAAGGAAGCATCTTTATGTCACATAGAGTGCCAAACGAATGAGGGATGGACGCATATGGAAAATGTTTTTTAGTTATAATTTGAAACAAAGTGTAATGTCAAGGTTTCAAATAGAGATAGGGAATATTAATTATTATCTGCATAGCTGGAGAAATACGGTGGGCATGTAGTTGTGGTGTGATGGTCCAGTAAGGAGCACTCTTTCCTCTGGTCCCAACCTGGTCTCAGAGCATTTTGTATTATTCTGTATGTAAATCCGAGACACCCCATTTAGCATGAAATGTATTAATTTGTGGATGTCCATCACCCATTTCATATGATATGTTATGAATTACAGTTCTTATTATATGTTATGAATTTGTAAAACGTATGATACTGTACGTGACCGACCGGCTATATTCGGTCTTATGTAGCAAAATTTGAAATTGAGTTCTTTATATTAGATAAAAGTAGAGACTCAGAGCTAGGAAACGGTATATCATACACGACTGTTGAGGAACAATGAGAAAGTAATTATCCTTTGAAAGTTGATAAAGTTATTACCTCACTTTTGAGAAAATGGCCCTGGGAATGTTTTGGTACACCTACTGGAGAGCTCTTCTTTGTCAACAACTATTCAGCATCATTCACACCCTCTAAAGCCTTATCCTCACCCATCTCTTTAAGGATTCACATGTGAAGCCATGTACTAAACAACCAAAGATTTAAAGACTAAAGGCTGGTTTAAACAACGGGTGTATTCATAAATTTAATCTGGAGTGCCAGAGTGTGCTCAGAGTGCGCTCTGGGCATTAGTAAACTCAGAGCATTGTCATATTGTCCGTTGGTAAATTAAGAGCATTTCGCTCTCGGAGCGTTCACTGGACGCTCTGGCCGAGGAGTAGGGTTGATCCGAGCGTTCTGACCTAACAACAGCAGTCAAGCATCCAAGCTAACTGGCTAACGTTGGCTAGCTTGCTAGCTACTTCCAGACACAAATAAGAGACACATCCTCTGACCATTTTACTCGCCCTAGCAGAGCTGGTTAGGCTGTTTTAACATGATTCAGAGCGTTGGTGACTGCTACTGTGTTTCTGGCAACAATTTAGTTACACGTTTTTGCCAACGTTTTCGGACACCGTCCATATTCACCGGGTGTTGAGTGTTCGTAAATTCGTCAGTTATTCTGTGCTCTGGCACACTCAGACTAGAGTGCTCTGAAATCGGAGTATTTACTAGCTACGTCTATCGACAGTTGTCGCAGTGACATCATGAACATTTTATTGAAATGGTTACTTGCACAGTGGAGTCTTTTGTTTAGACATGTAGCTAGCTAGCTAAACAATGAACCATAATCCCAACTCATAACGTTACTACCCTGCATGAATCTGCAGGTAGCTAACCAACCAGGTTTAATGTTAGCTAGCTAACATTAGGCAATAACTAGCAATGCAAATGGCTCCGACATACGAATAATATAACTACATAGATTATACACGTAATGCTAGCTAGCGAACCAGCCGGCTAACATTAGCTAGCTAGCTAACAGTACACTTTAACTTGAAATGAAAACAACTTTCTGACAAAATTAGAAATGTCTAATATGAAAAATGTAGCTAGTTAGGCTATCTTACACGTATACATGGATGGACACTTCGCCCTCTCTGTCACGGATGCTATGGTTGCCCTTAGTTTGAAGATGTAATCCGGAGACAGGTGTTTTATATAACAGACTTCAGTGTGTTCTCTTTTTGACTCCGTCTGCATAATTTGCAATCAAACGCAATAATTTTCTCCATCTCCTTAGCTATCGTACTCTAATTCCATGGTGCATTCCAAAGATGCTCTCCTCCAGAAAGTGGAGAGCAACACTTATGCAGTTCCACTACATGATATCTTTCAAAAAAGCTGTGTTAGAAAGGATTACCTACACATACTGACCAGTGCATGTTATAGACAGAAGCCAGCAACATGGCAGACCAATCAGAACTCATCTCTCGGCATGTCCAGCCCACTCATTATCTCAGCCACATACGGCTAAACCAATTACCCAACTAGCAATGAGGAATCGGCCCAGAAGCGGCCCACTTCCGGGGGGCCGGAACTGATTGAATCGTCCCGGAATCGGGTGTCGGACTCAACCCGGAATGAAAATGATTGACTGCCCAGAATTGGCCCAAGTACATCGAGCCCTTTCCATCTACCGTAATTCAGCCCACTTTGCTGACATCTTACCAGAATCCCCCCAGAAGCGGCCTGATGCAAATTTAAATAAATGTATACAAAATTACCCGATTTAGTAATTAGAAATATTACTGTTATACATTGTATACATACAAATTATACCCATCCACAAAAAACATTTTGTTGGAGGAAACACCATACACCTGGTGACCGTGTCAGTGTGCATGAGCCTGGCCCACCACAGGAGTCGCTACAGCGCGATGGGACAAGGACATCCCAGCCGTCAAACCCTCCCCTAACTCGGACGACGCTGGGCCAATTGTGCGTCGCCTAATGGGTCTCCTGGTCACGGCCGGCACGGGTCTCGAACCAGCATCTGTAGCAATGCAGTTTGCACTGCAGTCTTAGACCGCTGCGCCACTCTGGAGGCTCCATCCACAAAGTTTTAATGCTTATCAATTGCCTTGCACAAAGTATCAAAATACTAAAATACTACACAGGACTCTTAAAGAATTTCATTTAAATGTTAATTGTATTTTTTGATCACAGAAACAATGAGAAAATATAGAAAAATAAATAATGAAATGTTAATTAAATAAATCAGCCTGTGTAATCATCTGCCAGAGAGTAGCCCCAATCGGCCCGACCCTAAGTAATTCATTTGGGCCAGATAACTCACACTGGAATCGGCCCGAGCCCCAAGTAATATATACATTTGGCCCAGATAACTCTCACCGGAATCGGCCTGAGCCCCAAGTAATACATTTGGGCCAGATAACTCACATCGGAATCGGCCCGAACTCAATCCCTGCATCCTAGCCATAAGTAATACTGCCAAAGACGGCCCAGACTCAGGCCACATGGCGTCGTCTGAGTCTGACTCTCAGCCAAGTGCCCAGACTCGCAGATGGAATCGGTCCAGATCCACTGTGCTAGCTGGGTAGGCTCGTAATTTAACCATTTTATCTGTATTTACAGATGGCATACAGGTTTGTTATTAAGGCACATGAAAGTTCACATGTTCCAGAAGGCATTTCTGCCAAATAACACATTTTTATATAAAAACAAGTTTATGTTCAAATGGCTCTCCTGTGAAGTAGTGACACGCGACATACACCTAGTTTCCTGAAACGAGTCACGTATGTTATGAATTCTGGCTAGGTGGCTAGGTGGCTAACATTAGCTAAGCTAGGGGTTAGGGGTTAGGGTTAAGATTAAGTTCAGGAGTTAGGTTAAAGGGTTAAGGTTAGGCTTTGTTGTTAGGGGAAGGGTTAGCTAAAAGGGTTAATAACCATACCAAATGTAACATCAAACTAATTTGAGTGTCCAGAATTTACATTTACTATGTTACGTCTAGGCTGCTGGTCCAAGTTAATCCTAATACCCTAGTATGGTAAGATGGTTCTCTTGTGTAGTCAAGACAAGCATTAATATTTTGGATGAGATGTTAAACAGAGGTCCTGACTTATAGATACAACTATTATGACACATACTATATGGAGGGAGTAGAGGGATTGTCCTGGCCAAATTCCCAGTCGGACACTAGCCTATCTAGCCTATTGGTCTGCCATTTAATACTTGTGGAAGTCTTCATCCTCATCACTGCAATAACTGTTGTTTGTGCTGAACTCTCACAGAACACTGCCCAATTGGATAGTTTCACGCTTTCATAATTTATTACGTTATTTTAACTGTAGTGATAACATAACCATTAATGTATTTATTTGATTTTACACCATCACGTCAACCTTTTTGTATTTTATTTACCAATTTATTAAATACAAACTATTGTTTGTAGTACGTTGAAATATATTATTTTACTTCCATGTGGGATTATTATAATTCTTTGATAGAAATAACACAATAGATGTTTTGCCCCATTGCCACAGTGAAGTATAAATGCTGTGACGTAATGCCGCATTTTATTTGTATGGCCTTTTAGCTTGCAGGGATGAAACTTGGAGACACAACCCAAACACTGCAGTTTAGTTAATGTGATCACAGGGCAACAACGTGTTTTTCTTATCTATATTGAATACACAATTTAAACATTCACAGTGTAGGTTGGAAAAAGTATGTGTCACGAATCCCACCGAAGGTGGCTCCCCTGCCTGCTCGGGCGGCGCTCGGCGGTCGTCGTCACCGACCTACTAGCCGCCGCTGATCCCTTTTTCCTTTTCGTTTGGTATGTCTTATTGTTTGCACCTGTTCCTCATTTGGTCTTTTGATTTTGGTTATTTAAGCCTGGTTAGCCCGCCCAGTGTTGTGCGGGATTATTTTAGCGTCAGGTTGTACTTTTGTCGTTGGATGTGCTGGCGATTTATTACTTAATATTATATGCATGCTGTGCACCTGTTTTGGGCACTTGGCAATTTTCCCACGCCGTTTGTGTTGGCGTTGATCGTGTTGTTTTTTTGTTCAAATAAACACGAAGTTCCGTACCTCTGCTCTCTGCGCCTGACTCCTACCACCACTCCTAGCAACACTGTGACAGAATCCCGCACCCAGCTATGGAGTCAGCAGGAGCAGCCTCCCCTCCTCTCCCATCGATGGAGGAACGGGTCCTTCACCATACCACCATCCTCCACCGAATCGGCTCAGCGATGGAGCAGATGATGGAAAGGATGGACGATGGGAGAGGAGTGGCCTCCCTACCGCATGCCCAGCACCAAATCCCCCTCCACCATCTACCCCTCTACCGACGTCCGGACCCGGAGCCCTACGCCTGGCTCTCCCCAGGGAGTACGATGGAGCGGCGGCTGGGTTCCAGGGGTTCCTGCTACAGTTGGATTTGTACCTGGCTACCGTTCATCCAGCTCCCTCGGGAGAGGAGAGCGTAAGCGTCCTCGTCTCCTGCTTAACGGGACGTGCCCTGGAGTGGGCCAACGCAGTGTGGTATGGCCCAGACTCGGCAAGGGATCACTACCCCGAGTTCACCCGCCGTTTCCGGGCCGTGTTCGACCACCCAGCAGAAGGCTGGGCGGCGGGTGAACGGCTGTTCCACCTGTGTCAGGAGACGAGGAGCGCACAGGACTTTGCTCTGGAGTTCCAGACCTTGGCTGCTGGAGCGGGGTGGAACGACAGGGCCCTGATGGACCACTATTGGTGTAGCCTCCGGGAGGACGTCCGCCGTGAGCTAGCCTGTCGGGACACTACCCTGTCACTAGATGAACTGATCGACATGTCCATTCGTCTCGACAATCTGCTGGCTGCGTGCGGGCGTCCAGACGGGGCCCTGTTGGTTCCACCTCCAGGTCCTCCAGCTCCCATACCTATGGAGCTAGGGGGGGCCGCGTCCAGGGGAACCGGAGGAGGAGGCTCCCCTTGTCCCCAGTGTGGTCGGAGAGGACACACTACCGACCGGTGCTGGGGGAGCTCCTCTGGGAATCGGGATGGCAGGCGGAGCACTCCTCGTCCATCTCAGGTGAGTAAGCACCAACCTCACCCAGAGCTCCCTGTTGGTCACATGTTCGTTTTAGTAACTTTCCCCTTGTTTTCTCCCTCTTTCCAGCATAAGGCGCTAGTCGATTCAGGCGCAGCTGGAAACTTTATGGATCGTGGGCTCGCATTAAGGCTTGGGATTCCCCTGGTGTCGTTGGACCAACCTTTCCCCGTGCACTCCTTAGATAGCCGACCATTAGGGTCAGGACTGGTCAGGAAGACCACGGTGCCACTGGACATGGTAACGCAGGGGGATCATGGGGAACGGATTAGTCTCTTCCTCATTGATTCTCCTGCGTTTCCAGTGGTGCTGGGGATTCCCTGGCTGGCCAATCACAATCCCAATATTTCGTGGAGACAGGGGGCTCTCATAGGGTGGTCAGAGGAGTGCTCAGGCAGGTGTAAGGGAGTTTCCATCGGTACGACGACGGTGGAGAGTCCAGACCAGGTTTCCACAGTGCGCATTCCCTCAAAATATGCCGATTTGGCTATCGCCTTCTGTAAAAAGAGGGCGACCCGATTACCACCTCATCGACGAGGGGATTGCGTGATAAATCTCCAGGTAAACGCTGCACTTCCCAGGAGTCATGTGTACCCATTGTCACAGGAGGAGACGTTGGCTATGGAGACATATGTCACGGAATCTCTGAGACAGGGGTATATACGGCCCTCCATGTCACCCGTCTCCTCGAGTTTCTTTTTTGTGAAGAAAAAGGATGGAGGTTTGCGCCCGTGCATTGATTATCGAGGTCTAAATTCCATCACAGTAGGGTTCAGTTACCCACTACCTCTCATCGCTACGGCGGTGGAATCATTTCACGGCGCGCGTTTTTTCACGAAACTGGACCTCAGGAGCGCTTACAATCTGGTGCGTATCCGGGGAGGAGACGAGTGGAAAACCGCATTCAGTACCACATCGGGCCACTATGAGTACCTCGTCATGCCGTACGGGTTAAAGAATGCTCCAGCCGTCTTTCAATCCTTTGTTGACGAGATTCTCAGGGACCTGCACGGGCAGGGGGTGGTGGTGTATATTGACGACATCCTGATTTATTCCGCCACCTGCGCCGCGCATGTCTCCCTGGTGCGCAAGGTGCTTGGGTGACTGCTGGAGAATGACCTGTACGTCAAGGCTGAGAAATGTGAGTTTTTCAAACGAGCCGTTTCCTTCCTGGGGTATCGCATTTCCACCTCGGAGGTGGTGATGGAGGATGACCGCGTTAAAGCCGTGCGTAATTGGCCGACTCCGACCACGGTAAAGGAGGTGCAGCGGTTTTTAGGGTTTGCCAATTACTACCGGAGGTTTATCCGGGGCTTTGGTCAAGTTGCGGCTCCCATTACCTCACTGCTGAAGGGGGGTCCGGCGCGCTTGCGCTGGTCAGCAGAGGCGAACAGAGCGTTCAGTCGCCTGAAGGAGCTGTTTACCGTCGCTCCAGTGCTGGCTCATCCGGATCCCTCTTTGGCATTCATAGTGGAGGTGGACGCGTCCGAGACTGGGGTGGGGGCCGTGCTATCACAGCGCTCGGGCACGCCACCCAAACTCCGCCCGTGCGCTTTCTTTTCTAGGAAGCTAGGGCCGGCGGAGCAGAACTATGACGTGGGGGACAGGGAGTTGTTAGCTGTGGTCAAGGCTCTGAAGGTGTGGAGACATTGGCTTGAGGGGGCTAAGCACCCTTTCCTCATCTGGACTGACCACCGTAATCTCGAGTACATCCGGGCAGCTAGGAGACTGAATCCGCGTCAGGCCAGGTGGGCCATGTTCTTTACCCGTTTCCGGTTCACGATCTCTTATCGGCCAGGTTCACAGAACACGAAGGCCGACGCACTGTCCCGCCTATATGACACCGAGGAGAGGGCCATCGATCCGGCTCCCATTCTTCCTGCGTCGTGTTTGGTAGCTCCGGTGGTATGGGAGCTGGACGCGGAGATCGAGCGGGCGTTACGGTCGGAACCTGCACCATCGCAGTGTCCGGCAGGTGTTCAGTACGTACCGCTTGGTCTCCGTGATCGATTGATTCGATGGGCCCATAATCTCCCCTCTTCGGGTCACCCTGGGATCGAGAGGACAGTGCGGAACCTGAGGGGAAAGTACTGGTGGCCCACCTTGGTAAAGGACGTGCGGTTCTATGTTTCCTCCTGCTCGGTGTGCGCTCAGAGCAAGGCTCCTCGACACCTGCCTAGAGGGAAATTACACCCCCTCCCCATTCCACAGCGGTCTTGGTCACACTTGTCAGTGGACTTCCTCACTGACCTTCCCGTATCCCAGGGGAACACCACTATCCTGGTCGTTGTGGATCGGTTCTCGAAGTCCTGTTGTCTCATCCCATTGCCCGGTCTCCCTACGGCTCTGCAGACTGCGGAGGCACTGTTTACCCATGTCTTCCGGCACTACGGGGTGCCCGAGGACATCGTTTCTGATCGGGGTCCCCAGTTCACGTCCAGAGTTTGGAGGGCGTTCATGGAACATTTGGGGGTCTCGGTCAGCCTGACCTCGGGTTTCCACCCCGAGAGTAATGGGCAGGTGGAGAGGGTGAACCAAGAGGTGGGTAGGTTTCTAAGGACGTATTGCCAGGACCGGCCCAGAGAATGGGCGAGATACGTGCCATGGGCAGAAATAGCCCAAAATTCTCTACGGCACTCATCAACCAACATGTCACCGTTCCAGTGCGTGTTGGGCTACCAGCCGGTCCTGGCTCCATGGCACCAGAGCCAGACCGAGGCTCCTGCGGTGGAGGATTGGGTGCAGCGCTCGAAGGACACCTGGAGAGCCGTCCAAGACGCACTCACAAAGGCGAGTGGACGGCAGAAGAAGAGCGCTGACCAGCACCGCAGTGAGACCCCTGTGTTTGCACCAGGGGATCGAGTCTGGCTCTCGGCTAGAAACCTGCCCCTCCGCTTGCCCTGCCGGAAGCTGGGCCCGCAGTGTGTAGGGCCGTTTAAAGTCCCGAGGAGGATAAACGAGGTGTGTTACCGGTTACAACTTCCATCTTACTACCGTATTAACCCCTCGTTTCATGTGTCTCTCCTCAGGCCGGTGGTGGCTGGTCCCATGCAGGAAGGTGAGGTGCCGGAGGTTCCTCCCCCCCCGCTGGACATTGGGGGGTCCCCGGCATATAGGATACGCGCCATTCTGGACTCCAGACTTCGGGGGGGGGGCCTACAGTACCTCATCGACTGGGAGGGGTACGGCGCGGAGGAGAGGTGCTGGGTACCCAGGAGGGACATTTTGGATCCCCCACTACTGAGGGAGTTCCACCGCCTTCATGGGGATCGCCCTGCGCCTCGTCCTCCGGGTCGCCCTCGAGGTCGGTGGCGGCGCGCTGCGGGAGCCGCGCGTCAGGAGGGGGGTACTGTCACGAATCCCACCGAAGGTGGCTCCCCTGCCTGCTCGGGCGGCGCTCGGCGGTCGTCGTCACCGACCTACTAGCCGCCGCTGATCCCTTTTTCCTTTTCGTTTGGTATGTCTTATTGTTTGCACCTGTTCCTCATTTGGTCTTTTGATTTTGGTTATTTAAGCCTGGTTAACCCGCCCAGTGTTGTGCGGGATTATTTTAGCGTCAGGTTGTACTTTTGTCGTTGGATGTGCTGGCGATTTATTACTTAATATTATATGCATGCTGTGCACCTGTTTTGGGCACTTGGCAATTTTCCCACGCCGTTTGTGTTGGCGTTGATCGTGTTGTTTTTTTGTTCAAATAAACACGAAGTTCCGTACCTCTGCTCTCTGCGCCTGACTCCTGAGTTTGCTATTCACAAGAAGCATTGCCTGGTGTGAACCATGCCTCAAATTAAAGAGATCTCAGAAGATTTAAGATTAAGAATTGTTGACTTGCATAAAGCTGTAAAGGGTTACAAAAGTATCTCTAAAAGCCTTGATGTTCATCACTCCACGGTAAGACAAATTGTCTATAAATGGAGAAAGTTCAGCACTGTTGCTACTCTCCATAGGAGTGGCCGTCCTGCAAAGATGACTGCAAGTGCACAGCCAGAATGCTCAATGAGGTTAAGAAGAATCCTAGAGTGTCAGCTAAAGACTGACAGAAATCTCTGGAACATGCTAACATCTCTGTTGACGAGTCTACGATACGTAAAAAACACTAAACAAGAATGGTGTTCATGGGAGGACACTACGGAAGAAGCCACTGTTGTCCATAAAAAACATTGCTGCACGTCTGAAGTTAGCAAAAGTGCACCTGGATGTTCCACAGCGCTACTAGCAAAATATTCTGTGAACAGATGAAACTACAGTTGAGTTGTTTGGAAGGAACACACCAACAGCACAACTGTAAAGTATGGTGAAGGGAGCATCATGGTTTGGGCTGCTTTGCTGCCTCAGGGCCTGGACAGCTTGCTATCATCAACGGAAAAATGAATTTCCAAGTTTATCAATACATTTTGCAGGAGAATGTTAGGCTATCTGTCCGCCAATTGAAGCTCAACAGAAGTTAGGTGATGCAACAGGACAACGACCCAAAACACAGAAGTAAATCAACAACAGAATGGCTTCAACAGAAGAAAATACACCTTCTGGAGTGGCCCAGTCAGAGTCCTGACCTCAACCCAATTGAGATGCTGTGGCATGACCTCAAGAGAGCGGCTCACACCAGACATCCCAAGAATATTGCTGAACTGAAACAGTTTTGTAAAGAGGAAGGGTCCAAAATTCCTCCTGACCGTTGTGCAGGTCTGATCCGCAACTACAGAAAACATTTGGTTGAGGTTATTGCTGCCAAAGGAGGGTCAACCAGTTATTAAATCCAAGAGTTCACATACTTTTTCCACCCTGCACTGTGAATGTTTACACGGGTGTTCAATAAAGACATGAAAACGTATAATTGTTTGTGTGTTATTAGTTTAAATATTTTGTCTTGCCCATTCACCCTCTGAATTGCACAAATACACAATCCATGTCTCAATTGTCTCAATGCTTAAAAATCCTTCTTTAACCTGTCTCCTCCCCTTCATCTATACCGATTGAAGTGGATTTAACACGTGACATCAATAAGGGATCGCAGCTTTCACCTGGATTAAGTCTATGTCATGGAAAGAGCAAGTGTTTTACATTTTTTGTATACTCAGTGTATTTTATTATGTATTCTATTAAATTAACAGTAGGCTATCCTTCTTGTGAAAGAGTGTTGAAGGCTTTTCCTGATATTATACATTTATGTTCTCACAAAAGTAGGCTCTCTAGAGCTCATTCTGTTTGATCCTGTCCTCTCACAGAGGCCTAATGTCTATGCTTTACTGTTGCTTAATATTGAACCTGACATGTCTGTGCTTCCATCCGTTGTTGTCTAAATTCAGTTTGACAATGTGAGCAGGAAGGACACTGCGTCACTTCCAAAAAATCCAACCAAGACGGCACACACCAACGCCTCACATAACACATAGTTTCAGCCCAGTGTCAGCCCAGTGCCAATTTTCCCAGGCAACCTTTTGTGGCTTTTGTTTATTTATGTGGAATGGTAGCATAAACTAGGTAGAAATTTATATTAGATGAAGACCCCACATTATGTTCATAAAGCATACATTACACCTCTAAAAACATTTGGGGCGGTAGGTTGCCTAGTGGTTAGACCCCACAGTATGTTGAATTGGGCCAGTAACCGGAAGGTTGCTGGATCAAATCCTGGTAAAGGTAAAAAATCTGTTGTTCTGCTCCTGAACAAGGCAGTTAACCCACTGTTTCCCGGTAGGCTGTCATTGTAAATAATAATTTGTTCTTAACTGACTTGCCTAGTTAAATAAAGGTTAAATATGTTTTTGATTTCATATATGTGACATAGCCACATCATTATGAATGTATGAATAAGAGAATAATCACAGATGTCAGAGCGTAACCCATAATACAACATTTAAATGTATTATTATGTGAAGACAGCTGATGTCATAACCATACACAATCCCTAATATCACAGAGAAGACAGTCTAATTGAAAGGTATTGTGCTTGGTCATGTAATTTGTATACCTGCAAACATCAGTCTGTGCCTCTAGACACCGGGACTTACCAAACACAATCTATCATATGTTAAATCAAAAGGATAAAAACAACCTGAGGAAAACAATAGGAGCTGATAAGCCCCAGGCAAGCACCCATCAATCTTTTACTGAAACACGCAAAGATGCTCTCCAGCCATGGCAGCCTCTCTGCTGCCATTAATATCACCCACGTATATAAAACCAAGATATATGTCCACAACAAAAGACTCTGTGTACATAGCAGATCACAGCTCCCAGTTACAAGAAAACAAGGTTTACTGAGTAAATGACCTCCACAGGAACATCGTCATACCTGTTGGTGCTTCCTGACACTGACAATACTCATGTACAGGCAGATCTAATGAAGGATAGTGCAGTTAAAAACATGCTTATCCGGTTTTTTAAATCATATTTCCAAACTATAAGGTAGAAATATCATTCTAAATTGTGAAAATTATGATAATGCCCTTTTTGAAAAGAAAATGCTGGAATTTCAGCCTGTTCAGGAGGTACTTTTGGCCCATATCATGACATCGCAATATGATCTGATTATAAAAGACCAATGACTGTTCATCTGAGTAAGGGGGTGGGATCTAGACCATCCTATCAACCAATTAGGGCTATGTATGTAAATATCTTCAAATTTGTTTCCTAATGCCCACACAATCAGATAACATTTCAAGGGCAACAGGAGGCTCAGGGAAATAAATTATATAAAATATATTTTAGAGTTATTTTCATTTAATAAATATACACAGGGATTTATTAGACATACAGTGATGATTTAAACATTTTATAATTGCAAAGACTGAATGGGGATTTTAAAAGAGCCGTATATATTTCATATACATTGGAGTCTACAAAACATTAAGAACACCAGCTCTTTCCATGACATAGCTTTCACCTGGTCAGTCTATGATCCCTTATTGATGTCACTTGTTACATCCACTTCAATCAGTGTAGATGAAGGGGAGGAGACAGGTTAAAGAAGGATTTTTAAGCCTTGAAACAATTGAGACATGGATTGTGTATGTGTGTATGTGAATCGGAAAGGCAAAATATTCTTGTGCCTTTGAACGGGGTATGATAGCAGGTGCCAGACTCACCAGTTTGAGTGTGTCAAGAACTGCACCTCTGCTGGGTTTTTCACGCTCAACAGTTTCCCATGTGTATCAAGAATGGTCCACCACCCAAAGTACACCCAGCCAACTTGGGAAGCATTGGAGTCAACATGGACCAGCATCACTGTGGAACGCTTTTGACATCTTGTAGAGTTCATGCCCTGACAAATTGAGGCTGTTCTGAGGGCAAAAGGGAGTGGAACTCAAAATTAGGAAGGTGTTCCTAATGTTTAAACACTCAGTGTATGTTACCCATTAGTGGGAGGATAAACCCACTAGTACACAACCACAGAGTGCATGTACTATCAATGTAAGTACGACGTAATTACTAGGCGTTACACAGGATTTAGCTAGCTAACCCTTTGACGCAAACGAGCACATGGTTGTGATCACTCTACAGTGGTCCCTGCAGCATACACTCAAAGTGGTGTGATTAGAACACTTCATTAGAACGTCTAGTTAAAATAGACGCATCAGTCAGCGTTTGAGCTGGCCACACTGTGTTTTCCCAGAAACATTTTTGCACAAACACAGTCTTTACAACATTATGTTCTCAATGTGAGCACTTTATTTTTGTATGAAGATGTTAAGACATTCACAGAAGTAGCAACAGCATAACACAAATGTCATCCAAATCGGAAAATGTGAGCTATTTTAGTCCTAGTGCTGACTGGGGAAAGAGTAAGCTAACACAAGCGGTCATGTTTAGCTAACTCTTGGCGGACAGAAACCATAAAATGAATTAGCTAATAACAATTGCTATTTACAATTGATGACATGATGGGCTCATCAGCGTTCAAAATAATTGAGTAAAACACTTTCTAATAGTAATCTGACGGTGGGTTGAGTTTGTGCATACCGCCATGTTTGTTCTTCCATGTCAACCAGAGATAAGACGAGGTGAAAAAATGAGTTGGGTCTGTTTGCAGTATGCATGCCGAAGGCGAAGGGGTGTGTTGTCTACCATCATTCACTTTTCATCATTCACTTCCGGAAGTTTACTCAAAAGACAAGTGAACCATCCCTTCACCTCATTTTGCAATAACATCCTATATCTGACAGACATTTATGTGACACCCAGAATGCTTTGAATGATGTCAACAAACAGGGCTCCATACATAGCTGGCAAATAGCTTAGCCTTAGTTCATCATAATCAGTACAACCTTCAAAAAAGTATTTTACACAAATCATATGTGTCCATTACAATCTATGCAAGAATCAGAATGCATGATTTGCCACCAGAACTTGAACACGTGAATAGAACACTAAATAAAAAAATGATTACCACACAAACCATTTTCTGATAGTGATTTATTTATACCAGTGGCCCATGCCGGTGTTATGATACTGATGATTTGTCGCCACAGATGGTTTGTTTATGTTTCTACCATTGTGGCTAGATGGAGTAGCTAGGCCTCCAACAGCTCTATCTAGTGGTCACGTCAGGGACAGCAGTTGTTGACAACTGTAGCATGGGAGCTAAGCCTAACTCTTTTCCTGCCCTTAACCTATTACATGAATTCATCTAACCTGCTATGTTAGTTCTCCTAACCTGCCACATGAATTATCCAAACCTGCTATGTAAACTAACCATCTGTGGAGACAAATCCTCAGTATCTGACCTCATTAGCATTGTTTTACAGAACTAATAAAAATAATGTAGCTATATAAGCACAATTGAGTATAATGCCACGTTCACGTGCTAGTTGGAATTAGGAAACTCAGAAATGCATGGCTTGCTAACTGGTTGTAGTTATACACATGCCGTGTTCAACCAGTTAGCAAGTCAGACATTTCTGAGTCCGACTAGCATGTGAACGCAGCATCACACCATCAAGGTTATGAAATGAGTACCTCGCGGTTATAAAGGAATACACACAGAATACATTATGTGAAATACATACATACATATATGGTGTGCTACAGTGAAATTACATAACACAATATACAGAAACTGTGATATGTGACTGACCGGCTCAAATCAGTCTTATGTAGCAACATTTTAAATTGTGTTTTTACAGTGGAAAAAGTAGAGACTCAGAGCTACAAAATGGTATATCATACACTACAGTTGATAAACTTGTAAACTCACTTTTGAGAAAATGGCATTTTAATGTTTTTGTACTACTATTGGAGAGCCCTTCTTTGTCTACACCCTTTCAGCATCCTTCACACCCTCTTAAGCTTTAGCCCCACCCAAGGTTGATCTGAATGTACTAACAACAGCAGTCAAGCACCCAAGATAACTTGCTAGCTACTGTCAGACATCTAAGTGAGAGACAACAGCTCACTGAACATTACTCGCCCTAGCAGAGCTGGTTAGGCTGTTATGTTATCCAGAGCGTTGGTGACTGCAACTCTGCTGTCAGATTGTCCGTTCATAAATTCAGAGCGTTTCGCGTTCAGAGCGCACACCGGACACTCTGGCGAGTTTACTGACATTTGCTGACACCAGAAATTCATCAGTTATTCTGCGCTCTCCGGCACACTCAGAGGAGAGTGCTCTGAAATCGGAGTAGATGGCCAGACTGAATTTACGAATGCACCCAAAATGGTTATTTGCATAGTGAAGTATTTTAAGACATGTAGCTAGCTAGGTAAACAATGAACCATAATCACAACTCATGATGTCACTACCCTGCATGACTGCAGGTAGCTAACCAACCAGGTTCAATGTTAGCTAGCTAACATTAGGCTTTAACTTGTTAAGCAAATGGCTCTGAGATACGAATAATAAAGTCATACACGTAATGTTAGCTAGCGAGCCAGCCAGGTAACGTTAGCTAGCTAGCTAGGTAAACAATGAACCATAATCACAATTCATGATGTTTCTACGCTGCATGAATCTGCATGTAGCTAACCAACCAGGTTCAATGTTAGCTAGCTAACATTAGGCTATAGCAAGCGAAGCAAATGGCTCTGTCAAAAGTAGAAACGTGTAATATATGAAATTATATTTTACCCGTAAATATGACCTTCCTGGTCCTGTCCCTCAAGTCAGTGATCCAACACAGGAAGGAGTAATGGATGGATAGTTCATTTATTTTCAAACTGCAATCGTAGGACACACAGTATGGATGAATGATAAGTAGTCAATGGGATATAAATAGCACTCCCACAGCAATTCTCCATAGATCTGCTGTATAATATACTAACAAAAGAACAATTGAAATGTCTATCAGTCATTGTGATCATATAGTGGATTTAACAATTTCTAATAATTCTTAATTTACTATAGTAAAAATATATTGTTTCCATGTGTAATCTCATATTCACACCAGAATAAACTATCATCCATTTTAGTATTCAAAATATATCAAATTAACCTCCTGGCGAAGAAATATAATACTCCTAGAATGTACCACATATTTTCCTAAGCTAACAAAACCAGGCTAATATGCTACTAGCTGGTGCTTATAAATGTATAAAACATACACATTTGTCATAAATTAACTGCAATCATGGGACACACACAGTATGGATGAATGAGTAGTGACGGGATATAAATAGCACTCCTAAAGAAGATGCATTTTCAAATTAGCTACCAACTTCAGAGGGAACTTTAGCTAGCATAAAACTCACATGGCAAACTAAGATTCGGCAAATAACATATAAAGAGTGGCTTATTTGACGGCAAACCAAAATTAGTTACTAATAACATAAATTGCTAATGTACAATGTAAAAGGTGGATTTTATGATGTAATGTCAACTTTATACATTTCTATCCTGGGACCATTCAATTTAACTCAACCACAGCAATTCTCCATAGAGTTGCTGTGGATTTCCCAGAATCCCATACCTTTACATTGTCTAATACACTCAGTGATAAACACACTAATCCACCAGGAGGTGGCATAATACAATTTTTTGCAGGAATTTAACAACTTAAATACACTTTAACGCGGGTCGTATAAAGGGGACCAAGGCGGCATGTGAAGTGCTCATATTTCCTATTAATGAATATACTTAAACAAAACGACCGACAACAGTTCCGTCAGGTGACATACACTAAACAGAAAACAACTACCCACCAAACCCAGGAAGAAAAACCCCTACTTAAATATGATCTCCAATCAGAAGCAATGAGGATCAGCTGCCTCCAATTGGAGATCAACCCAAACAACCCCAACATAGAAATAGAAAACATAGAACAACCCAAAACACCCCCTGTCACGCCCTGACCTACTCTACTATAGAAAATGACATCTTACTAGGGTCAGGACGTGACAGTACCCCCCAAAGGTGCAGACTCCGAATGCAACATAATCAAAACCCCACAAAACACAAAGGGAGGGTAGGGAAGGTGACAAAAGTCTATGGCGGCACAAATGCAGTCCACATAACCTCCAGCATAGGGGGCGGCTCCGGTTCGGGGCATACTCCCCGCTCCACCTGCTGATCCTTCTGCTTTATTACCACCTGACCGTGGATCGTCGTCGAAGGAATCGGACTGTAGATCATTGCTGGAGGTTCTGGGCTGCGGGCCGCCGCTGGAGGTTCTGGATCCGGACTGGGGAGCGTCGCTGGAGGCTCCGGACTGGGGAGCGTTGCTGGAGGCTCCGGACTAGAGACTGGCATAGGTGACGCCAGACTGGTAACACGCACCTCAGATCGAGTGCGGCGAGGAGGCACAGGACGTACTGGGCTGTGGAAGTGCACTGCAGGGAGAGTGCGAGGAGCAGGCACAGGACGTACTGGGCTGTGGAGGCGCACCGGAGGTCTGATGCGTGGGACCGGTACAGGTGACACCGGGCTGATGACACGCACCTCAGGTCGAGTGCGGGGAGGAGGCACAGGACGTACTGGGCTGTGGAAGCGTACTGGAGGGAGAGTGCGAGGAGCAAGCACAGGACATACTGGGCTTTGGAGGCGCACTGGAGAGAGAGTGCGAAGAGCAGGTACAGGACATACCGGGCTGTTGAGACTTACTGGAGACCTGGTGTGTATCGCCGGTATCACTTGTTCCGGAACTTCCACACACTTCTCAGGATGAGTACGGGGAGCTGACTCAGGTGGCATCAAACTGACGACACGTTCCTTTGGGAAAAACTTGTGCGTCCTCCACCAACTCAATAACTCTCCCATTTCTCCCTCTGCTCCCGGATTGGCTCTGGTTTGCTCCTCGGCTCCGCCGACTGCTCCATGTGCCCCCCCCCCCCCCAAAAAAATGATTTGGTTTCTGTAGCCTCTCGTGCTTCCCAGGTAGGCTCCAATATCGCTTGATTACCTGGCCCCAAGTCCAGTCTCTCCTCTCAATCCACTCCTGATGTGACTAGGTGTCCATTTCTGCCCGGGCACGCCGCTTGAGCCAATCATGGTGGGTAGTTCTGTAACGCGGGCCGTATAAAGGGGACAAAGGCGCGGCGTGTGAAGTGCTCATATTTCCTTTTAATGAATATACTTAAACAAAACGACCGACAACAGTTCCACCAAACCCAGGAAGAAAAACCCCTACAAAAATATGATCTCCAATCAGAAGCAACAAGGATCAGCTGCCTCCAATTGGAGATCAACCCCAACATAGAAATAGAAAAACTAGAACTTAAACATAGAAATAGAAAACATAGAACAACCCAAAACACCCCCTGTCACGCCCTGACCTACTCTACTATAGAAAATTACATAGGGTCCTTACTAGGGTCAGGACGTGACACATACACCCTCCTTAAATTCTTCTAAATTGGGGAAGCACATCACTAAATCCTCAGACCATAGAGGATAGAAAAAAAAACTCAATGCATATCTCACAGAGCACTCTTGTACATGTGAATTGTAAAATTCTCTTCTAGGAAGTGTGTGATAATGGGGAAGTACCAAGCTCCAAACCTAACACAGATGACTTGTACACCTCTCACATTATTTATTTTTGTATTTTATTTCACCTTTATTTAAAACCTCTTGAGCGTCTCATCCCGTTAGCGGGATCATTTTCCAGCGAAAACTCCTAGCGACATTAGCATAACGAAATTCAATATTTTTTTTTTTTCAAATATAGGACTGTCTCATATCGTTTTATAGATACACCTCTCTTGAATCGACCCTCGTTGTCCGATTTCAAAAAGGTTTTACAGGAAAAGCACAATATTAGATTATGTTAGAGGAGTACATGGTAAAAGTAGCATCATATGAATTTTCCGACCAAGCACATGCATCACATATAACCAAAAAACAGCTAAATGCAGCACTAACCTTTTACAAACTTCATCAGATGACACACCTAGGACATCATGTTACACACAGCATGCAATCTTTTGTTCAATAAAGGTCATATTTCTATATAAAAACAGCATTTTACATCGGCACCTGACGTTGACTAACTATTTTCCCATAAAATGCGTCCCGGGAAACAGTGCTACAATTTTATAAATTACTATTCGAAAACGATTTTTTTTTTTATATTGTCAATCTAAGATTTATAGATGAATATCTCTTGAAAACACCCGTCATAACAGATTTTAAATTAACTTTACAGGGTAATCACACTTTGAGATAAAAGGGGATGCGATACTCAGAAAATGAGCTAGAAAGCCTAGCTCGTCGCCATCTTGGAACAATCGCACATCACATCTGATCTTGTATAATATTGCCAATAATCCCTCACCTTTAGTTGTCTTCATCAGAAAGCACTTCCAGGAATCCCAGGTCCACGACAAATGTATTTTCGGTCGAAAAAGTCCATCCTTTATGTTCCATTAGCTTGCTGTTGTTAGCGCGTCCGAAGGCTGTAACCAAAGGTTGATACGGGCGCGGGACTTGGCTAACGAAAAATGACTATTTTCCCTCCTTTAGGTTCGTTCAAACATGTCAAACGTTGTATAACATTAATCTTCAGGGCCTGTTTCAACAAGAGAGCCAATAAGATTCGAGTGGGACGATTTCATTGTGTTTCAAAACGTTTCCAAAGGTGGGGGCAGACACGGCCGCCGACGTCACAATGCTGATGGCCCTCCTACTGTGACCAATTGCCACATCGTCTCCTACACTGAGTTTCGACAGCAGAAGCCTCAAAACACTTTGTAAAGACTGGGGACATCTAGTGGAAGCACTGGAAAGTGCTCAATTATCATTTTTTCACGTTGTGAATTACAGGGAAGGCTGTGAAGTCGAGTCCACAATTCAGAATCCCACTTCCTGGTTCAATCGGTCTCGGGGTTTTGACTGCCATACGAGTTCTGTTATACTCACAGACACCATTCAAACAGTTTTAGAAACTTTAGGGTGTTTTCTATCCATATAAAATAAGTATATGCATGTCCTAGCTTCTGAGTTTGATTAGTAGGCCGTTGAAAATGGGAACACATTTTTTCCAAAATGCGCTGTGGCGCCCCCAGTGGTAGGATATACTTCGAAGCATGTCAACCGCTGTTTAAAATCAATTTTTATGCTATTTTTCTCGTAAAAAAGCGATAATATTCCGACCGGGAGTCGTTGTTTTAGTTCAAAGACAGAGAAAATAAAAACATGGGGTCGCCTCGCGCATGCGCCTCAGTCTCATTGTACTCTGATCGACCACTATCAAAATGCGCTAATGTTTTTCAGCCAGGGCCTGCAAAGCCAACATTCATCGTTCTGGCGCCTTCTGAGAGCCTATGGGAGCGTTAGAAAATGTCACGTCATGCCAGAGATCCCCTGTTTTGGTTAGAGATGATCAAGAAGGCCATGAAATGGTCAGAGAGAGCGCTTCCTGTTTGGAATCTTCTCAGGTTTTTGCCTGCCATATGAGTTCTGTTATACTCACAGACATCATTCAAGCAGTTTTAGAAACTTCAGAGTGTTTTCTATCCAAATCTACTAATAATATGCATATCCTACATTCTGAGCCCGAGTAGTAGGCAGTTTATTTTGGGCACGTCATTCATCCGAATTTCCGAATATTGCCCCCTGTCACTAAAAAGTTAAAGAAACCAAGGCTATTGAGTCTGCCGGTAAGAATACGGTGATTGACAGAGTCAAAAGCCTTGGCCAGGTCAATGAAGACGGCTGCACAGTACTGTCTTTTATTGATGGCGGTTATGATACCGTTTAGTACCTTGAGCGTGGCTGAGGGGGTGGAGCTGTTGGCCGGGGTTGGAGTAGCCAGGAGGAAGGCATGGCCAGCCGTAGAAAAATGCTTATTGAAATTTTTGTTTATCATTGATTTATCGGTGGTGACCGTGTTACCTAGCCTCAGTGCAGTGGGCAGCTGGGAGGAGGTGCTCTTGTTCTCCATGGACTTTACAGTGTCCCAAAACTTTTTGGAGTTAGAGCTACAGGATGCAAATTTCTGCTTGAAAAAGCTAGCCTTTGCTTCCCTGACTGACTGCGTGTATTGGTTCCTGACTTCCCTGAACAGTTGCATATCGCTGAGATGCTATTGCATTCCGCCACAATATGTTTTTGTGCTGGTCAAGGGCAGTCAGGTCTGGAGTGAACCAAGGGCTATATCTGTTCTTAGTTCTGCATTTTTTGAAAGGGGCATGCTTATCTAAGATGGTGAGGAAATTACTTTTAAAGAACGACCAGGCATCCTCGAATGACAGGATGAGGTCAATATCCTTCCAGGATACCTTGGCCAGGTCGATTAGAAAGGCCTGCCCGCAGAAGTGTTTTAGGGAGCGTTTGACAGTGATGAGGGGTGGTCGCTTGACCGCGGATCCATAGCGGATACAGGCAATGAGGCAGTGATTGCTGAGATGCTGACTGAAAACAGCAGAGGTGTATTTGGAGGGCAAGTTGGTCAGGATAATGTCTATGAGGGTGCTCATGTTTACAGATGGGGGGCGATCAATTCACATATGGTGTCCAGGGCACAGCTGGGAGCGGAGGGGGGTTGATAACAGGCGGCAACAGTGAGAGACTTATTTCTGGAGAGATTCATGTTTTTAATTAGAAGTTCGAACTGTTTGGGCATAGACCTGGAAAGTATGACAGAACTTTGCAGGCTATCTCTGCAGTAGATTGCAACTCCTCCCCCTTTGGCAGTTCTATCTTGACGGAAAATGTTGTAGTTGGGTATGGAAATCTCCGAATCTTTGGTTGCCTTCCTAAGCCAGGATTCAGACACGGCAAGGACATCAGGGTTGGCGGATTGTGCTGAAGCAGTGAGTAAAACAAACTTAGGGAGGAGGCTTCTGATGTTAACATGCATGAAACCAAGGCTTTTTCGATCACAGAAGTCAACAAATGAGGGTGCCTGGGAACGCGCAGGGCCTGGGTTTACCTCCACATCACCCGAGGAACAGAGGAGGAGTAGGATGAAGGTACGGCTAAAGGCTATCAAACTGGTCGTCTAGAGCGTTGGGGACAAAGAATAAAAGGAGCGGATTTCTGGGCTTGGTAGAATAGATTCAGGGCATAATGTGCAGACAGGAGTATGGTGGGGTGCGGGTACAGCGGAGGTAAGCCCAGGCACTGAGTGATGATAAGAAAGGTTGCATCTCTGGACATGCTGGTTATAATAGGTGAGGTCACCGCATGTGTGGGAGATGGAACAAAGGAGGTATCAGGTATGATGAGTGGAACTAGGGGCTCCATTGTAAACTAAAACAATGATAACTAACCTAAACAACAGTATACAAGGCATATTGAAATTTGAGAGAGACATAAAGCGAGGCATAAAGCAATCACAGGTGTTGATTGGGAGAGCTAGCTAAGACAACAACGGGCAAGACAACAACAGCTAATCAGCTAAGACAAAAACAATAGGTAAAATGGCAATGAATGGGCAGAGAGGGTAGGTTAACTACACACAGAGCCTGAGTTCGCGGCTGGGGCCGACAGATAAACAAAAATAAACAGAATGGAGTACCGTCATTAATGGACAGTCCAGCAGGCATCAGCTCTGTAGCCAAGTGATCATAGGGTCCAGGGGACAGCGATAGATGGAACAGGGAAGCCGCGGAGTAGTTGCTACTACGCTAGCACGCGGGCGACACGGCGTTTAAAGTTAGCAGGTCGGGGCTAGTAGAAGCGTCTGCTCCGACGTCCGACAGAGGCCGGTTGAAGGCACAGCGGATGGAGTATTCGTCGGCAGACCAGTCGTGGTGGTGCGGCGGGGCGCCGTGTCGACAAAGGATCCAAGCCAGATGGCGAAAGAGGTATTGTAGTTGTAGTAATTTAGTTTGCTAGCCGGGAGATGCGCCTGGCTCACGGCTAACTGGTGCTAGCTTCGGGGCAGGGGCATTAGCCACCATAGCCACTCGATAGCAGCGGTAACCCGGTGCCAAGGTCCAGAGCTTACGGCAAGGATCCGGTGGAGTAGTGGATTCTAGCCGTGTTTGGGTGGAGTCCGGTTGAACAACGCTCCAGAGGGGGTAAGCAAGGTTCTTGGGACACCGGGGTAGGCTGGGAAGAAGTTCCGCTGGTGTTGGGGTTGCTGAGAGTCTGGGGGATTACTGTTGTGGCTTGCTGCCTAGTAGGGAATCTACAGAATTGCTCTAGACATGTATTAAATGCATGGCCATGGCGTTCTGCCAGGGTATGGAGTCGCTCCATATCGCTTTGCAGTAACTCCTATTTGCAAAAAATGCCAAAAACCTGTTTTTGCTTTGTCATTATGGGGTATTGTGTGTAAATTGATGAAGGGGAAAAAACAATTTAGTTCTCAAATAGCTGTTGCCCAGTGGTGGGCATGCATAATGTTGGATGAGTTGGAATATCAGGTATGGAGAATGATAAAGAGCCTTTATGATACAGAGACAATTATTTTAGAGTTTCAAATACTACATTAAATTATTAACTTTCCTACTAACCTTCTGAAAGTTGACGGTGCCAAAATCTTGCCAATCCATTTATTATTCTATTAACTACGACTGAGTGTGAGACATGTTTTCCATAATGTACGTTTCATGTATATACAGTCGTGGCCAAAAGTTTTGAGAATGACACAAATATTAATTTCCACAAAGTTTGCTGCTTCAGTGACTTTAGATATTTTTGTCAGATGTTACTATGGAATACTGAAGTATAATTACAAGCATTTCATAAGTGTCAAAGGCTTTTTTTGACAATTACATGAAGTTGATGCAAAGAGTCAATATTTGCAGTGTTGACCCTTCTTTTTCAAGACCTCTGCAATCCGCCCTGGCATGCTGTCAATTAACTTCTGGGCCACATCCTGACTGATGGCAGCCCATTCTTGCATAATCAATGCTTGGAATTTGTCCGAATTTGTGGGTTTTTGTTTGTCAACCCGCCTCGAGGACTGACCACAAGTTCTCAATGGGATTAAGGTCTGGGGAGTTTCCTGGCCATGGACCCAAAATATTGATGTTTTGTTCCCCGAGCCACTTAGTTATCACTTTTGCCTTGTGGCAAGGTGCTCCATCATGCTGGAAAAGGCATTGCTCGTCACCAAACAGTTCCTGGATGGTTGGGAGAAGTTGCTCTTGGAGGATGTGTTGGTACAATTCTTTATTCATGGCTGTGTTCTTAGGCAAAATTGTGAGTGAGCCCAGCAAGCTCAGGAATGATAAATGGTTGATTTAGGTGCAATCTTACTGGCAGCAATATCCTTGCCTGTGAAGCCCTTTTTGTGCAAAGCAATGATGACGGCACGTGTTTCCTTGCAGGTAACCATGGTTGACAGAGGAAGAACAATGATTCCAAGCATCACCCTCCTTTTGAAGCTTCCAGTCTGTTATTCGAACTCAATCAGCATGACAGAGTGATCTCCAGCCTTGTCCTTGTCAACACTCACACCTGTGTTAACGAGAGAATCACTGACATGATGTCAGCTGGTCCTTTTGTGGCAGGGCTGAAATGCAGTGGAAATGTTTTTTGGGGGGGATTCAGTTAATTTGCATGGCAAAGAGGGACTTTGCAATTAATTGCAATTCATCTGATCACTCTTCATAACATTCTGGAGTATTTGCAAATTGCCATCATACAAGCTGAGGCAGCAGACTGTGAAAATTAATATTTGTGTCATTCTCAAAACATTTGGCCACGACTGTACATTCAAACAAAGAACACCGTCACAAATAGTTTTTCAGCATTCATTGAGTACAGAGACAATGGCAAAGGTGTCTCAGGAAGTATAGGAAGTATCTAAGTAGAGTGTAACGTACCAATCAATTCATGTCAAGTGCCATAGAGGGCACAATCTTAAAATGAGAGCTTTACCATCTATGCCAAAAGTCTGGGCCTCTGATGGAGAATGAAAAAACTGTCATCAACGCATGCTTTAGTATTCCCCTTCTCTCTTGGGAGCATTTGTGTGTCCAGGCCCCATAGGCGCATTGAAAGGATCGCACTCTGGTCACCAATGTAGCTGACTGATCTAGAGAAAGACACGTGCCTTAGCAGAATGCAATCTAAAGCTTGTGTGGTCTAGAGACAAGAAATCTACAATCTATGGCAAAAGCCTGGGCTCCTGATAGGGACAATATAATTCTCACCCCTGCTTGTTACAATAATTAAATAATCTGTTTGACATCTGTCAAACTGATTCTACATTGAATTTCATCTTTGAGATCAAATCAAATTGGATTAGTCACATGCGCCGAATACAACAGGCGTAGACCTTACAATGCTTACTTATGAGCCCCTAACCAACATTGCAGTTTAAAGAAAATAAGGATAAGAATAAGAAATAAAAGTAACAAGTAATTACAGAGCAGCAGTAAAATAACAATAGTGAGACTATATACATTGGGGTACTGGTACAGAGTCAATGTGCGGGGGCACCAGTTAGTTGAGGTAATATGTACATGAAGGTAGAGTTATTAAAGTGACTATGCATAGATGATAATGGAAAGTAGCAGTGGTGTAAAAGAGGGGGAAGGGGGAGGCAATGCAAATAGTCTGGGTAGCCATTTGATTAGATGTTCAGGAGTCATATGGCTTGGGGGTAGAAGCTGTTTAGAAGCCTCTTGGACCTAGACTTGGCGCTCCGGTACCGCTTTCCATGCGGATGCAGAGAGAACAGTCTATGACTAGGGTGGCTGGAGTCTTTGACAATTTATAGGGCCTTCCTCTGACACCGCCTGGTATAGAGGTCCTGGATGGCAGGAAGCTTGGCCCCAGTGATGTACTGGGCCTACAGAGGGTAGTGTGAGCAGTTGCCATACCAGGCAGTGATGCAACCAGTCAGGATTCTCTCGATGGTGCAGCTGTAGAAACTTTTGAGGATCTGAGGACACATGCCATATATTTTCAGTCTCCTAAGGGGGAATAGGTTTTGTCGTGTCCTCTTCACGACTGTCTTGGTGTGCTTGGACCCATGTTAGTTTGTTGGTGATGTGGACACCAAGGAACTTGAAACTCTCAACCTGCTCCACCGCAGCCCCGTCGATGAGAATGGAGGCGTGCTCGGTCCTCCTTTTCCTGTAGTCCACAATCATCTCCTTTGTCTTGATCTCGATGAAAGAGAGGTTGTTGTCCTGGCACCACACGGCCAGGTCTCTGACCTCCTCCCTAGAAGCTGTCTCGTCGTTATCGGTGATCATGCCTACCACTGTTGTGTCATCGACAAACTTAATGATGGTGTTGGAGTCGTGCCTGGCCGTGCAGTCATGAGTGAACATGGAGTACAGCAGGGGAGTGAGCACGCACCCCTGAGGGGGCCCTGTGTTGAGGATCAGCGTGGCGCACGTGTTGTTACCTACCCTTACCATCAGGGGGCGGCCCGTCAGGAAGTCCAGGATCCAGTTGCAGAGGGCGGTGTTTAGTCCCAGGGTCCTTAGCTTATTAATGAGCTTTGAAGGCACTATGGTGTTGAATGCTGAGCTGTAGTCAATGAATACATTCTCACATAGGTGTTCCTTTTGTCCAGGTGGGAAAGGGCAGTGTGGAGTGCAATACAGATTGCATCATCTGTGGATCTGTTGGAGCGGTATGCAAATTGGAGTGGTTCTAGGGTTTCTGGGATACTGGTGTTGATGTGAGCCATGACCAGCCTTTCAAAGCACTTCATGGCTACAGACGTGAGTGCTACGGGTCGGTAGTCATTTAGGCAGGTTACCTTAGTGTTCTTGGGCACAGGCACTATGGTGGTCTGCTTAAAACATGTTGGTATTACAGACTCGGACACGGAGAGGTTGAAAATGTCAGTTAAGACACTTGCCAGTTGGTCAGCGCATGCTCGCAGTACATGTCCTGGTAATCCGTCTGGCCCTGCGGCCTTGTGAATGTTGACCTGTTAAAAGGTCTTACTCACGTCGACTGCGGAGAGCATGATCACACAGTCTTCCGGAACAGCTGGTGCTCTCATGCATGTTTCAGTATCATTTGCCTCGAAGCGAGCGTAGAAGAAATTTAGCTCATCTGGTAGGCTCGTGTCACTGGGCAGCTCTCGGCTGTGCTTCCCTTTGTAGTCTGTAATGGTTTGCAAGCCCTGCCACATCCGACGAGCGTCAGAGCCGGTGTAGTATGATTCGATCTTAGTCCTATATTGAAGCTTTGCCTGTTTGATGGTTCGTTGGAGGGCATAGCGAGATTTCTTATAAGCTTCCAGGTTAGAGTCCTGCTATTGAAAGCAGCAGCTATAGACTTTAGCTTAGTGCGGATGTTGCCTGTAATCTATGGTTTCTGGTTGGGGTATATACAGTTGAAGTCGGAAGTTTACATACACCTTAGCCAATTACATTTAAACTCAGTTTTTCACAATTCCTGACATTTAATCCAAGTAAAAAATCTCTGTCTTAGGTCAGTTAAGATTACCACTTTATTTTAAGAATGTGAAATGTCAGAATAATAGTAGAGAGAATGATTTATTTCAGCTGTTATTTCTTTCAACACATTCCCAGTGGGTCAGAAGTTCACATACACTTTTTACATTTACATTTACGTCATTTAGCAGAGGCTCTCATCCAGAGCGACTTACAAATTGGTGCATTCACCTTATGATATCCAGTGGAACAACAACTTTACAATAGTACACCTATATCTTTTTTTTTTGGGGGGGGGGGGGGGGGTAGAAGGATTACTTTATCCTATCCCAGGTATTCCTTAAAGAGGTGGGGTTTCAGGTCTCTCCGGAAGGTGGTGATTGACTCCGCTGTCCTGGCGTCGTGAGGGAGCTTGTTCCACCATTGGGGTGCCAGAGCAGCGAACAGTTTTGACTGGGCTGAGCGGGAACTGTGCTTCCGCAGAGGTAGGGAGGCGAGCAGGCCAGAGGTGGATGAACGCAGTGCCCTTCTTTGGGTGTAGGGACTGATCAGAGCCTGAAGGTACGGAGGTGCTGTTCCCCTCACAGCTCCGTAGGCAAGCACCATGGTCTTGTAGCAGATGCAAGCTTCAACTGGAAGCCAGTGGAGTGTGCGGAGGAGCGGGATGACGTGAGAGAACTTGGGAAGGTTGAACAACAGACGGGCTGCGGCGTTCTGAATGAGTTGTAGGGGTTTAATGGCACAGGCAGGGAGCCCCACCAACAGCGAGTTGCAGTAATCCAGACGGGAGATGACAAGTGCCTGGATTAGGACCTGCGCCGCTTCCTTTGTAAGGCAGGGTCGTACTCTGCGAATGTTGTAGAGCATGAACCTACAGGATTGGGTCACCGCCTTGATGTTAGCGGAGAATGACAAGGTGTTGTCCAGGGTCACGCCAAGGCTCTTAGCACTCTGGGAGGAGGACACAATGGAGTTGTCAACCGTGATGGCGAGATCATGGAACGGGCAGTCCTTCCCCGGGAGGAAGAGCAGCTCCGTCTTGCCGAGGTTCAGCTTGAGGTGGTGATCCGTCATCCACACTGATATTTCTGCCAGACATGCAGAGATGCGATTCGCCACCTGGTTATCAGAAGGGGGAAAGGAGAGATTAATTGTGTGTCGTCTGCGTAGCAATGATAGGAGAGACCATGTGAGGATATGACAGAGCCAAGTGACTTGGTGTATAGCGAGAATAGGAGAGGGCCTAGAACTGAGCCCTGGGGGACACCAGTGGTGAGAGCACGTGGTGCGGAGATGGATTCTCGCCACACCACCTGGTCGGATCGACCTGTCAGGTAGGACGCAATCCAAGAGTGAGCCGCGCCGGAGATGCCCAACTCGGAGAGGGTGGAGAGGAGGATCTGATGGTTCACAGTATCAAAGGCAGCAGATAGGTCTAGAAGGATGAGAGCAGAGGAGAGAGAGTTAGCTTTAGCAGTGCGGAGAGCCTCCGTGATACAGAGAAGAGCAGTCTCAGTTGAATGACCAGTCTTGAAACCTGACTGATTTGGATCAAGAAGGTCATTCTGAGAGAGATAGCAAGAGAGCTGGCCAAGGACGGCACACTCAAGAGTTTTGGAGAGAAAAGAAAGAAGGGATACTGGTCTGTAGTTGTTGACATTGGAGGGATCGAGTGTAGGTTTTTTGAGAAGAGGTGCAACTCTCGCTCTCTTGAAGACGGAAGGGACGTAGCCAGAGGTCAAGGATGAGTTGATGAGCGAGGTGAGGTAGGGGAGAAGGTCTCCGGAAATGGTCTGGAGAAGAGAGGAGGGGATAGGGTCAAGCGGGCAGGTTGTTGGGCGGCCGGCCGTCACAAGTTGCAAGATTTCATCTGGAGAGAGGGGAGAAAGAGGTCAAAGCATAGGGTAGGGCAATGTGAGCAGGACCAGCGGTGTCGTTTGATTTAACAAACGAGGATCGGATGTCGTCAACCTTCTTTTCAAAATGGTTGACGAAGTCATCCGCAGAGAGGGAGGAGGGGGGGAGGGGGAGGATTAGTATTTGGTAGCATTGCCATTAAATTGTTTAACTTGGGTCAAACATTTTGGGTAGCCTTCCACAAGCTTCCCACAATAAGTTGGGTGAATTTTGGCCCATTCCTCCTGACAGAGCTGGTGTAACTGAGTCAGGTTTGTAGGCCTCCTTGCTCGCACACACTTCTTCAGTTCTGCTCACAAATGTTCTATAGGATTGAGGTCAGGGCTTTGTGATGGCCACTCCAATACCTTGACTTTGTTGTCCTTAAGCCATTTTGCCACAACTTTGAAAGTATGTTTGGGGTCATTGTCCATTTGGAAGACCCATTTGCGACCAAGCTTTAACTTCCTGACTGATATCTTGAGATGTTGCTTCAATATATCCACATAATTTTCCATCCTCATGATGCCATCTATTTTGTGAAGTGCACCAGTCCCTCCTGCAGCAAAGCACCCCCACAACATGATGCTGCCACCCTCGTCTTCATGGTTGGGATGGTGTTCTTCGGCTTGCAAGCCTCCCCCCTTTTTCCTCCAAACATAAGGATGGTCATTATGGCCAAACAATTCTATTTTTGTTTCATCAGACCAGAGGACATTTCTCCAAAAAGTACGATCTTTGTCCCCATGTGCAGTTGCAAACCGTAGTCTGGCTATTTTATGGCGGTTTTGGAGCAGTGGCTTCTTCCTTGCTGAATGACCTTTCAGGTTATGTCGATATAGGACTCATTTTACTGTGGATATATATACTTTTGTACCTGTTTACTCCAGCATCTTCACAAGGTCCTTTGCTGTTCTGGGATTGATTTGCACTTTTCGCACCATGTATGTTCATCTCTAGGAGACAGAACGCGTCTCCTTCCTGAGCGATATGACGGCTGCGTGGTCCCATGGTGTCTATACTTGCGTACTATTGTTTGTACAGATGAATGTGGTACCTTCAGGCGTTTGTAAATTGCTCCCAAGGATGAACCAGACTTGTGGAGGTCTACAATTTTTTTTCTGAGGTCTTGGCTGATTTCTTTTGATTTTCCAATGATGTCAAGCAGAGGCACTGAGTTTGAAGGTAGGCCTTGAAATACATCCACAGGTACACTTCCAATTGACTCAAATGATGTCAATTAGCCTATCAGAAGCTTCTAAAGCCATGACATCATTTTCTGGAATTTTCCAAGCTGTTTAAAGGCACAGTCAACTTAGTGCATGTAATCTTCTGACCCACTGGAATTGTGATACAGTGAATAATAAGTGAAATAATCTGTCTGTAAGCAATTGTTGGAAAAATGACTTGTGTCATGCACAAAGTAGATGTTCTAACCGACTTGCCAAAACTATAGTTTCTTAACAAGAAAGTTGTGGACTGGTTGAAAAACGAGTTTTAATGACTCCTACCTAAGTGTATGTAAACTTCCTACTTCAACTGTACGTACTGTCACTGTGGGGACGATGCTCAAACAAGCATGTTTATCTGTAGTTGGTGTTCTTCAACTCTAAAATGCACTAGACAGTCTAAGACAAAACCCACAAAGAAAAGACATCAGGCAAATGCATATGTTGTCTCAATGTCTAAATGGTGATGGCAGGGGTAATTCAAACTGCTGTAGGATGGTTCTCCTCACAGGTGAGTAAATCAGCCCATGCATGGTGAATAGCACTTGGTTGATCTCTGGGAGCAGAACACAAGAGAGCTGATTAGATCATGTGAGACAAAAGAAAAAGACAATAATTAATAATATAAATCATCACAGCTAAGGAATGCAGTTTGTGAGCTAAAAATGTACATCCTGACAGCCTGAGGCAGGGTGATCTGCATTCGTCCTAATCCAACTATTGACAGGAATAATGTGACATGTCTTATTTGTCTGTATGAATGAAATTAATGGGTCCTGCCTTGATGACTGAAGTAGATGTACACTACTTGTCCTATAGATTTTTGTAATCTTAAATTATTACTTTGAATAAACTGATACCTAAAATGCTCCTTGTCCCAGAATGACATGCAAGCTAGTGATAAAGCTATCTGCTCCTGCTTGCTTGCAACTTGCTAGTAACTTGCTAGTAACTTGTTGTAACTAGCTAGCAAGCTAACTACATTACTAAGGTTGCTGTGTTCTAAGTTTGGAGTCATTTTCCAGCTTGCATTGGTATCAAGTTTCTATAACTAAATAGTTAGATTACAAATAAATAAAACTTTATTTACCTGATAGAAGTTTGTCGGACGGAGAGCTCTCTCGATCTGTCACCAGTTGTCTACTACCTTAAGTATGGCTAACGTGATTGGCAGGTGTGATCAGCAGCGATAGTACCATAGATAGTGCACACGTTATGATTGGTTTAGAGTTTAGTACTTGGCGGCATTTGCCTGTCCAGCTAGCTAACATAAAAGCAAGTATTTAGAAGAAAAATGCGAGATTTGACATTACAAATGTAATTGTGTTAAGAATAAATAAATATTCACAATATGTGTAGCCAGCTCCACATTCGACAGAGATCAATCATGTCAAAAAACTAATGCAGATCAAATTAAATCAAATTTTATTGGTCACATAAACATATTTAGCAGATGTTATTGCAGGTGTAGTGAAATGCTTGGGCAAGATACCTTGTCTATTACTGAGTGCAATTGCCACCAATTACATATTGTTTGTACGGTGTAACTATTAATTATTATGAAATAATTACAATACTTGTTAGAGTGTAATTACATATATAATCACACTGTAATAAGGAACCCTTCAAATGTAGTGTTAGCAAGAGGTTTTATTGACAATGCTAAATGAATGGACATTATGTACAGTTTATATGACAGACAACGAGGGATTGCATTGACCATCTGATATCTGGTATCACTGTTAAAATTCCTTGAGACAAACACCACTGCAACAAGCATACAGCAGACTTGGGTTCAAATACATGAGAATTTGAACAAACTTTTCTGTGTACACAGCCCAAAACAACTATCCTACTTTTATTTTAAAGTATTTGAAAGTGAAATTGTAAAACCAAATATTCTACCAGGATATTTTAAGACAGTACAAATAGTATTTTGGGAAAGTATTTGAATGTAAAAGTATATTTATTTGCTGTATGGCAAACATAGTCCGTATACGTATCCTCTTGTCTAATAAAAAGTGTGACACAAATAATAATGATTCCATGCTATTTTCTCCACTACTGTGTAGTCTTCTCCTCCACACTTGTTGCTATGGTTTGAAAATTATTCTTCACACACCTGAGATTCCTGTGCCTGCAGTGTTCATTATGTTTCATGCATATGGGGACATGTTTGAGACATCACAGCTAGAACAACGTTTAAAATCAATTAACGGCACCTCACAGCTGCCAACTGGAAACTACATGTCAGATCATCAAGAACATACTTATTTACAATGACGGCCTACCAGAAGTCAAAAGGCCTCTTGCAGGGACGGGGGCTGGGATTAAAAATGAAAAATGAAATAAAAATATAGGACAAAACACACATCACCAACAATAGAGACACCACAACACTACGTAAAGAGAGACATAAGACAATAACATAGCATGGCAACAACACATGAAAACACAGCATGGTAGAAACATGACAACAACATGGTAGCAATACAACATGGCAGCAGCACAACATGGTAGCAGCACAACATGGTAGCAGCACAAAACATGGTACAAACATTATTGGGCACATACAACAGCACAAAGGGCAAGAAGGTAGAGACATCAATACATCAGGCGAAGCAGCCACAACTGTCAATAAGAGGGTCCATGATTTAGGTTTTGAATGTAGAGATGGAGATAAAACAGTCCAGTTTGAGTGTTTTTTGCAGCTCGTTCCAATCGCTAGCTGAAGCAAATTGAAAAGAGGTGTAACCCAGGGATGTGTGTGCTTTGGGGACCTTTAACAGAATGTGACTGGCAGAACAGGTGTTGTATGTAGAGGATGAGGGCTGCAGTAGGTATCACAGATAGGGGAGAGTGAGGCCCAAGAGGGTTTTATAAATACGCATCAACGGGTATACAGAGATGACCAGTTTACAGAGGAGTATAGAGTGCAGTGATGTGTCCTATAAGGAGCATTGGTGGCAAATCTCATGGCCGAATGGTAAAGAATATCTAGCCGCTCAAGAGCACCCTTACCTGCCGATCTATAAATTACGTATCCGTAATCTAGCATGGGTAAGATGGTCATCTGAATCAGGGTTAGTTTAGCAGCTGTGGTGAAAGAGGAGCGATTATAATAGAGGAAACCAAGTCTAGATTTAACCTTAGCCTGCAGCTTTGCTATGTGCAGACAGAAGGACAGTGTACCATCTAGCCATATTCCCAAGTACTTGTATGATGTGACTACCTCAAGCTCTAAACCCTCAGAGGTAGTAATCACAGCGGTGGGGAGAGGGGCATTCTTATTAACAAACCACATTACCTTTGTTTTGGAGGTGTTCAGAACAAGGTTAAGGGCAGAGCAGGCTTGTTGGACACTAAGAATGCTTTGTTGTAGAGCATTTAACACAAAATCCGGGAAGTGGCCAGCTGAGTATAAGATTGTATCATCTGCATATAAATGGTTGAGCTACTGCTTGAGCTATGCTTAATTTTGCTTGAGCAATGCTCAATGTAAATTGAGAAGAGTATGGGGCCTAGGATCAAGCCTTGGGGTACTCCCTTGGTGACAGGCAATGGCTGAGACAGCAGATGTTCTGACTTTATACACCGCAATCTTTGAGAGAGGTAGTTAGCAAACCAGGCCAAAGACCCCTCAGATACACCTTCGCCGGCCCAGAAGAATGGAATGGTCTACCGTATCAAAAGCTTTGGCCAAGTCATTAAAAATAGCAGCACAACATTGCTTAGAATCAAGGGCATAGGTTAAAATCATTTTGGACCATGTCCATAACCTGAGCAGAAACCAGATTGCATACCAGAGAGAATACTATAGACATCAAGGTAGCCATTCAGTTGATTATTGACAAGTTTTTCCAACACTTTTGATAAACAGGGCAAAATAGAAATTGGCCTATAACAGTTTGAATCAGCTTGATATCCCCCTTTCAATACATGATGCACCGTGGCTGCCTTCCAAACAATGGGAACCTCCCCAGAGAGGAGAGACAGGTTAAAAAGGTCAGAGATAGGCTTGGCGATGGTAGGGGCAGCAACCTTAACACCTCTTACATCTAGATGTTCCGCTAGTGGAACACCGCTCCAATATCCAATGATAGGGCGTGGCGCGAATTACAAACTCCTCAAAAATCAAAAAACGTACATTTTTCAATCATATGACTATTTTACACCATTTTAAAGACAAGACTCTCCTTTATCTAACCACATTGTCCGATTTCAAAAAGGCTTTACAACGAAAGCAAAACATTAGATTATGTCAGGAGAGTACCCAGCCAGAAATAATCAGACACCCATTTTTCAAGCTAGCATATAATGTCACAAAAACCAAAACCACAGCTAAATGCAGCACTAACCTTTGATGATCTTCATCAGATGACACTCCTAGGACATTATGTTATACAATACATGCATGTTTTGTTCAATCAAGTTCATATTTATATCAAAAACCAGCTTTTTACATTAGCATGTGACGTTCAGAACTAGCATACCCACCGAAACTTCAGGTGAATTTACTAAATTACTCACGATAAACGTTCACAAAAAACATAACAATTATTTTAAGAATTATAGATACAGAACTCCTTTATGCAATCGCTATGTCCGATTTTAAAATAGCTTTTCGGTGAAAGCACATTTTGCAATATTCTGAGTAGATAGCCCGGCCATCATGGCTAGCTATTTTGACACCCACCAAGTTTGGCACTCACCAAACTCAGATTTACTATAAGAAAAATTGGATTACCTTTGCTGTTCTTCGTCAGAATGCACTCCCAGGACTTCTACTTCAACAACAAATGTTGGTTTGGTTCCAAATAATCCATAGTTTATTGCGTTTGTTCTTGCGTTCAAGACACTATCCGAAGGGTGACGCGCCGGCGCATATCGTGACAAAACATTTCAAAATATTCCATTACCGTACTTCGAAGCATGTCAAACGCTGTTTAAAATAAATTTTTATGCGATTTTTCTCGTAAAATAGCGATAATATTCCGACCGGGCGACGTTGTTTTCGTTCAAAGACTGAAAATGTAAAATGGACTCTTCACGTGCACGCGCGCATGCATTTCATTGCTCTCAGATCGACCACTATCCAAATGCGCTACTGTTTTTCAGCCAGGGACTGCAGAGTCATCATTCCCCATTCTGGCGCCTTCTGAGAGCCTATGGGAGCCTTAGAAAATGTCACGTTACAGCAGAGATCCTCTATTTTCCATAAAGAGGCTATAGAAGGCCAAGAAATGGTCAGAGAGGGCACTTCCTGTATGCAATCTTCTCAGGTTTTGGCCTGCCATATGAGTTCTGTTATACTCACAGAAACCATTCAAACAGTTTTAGAAACTTTAGGGTGTTTTCTATCCAAATCAAACAATTATATGCATATTCTAGTTTCTGGGCAGGAGTAATAACCAGATTGAATCGGGTCCGTTTTTTATCCGGCCGTGAAAATACTGCCCCCTATCCTAAACAGGTTAAAGAAGAAAGGGTCTAAACCATCTGAATCAGATGTTTTTGGGGGGTCAAGTTTAAGGTGCTCCTTTAGTACATCAGACTCAGTGACCGCCTGCAGGGAGAAACTTTGTAGCGGGGCAGGGGAGAAAGAGGGAGGAGCATCAGGGATAGTCGCATTAGAAGGGGTGGGAGAGGAAGAATTGTTGAATGGGCAAGGAGGCATGGCAGAGCCAATTAGGAATCCTGACTTGATGTGGTGATTAAAGAGCTCAGCCATGTGCTCCTTGTCAGTAACAACCACATCATCAACATTAAGGGACATGGCCAGCTGTGAGGAGGAGGCTTTATTCTCCAGGGGCCTCATTTATAAAAATGTTCTTAGATTTATACTTGAACTTGGTCGTAAGATAATTTCCGACAGTGTGCTTACGTTCGATTCATAAAAAATGCTGAGCATAAAAAATCTTGCTTACGCAGGTTCGAAGAAGCCCATTTGTAACTTACGCACCTGTGATCTATACATTTAAAATTGACGGCACCTGAACGTGCCTTTACA